>NC_133161.1:108527858-108827977 GCF_040802235.1 Manis javanica | reverse complement strand
CTCTACCAGCTCCAGAAACAAGGATGGGGACAGTTGTGGCAAAGGCCAGGGGTGCAAGTCTGGTAGGTTTTCTGAGGGAAGCCGGCCCTTTCTGCAGTGTCAGATACCCAGCAGTGCAGCCTCAGTGCCTTCACCCTGAAACACTATCTGTCGGCAACCTTAGATTAAAATATCCGCACAGTTGTAGTAAAACTGTAAAATCCCCCATCACCTAAAGGTTTTGGTAAATCATTTGGCCACAAAATCTGACCCGGACTGCTATGAGGCTACTAGTCTTTCTATAGCCCTCTTGGCGGATTTTCCACAGGCATCACAATAGATATACGGACATGTGTCATTACCAGATGGTGCTCAGGATCTTCCGTAGGGCTTAGAGAACCCAGGATACATGCAGTATTACTTTGAATTCCAGACCATATCTGAGGAACTAGGACTGTGGGTGTGCATTTCAGGGAGATAGGGGCTGTCCCCAGGGAGGAAGCTGTGCACTACCTTTTCCTCAAGTAGGTCAGGCACAAGTGTGCATGGAGGGACCCATGCTCCCTGTTATGGAAAATACTGGAAAACCTGGACTGGATCACTGATGGAAGAACCAAGTGGCACTCAGAGGTCTTGGAGTTTTGAGGTTTATTTCACACCAGCGGGCCCAGAGGGGAGTAATCTCCCAAGGTCTGAGCCCTGCACACAACCAAGGGTAGCGACTTATATTATTTTGATACGTGGCATTTCGGCATGCGTAGGGCAAAAGAGGAGCCTGGAGGAGGGGAGGGGGAAGCTGGGAGGGCTTTGCTAACCAGAGGAAAAAAGCAGTTTGCTGACCTGGACGGCTGTGTTGGATATTTTCCTTATCACTCCCACCTCTGATGCCCCTTTAAACACTTCATTTTAGGGGGCATCGTCTTTTTGGTTTATGACAGGGTTTTAATGGCTTGTCCTTGAGCTAGGATTTTTTCCTTGTGACTTTTTCATTAAAGACCTGAGTAGTTTGTGAAGAATACAAATGATTATGTTTTTATGCATTATAGGTTACAATGAGTCCTTAAGACTCTTAATAAGTCTGTGCTTAACAAAAAGTTTTTTTCAGTCCTAATTTATTTTTATGCAGCTGAGCATTACACTCAGGCTGGTTTATCTGAGTGTGAGAGGACAGGTGCTAAAGGTGTAGGGCCACTGAGGGCAGCTCCCTTGGGTAAGGACCATGCACTTTATAAATTTTGTAGTTAAACATTATAGAGAGGTACTTTGGAAACGTAGGCTGAGACTTGAATTCAGCTAGGAGAGACAGGTAAGCACAGCAAAACAACTTAAGGATTACCCAATAGACAATAGAAAGGACAACTTTTTGAGGAACAGTTTAGTCAGAGGGGCCAGCAGCAGAGAGTTTAATGCCCAGGATGAGAGATTCCATTCTGGTGAGGGCCAGGATCCACGGCGTGCAGGTGTTCATTAGTCAAGAGGGTAATCGTCAGATGCGGAGGTGGAGAGGATCTGGAGGTCTAGCTGGGCTTTCTACTGATGTATTTCTTTGTCTGGAGTATGGGCTCTTCTCACTCTGGAATGATGCACCCATGGAGTGATGCCTGTAACTTTGAGGGCAGTAGTAATTAGAACAACAATGTGGGGCCCAGTCTATTGAGGTTTGGGGGGTCTCCTTTTCCATTTTTGACTCAGACTGAGTCCCTAGCCTGGAAGGAATGTACTGGGGTCCCTAAGGAGATCAGGGCTCTCTCTATGGTGTACTGCTGCAGCTTATTTAGAGCGGCTCTTAGGGCTTAGAGCTATTCTCTTACTCCCTTACCATCTTATCTCCTATCTGGTGTAGGTTCCCTGGGAGGCTTCCTAGACATGGGGGAGGGCATCTGTACACTAATTCAAAAGGGGAAAAGTCTTGAGTCCCAGGTGTGCAGTGAGCATGCAGGAAAGCCAGGGGCAGTGAATCTGGCCATGGGAGACCACTTTCTTGGCAAAACTTACCTAGGGTTCTTTTGAGGGTGTGATTTATTTGCTCCACTTTCCCTGACCTTTGTGGCCTGTATGCAGTGTGCAGATTCCAGGTAATGTTGAGACATTCAGTTAAAATCTGTACTGCATCTGCTACAAAGGCAGGTTAAGTACTGCTTTTTGAGGAGGGCTTCTAGTGCAGTTTTTCTTAGGTGGATGAGCTGATGGTATTTGCTGACTAGATTGCCTTCTGGTTACAGTTGGGACAAAGATGTGTCTGTCAGGCAGCAACCATCATTCTTTTTTTTTTTTTAGTTTAGGGTGGCTCCTTCAGCCATGACCCAGTCCTTTCCTTTCTCAGTGTACTTGGGTGGAGGGGCCTCCACTGAGGGCGTTAGGGCCATGGTGAGGGAAGGAGCTTTATCTGTTTTTTTATTGGCCGCTGTTTTAGCTGCCTTATCTGCCAGCTGGTTCCCCTGTGTTATAAGGTTTTCTTTTTGGTGTTCTTTGCAATACAGAATTGCTACTTTTCTGGGAGCCAGACAGCCTTGAGGAGTTTTAGTATTGTGCCAGCTGAGAGTTGGAGAGGAATCAGAGTCCCTGTGTGTTTAAGAGGGACACAACAGTATGGGGGATCTTGACATTTATTTTTTTGTCCCAGAGTAAGTTTATCTACTTTTTTTTAATGAATAGAACTGTGGCTGCCAGTGTCCTGAGGAAGGGTGGCCATCCTGCCTCAATGGGGTTTAGTTTTCTTTTTTCTGACAGGTATGCAACCGACCAATGCCAGGGCCTAACAGTTTATGTGAGAACTTCAAGGGCTACTTTTTTTTCATGTATGAAGAGACTGAAGGGCTTTTTTGTACCTGTCAGGCCTAGGACTGGTGCCTGTTCTGAAGCAACCTTTATTTCCAGGAAGGTGGCTCTTGCCTCTTTTGTCTAGACAGGGGATTCTCGGTATGGCACCCCCAGGAGGTTGTAGAGGGGTTTTGCCATTGCCGAGAATCCGGGAATCCAGATTCTGCAGAACCCGATGGCCCCCAGGAACTCTTGTATGCCTTTTTTCATCTGGAGCTGGGTAAGGAGATAATGACCTTTTCTTCTCTGGCCCCAGTGCCCTTTCTCCCTGAGTGAGGAGGAAGCCCAAGTACCAGACTTGCTGCTGGCACATTTGTGCTCTTCTTTATCCTGAGTCTGACAGGAGTTGCAGGAGGGCTTTTGTGCCTTTTGCACAATTTTCCTGGGTGTCACTGGCAAGGAGGAGGTCATCTATGTACTGCAGGAGGGTGCAGCGCATGGCTTCCCTTGGAAAGCTGGTGAGGTCTGTGGCCAATGCCTCTCAAAAGAGAGTGGGTGAGTTCTTGAACCCTTGTGGAAGCCACATCCATGTTGACTGCATCTGCCGCCCTGTATCTGGTTCAGTCCATTCAAAGGCAAACAAGAGCTGGTTCTGGGGGACCAGCCAGAGGCAAAAAAAAAAAAAAAAAAGGCATCTTTTAAGTCTAGGCAAGTGAACCATTTGGCAGATCCTGGGATCTGGCTGAGGAAGGTGTACGGGTTTGGGACCACAGGGTGTAAAGAGACAGTCACTCGGTTAATAGCTCATAGGTCTTGAACAGGCTGGTGCCCTCCTCCTGGCTTTTTGACTGGTAGAAGCAGGGTGTTCCAG
Organism: Manis javanica; assembly: GCF_040802235.1. NCBI lineage: Eukaryota > Metazoa > Chordata > Mammalia > Pholidota > Manidae > Manis > Manis javanica. The sequence continues at coordinate 108,824,367 of NC_133161.1, read as the reverse complement.
GATGACTGACTCTCGGTTAGAATGCCCGCCTCTCTGAGTCTGATCAGTGTTCTTGGATGCCTGCTCTCACCTCTGGTGAGAGGGGGTACTACCACTGTTTCTGTGGCCAGGTCCCCAGAGTGAATTCTACAATGACGGGGGCTCAGTTATGAGCAAGTCCAGGTGGGTTGTCTTCAGCCCATACTGAGGGAGAGGCAGCTCTGGATTCAGGTGGGCTACCTTAGGGGGCCTGAGCACAGAATAGCCTCCACTCCTCTTCCCTGGGTGTGGTTATTGCCAGTATGAGGGACCCTGGCTCTTCTTGGCCTGGGCTTAGTTTGAGGCTGGTGTGTCCAGTTGGTTCAAAAGTTATTTGGGAGGGCGGAGCCAAGATGGCGGCGTGAGTAGAGCAGTGGAAATCTCCTCCCAAAAACACATAGAGCTATGAAAATATAACAAAGAAAAATCTTCCTAAAATAGAGACCACAGGACACAGGACAACATCCAGACCACATCCACACCTGCAAGGAACCCAGCGCCTTGTGAAGGGGGTAAGATACAAGCCCCAGCCCGGCGGGACCGAGCGCCCCTCCCCCCGGCTCCCGGCAGGTGGAGAGAAACCGGAGCGGTTTTTTTTTTTTTTTTTTTTGGCGAGCGCTTTTTGGAAGCCTTAGAGGGACGGGCCCCCGTTGCTGGGGAGGCAGGGTGGCGGGACCGGTGAGGAGGTGCCTGGGAACGGCGCCGGAGGACAAAGAATATCCCGCGTTTCTCCCTGCTAGACCTGGGGGCGGGTGCCTGAGACCGGTGCCTGAGGACGGAGGAGGTCGCACGTTTTTCCCCTTTTTTTTTTTTTTTTCTCTTTTTGGCGAGCGCTTTTTGGAAGCCTTGAAGGGACGGGGACCCCAGTGCTAGGGAGGCACGGTGGCGGGACTGGTGAGCGGGTGGCTGCGACCGGCGCCTGAGGACAAAGAATATCCCCCGTTTTTCCCTGCGGGACCGGTGGGCGGGTGCCTGAGACCGGCACTTGAGGACAGAGGAAATCGCGCGTTTTTCCCCTTTTTTTTTTTTCTCTTTTCTGCGAGTGCTTTTTGGAAGCCTAAAAGGGACAGGGACCCCGGTGCTAGGGAGGCAGGGCGGCGGGACTGGTGAGCGGGTGCCTGGGACCGGCACCTGAGGACAAAGAATATCCCGCATTTTTCCCTGTGGGACCGGTGGGTGGGTGCCTGAGACCAGCACCTGAGGACGGAAGAAATCGCGCGTTTTTCCCCTTTTTTTTCTCTCTTTTTGGCGAGTGCTTTTTGGAAGCCTTGAAGGGACAGGGACCCCGGTGCTAGGGAGGCAGGGCGGCGGGACTGGTGAGCGGGTGCGTGGGACCAGTGCCTGAGGACAAAGAATATTGAGCGTTCCTTCCCTGCGGGACCGGTGGGTGGGTGCTTTTTGGAAGCCTTGAAAGGACAGGGACCCTGGTGCTAGGGAGACAGGGCAGCAGGACCAGTGAGCGGGTGCCTGGGACCAGCACCTGAGGACAAAAAAAAAAAAAAAAATCGCTTGTTTTTTCCTTTTTTTTCCTTTTTTTTTCTCTTTCTTTCTGTTCCCTCTCTCATTGTTGCTGTTGTTGTTTTGGTTTGGAGAGTGCTTTTTGGAAATCTTAAAGGGGCAGGACAGGTCACTTAGACCAGAAGCAGGGAATCTGGGGATCTCTGGGCACTCTAACCCCCTGGGCAGCAGGGAGCACAGAGGCCCCTTACGGAGATAAATAGTCTCCTGGCTGCTCCCCCTCCAACGGGGCTCCACCATTTTGGAGGAACAGCCCCAGCCAGGCCAAGCCCACAGCAACAGCGGAGATAAACCCCAAAGCAACTGGGCAGGAAGCAGAAGCCCTGTCTGCGCACAGCTGCCCAGCACAAGCCACTAGAGGTCGCTATTCTCCCAGGAAAAGGCTACAAACCAACAAGAAGGGAAGCTCTTCCAGCGGTCACTTGTACCAGCTCTGCAAACTATCTCTATCACCATGAAAAGGCAAAACTACAGGCAGACAAAGATCACAGAGACAACACCTGAGAAGGAGATAGACCTAACTAGTCCTCCTGAAAAAGAATTAAAAATAAAAATCATGAACATGCTGACAGAGATGCAGAAAAAAATGCAAGAGCAATGGGATGAGATGCAGAGAAAAATGCAAGAGCAGTGGGATGAGATGCAGAGAAAAATGCAAGAGCAGTGGGATGAAGTCCGGAAGGAGATCACAGATGTCAGGAAAGAGATCACAGAAGTGAAACAATCCCTGGAAGGATTTATAAGCAGAATGGATAAGATGCAAGAGGCCATTGAAGGAATAGAAGCCAGAGAACAGGAACGTATAGAAGCTGACATAGAGAGAGATAAAAGGATCTCCAGGAATGAAACAACACTAAGAGAAATATGTGACCAATACAAAAGGAAAAACATTCGTATTATAGGGATACCAGAAGAGGAAGAAAGAGGAAAAGGGATAGAAAGTGTCTTTGAAGAAATAATTGCTGAAAACTTCCCCAAACTGGGGGAGGAAATAATCGAACAGACCATGGAATTATACAGAACCCCCAACAGAAAGGATCCAAGGAGGACAACACCAAGACACATAATAATTAACATGGCAAGGATCAAGGACAAGGAAAGAGTTTTAAAGGCAGCTAGAGAGAAAAAGGTCACCTATAAAGGAAAACCAATCAGGCTAACATCAGACTTCTCAACAGAAACCCTACAGGCCAGAAGAGAATGGCATGATATACTTAATGCAATGAAACAGAAGGGCCTTGAACCAAGGATACTGTATCCAGCACGACTATCATTTAAATATGATGGTGGGATCAAACAATTCCCAGACAAGCAAAAGCTGAGGGAATTTGCTTCCCACAAACCACCTCTACAGGGCATCCTACAGGGACTGCTCTAGATGGGAGCACCCCTAAAAAGAGCACAGAACAAAACACACAACATATGAAGAAGGGAGGAGGAGGAATAAGAAGGGAGAGAAGAAAAGAATCTCCAGACAGTGTATATAACAGCTCAATAAGCGAGCTAAGTTAGGCAGTAAGATACTAAAGAAGCTAACCTTGAACCTTTGGTAACCACGAATCTAAAGCCTGCAATGGCAATAAGTACATATCTTTCAATAGTCACCCTAAATGTAAATGGACTTAATGCACCAATCAAAAGACATAGAGTAATAGAATGGATAAAAAAGCAAGACCCATCTATATGCTGCTTACAAGAAACTCACCTTAAACCCAAAGATAAGCATAGACTAAAAGTCAAGGGATGGAAAAACATATTTCAGGCAAACAACAGTGAGAAGAAAGCAGGGGTTGCAGTACTAATATCAGACAAAATAGACTTCAAAACAAAGAAAGTAACAAGAGATAAAGAAGGCCACTACATAATGATAAAGGGCTTAGTCCAACAAGAGGATATAACCATTCTAAATATATATGCACCCAATACAGGAGCACCAGCATATGTGAAGCAAATACTAACAGAACTAAAGAGGGAAATAGACTGCAATGCATTCATTGTAGGAGACTTCAACACACCACTCACCCCAAAGGATAGATCCACCGGGCAGAAAATAAGTAAAGACACACAGGCACTGAACAACACACTAGAACAGATGGACCTAATAGACATCTATAGAACTTTACATCCAAAAGCAACAGGATATACATTCTTCTCAAGTGCACATGGAACATTCTCCAGAATAGACCACATACTAGCTCACAAAAAGAGCCTCAGTAAATTCCACAATATTGAAATTCTACCAACCAATTTTTCAGACCACAAAGGTATGAAAGTAGAAATAAATTCTACAAAGAAAACAAAAAGGCTCACAAACACATGGAGGCTTAACAACATGCTACTAAATAATCAATGGATCAATGAACAAATCAAAATAGAGATCAAGGAATATATAGAAACAAATGACAACAACAACACTAAGCCCCAACTTCTGTGGGATGCAGCGAAAGCAGTCTTAAGAGGAAAGTATATAGCAATCCAGGCACACTTGAAGAAGGAAGAACAATCCCAAATGAATAGTCTAACATCACAATTATTAAAACTGGAAAAAGAAGAACAAATGAGGCCTAAAGTCAGGAGAATGAGGGACATAATAAAGATCAGAGAAGAAATAAACAAAATTGAGAAGAATAAAACAATAGCAAAAATCAACGAAACCAAGAGCTGGTTCTTTGAGAAAATAAACAAAATAGATAAGCCTCTAGCCCAACTTATTAAGAGAAAAAGAGAGTCAACACAAATCAACATAATCAGAAATGAGAATGGAAAAATCACGACAGACTCCACAGAAATACAAAGAATTATTAAAGACTACTATGAAAACCTATATGCCAACAAGCTGGAAAACCTAGAAGAAATGGACAACTTCCTAGAAAAATACAACCTCCCAAGACTGACCAAGGAAGAAACACAAAAGTTAAACAAACCAATTACAAGCAAAGAAATTGAAACAGTAATCAAAAAACTACCCAAGAACAAAACCCCGGGGCCGGACGGATTTACCTCGGAATTTTATCAGACACACAGAGAAGACATAATACCCATTCTCCTTAAAGTGTTCCACAAAATAGAAGAAGAGGGAATACTCCCAAACTCATTCTATGAAGCCAACATCACCCTAATACCAAAACCAGGAAAAGACCCCACCAAAAAAGAAAATTACAGACCAATATCCCTGATGAATGTAGATGCAAAAATACTCAATAAAATATTACCAAACAGAATTCAACAGTATATCAAAAGGATCATACACCATGACCAAGTGGGGTTCATCCCAGGGATGCAAGGATGGTACAACATTCGAAAATCCATCAACATCATCCACCACATCAACAAAAAGAAAGACAAAAACCACATGATCATCTCCATAGATGCTGAAAAAGCATTTGACAAAATTCAACATCCATTCATGATAAAAACTCTCAGCAAAATGGGAATAGAGGGCAAGTACCTCAACATAATAAAGGCCATATATGATAAACCCACAGCCAGCATTATACTGAACAGCGAGAAGCTGAAAGCATTTCCACTGAGATCGGGAACCAGACAGGGATGCCCACTCTCCCCACTGTTATTTAACATAGTACTGGAGGTCCTAGCCACGGCAATCAGACAAAACAAAGAAATACAAGGAATCCAGATTGGTAAAGAAGAAGTTAAACTGTCACTATTTGCAGATGATATGATACTGTACATAAAAAACCCTAAAGACTCCACTCCAAAACTACTAGAACTGATATCGGAATACAGCAAAGTTGCAGGATACAAAATCAACACACAGAAATCTGTAGCTTTCCTATACACTAACAACGAATCAATAGAAAGAGAAATCAGGAAAACAATTCCATTCACCATTGCATCAAAAAGAATAAAATACCTAGGAATAAACCTAACCAAGGAAGTGAAAGACTTATACTCTGAAAACTACAAGTCACTCTTAAGAGAAATTAAAGGGGACACTAATAAATGGAAACTCATCCCATGCTCATGGCTAGGAAGAATTAATATCGTCAAAATGGCCATCCTGCCGAAAGCAATATACAAATTTGATGCAATCCCTCTCAAATTACCAGCAACATTCTTCAATGAATTGGAACAAATAATTCAAAAATTCATATGGAAACACCAAAGACCCCGAATAGCCAAAGCAATCCTGAAAAAGAAGAATAAAGTAGGGGGGATCTCACTCCCCAACTTCAAGCTCTACTACAAAGCCATAGTAATCAAGACAATTTGGTACTGGCACAAGAACAGAGCCACAGACCAGTGGAACAGATTAGAGACCCCAGAAATTAACCCAAACATATATGGTCAATTAATATTTGATAAAGGAGCCATGGACATACAATGGCAAAATGACAGTCTCTTCAACAGATGGTGCTGGCAAAACTGGACAGCTACATGTAGGAGAATGAAACTGGACCATTGTCTAACCCCATATACAAAGGTAAACTCAAAATGGATCAAAGACCTGAATGTAAGTCACGAAACCATTAAACTCTTGGAAAAAAGCATAGGCAAAAACCTCTTAGACATAAACATGAGTGATCTCTTCTTGAACATATCTCCCCGGGCAAGGAAAACAACAGCAAAAATGAGCAAGTGGGACTACATTAAGCTGAAAAGCTTCTGTACAGCGAAAGACACCATCAATAGAACAAAAAGGAACCCTACAGTATGGGAGAATATATTTGAAAATGACAGATCTGATAAAGGCTTGACGTCCAGAATATATAAAGAGCTCACACGCCTCAACAAACAAAAAACAAATAACCCAATTAAAAAATGGGCAGAGGAACTGAACAGACAGTTCTCCAAAAAAGAAGTACAGATGGCCAAGAGACACATGAAAAGATGCTCCACATCGCTAATTATCAGAGAAATGCAAATTAAAACTACAATGAGGTATCACCTCACACCAGTAAGGATAGCTGCCATCCAAAAGACAAACAACAACAAATGTTGGCGAGGCTGTGGAGAAAGGGGAACCCTCCTACACTGCTGGTGGGAATGTAAATTAGTTCAACCATTGTGGAAAGCAGTATGGAGGTGCATCAAAATGCTCAAAACAGACCTACCATTAGACCCAGGAATTCCACTCCTAGGAATTTACCCTAAGAACGCAGCAATCAAGTTTGAGAAAGACAGATGCACGCCTATGTTTATCGCAGCACTATTTACAATAGCCAAGAATTGGAAGCAACCTAAATGTCCATCTGTAGATGAATGGATAAAGAAGATGTGGTACATATACACAATGGAATACTACTCAGCCATAAGAAGTGGAAAAATCCAACCATTTGCAGCAACATGGATGGAACTGGAGAGTATTATGCTCAGTGAAATAAGCCAAGCGGAGAAAGAGAAATACCAAATGATTTCACTCATCTGAGGAGTATAGGAACAAAGGAAAAACTGAAGGAACAAAACAGCAGCAGAATTACAGAACCCAAAAATGGACTAACAGGTACCAAAGGGAAAGGAACTGGGGAGGATGGGTGGGCAGGGAGGGATAAGGGGGGGGAAGAAGAAGGGGGGTATTAAGATTAGCATGCATGGGGGGGAGGGAGAAAGGGGAGGGTGGGCTGCACAACACAGAGAGGACAAGTAGTGACTCTACCACATTTTGCTAAGCTGATGGACAGTAACCGTAATGTGGTTGTTAGGGGGGACCTGATATAGGGGAGAGCATAGTAAACATAGTATTCTTCAGGTAAGTGTAGATTAAAAATTTTAAAAAAAAAAGAAAGAAAGAAAGAAAAGGGGGATTACTCCTTAACAGGATAAAACTATTGGTAAATCAAAGATCAATGCATGCTTTAAATATCCTTAATGTTGATCACTTAAAGGGTGTCAGATGATCAGCTATGGAGGTACTCTTTCCTGATAATATTCCTTTCTCTTAATAAAAAAAAAAAAAAAAAGCAGTTACTGTGTGCTGACCTCCAATGAGTTCTGCACAGTGGTATAGAGGGCATGTCAAAGTGTGGGCAAAGGGTCTGTTTGTTTCTACGCAGAAGATCAAGGCCTAGCTTGGATACCCAGAAAATGAACTAAGATACGACATGAGGAGGAGCTTCCGGCATCAGCACTCTCTGGAGGACTCGTGCCGGGGGATGATCATCAAAAAGCCTCCACAGGGATCCGGACGATGCTGCGGTTGTGGCTGCATCCAGCCCACCGTCTCCTGGACTTGCCATAAGAAGGAGGAGGGAGATGTCTAGGCTGGCATGTGCATACAGTGAGACAACGAATTTGACTGGATCTGTACTGTTGGAACTCAACCAGGAGTTGGGAGGGGTGCAAGTTGTAGCACCCCAAAATCTCATGACTATAGACTATCTATGGTTAAAAGAACATATGGGATGTGAACAGATCCCAGAAATGGGCTGCTTTAATTTGTCTGATGGTTCAAGTACAGTTGGAAAATATCCATCATATCATAGATAAATTTTCACAAATGCCTAGGGTGCCTAAATGGTTTTCTTGGCTTCACTGGAGATGGCTGGTAATTATAGATTTGCTTTGTTTATGTCACCGTATTCCTATTATGTTAATATGTGTGTGCAAATTAGTTAGTAGTTTAAAACCTATACATACTTAAGGTACTATACAAGAAGATATGTCAAAGAAATAATCAATCCTCCCAAGTTTCCTTCATATGCTACATCTATAGCTTTTCTTCTTCCTTCCTAATTACAAACCTTAAATAGAATTCGTGCCTCATATCGAATTTACCGAGTATCATAATTCCTCCAGGTGGTAAAGATACCTCGAGACAAGTGCTGGGCATAGAAGCCACAGGGCATAAATCTGCAAAGAAGTAAAAAGCTAACCTTTGCAAACAATATGGCTTCTCTCTCACTTACCAACTTTACATTTCCCTGTATGGCCCCGGAAGATGACTGGTTAGCCAGAGACGGGTAAGATTCCTCAAGGGAGGAACAACCTAAGACAGGCACAGTCGCAGGGGGGCCATCAGGTGAGAATTTGGGGATCAACAGAGGTGAGGCTCAGAACCTCACCCCCCCTGCTTTGAGAGAAATCTTCTGCATCCGTGGATGTCTTGCTGCCCTTGTCTAGCCTGGATTAATACTTAGTCCATAGGCACACACCTGATCATCTGATCATCTACATTTGCCTTCTTACAGCACTAAACTATGTTTTCTACCTTTATCTTGCATCTACCTACCACTTCAGCATTTTATTAAAAATAAAAATAATAATAATAATAGGAGAAATGTGGGATCAACATATAAATCAAGTACAAAAATCAAATGAATATTCATATTTGACCTGATGGTTTATAGGTCATATTGCATGATCAAAACCGAAAGTTTCTGTGATGAATGCCCTTGTACTGTTCACCATGTAAGAATTTATTCACTCTGTAAGAATTCGTTCACCATGTAAGAACTTGTTCGTTATGCTTCAGAAGATTGGAGACTGACGAGAATTAGGCTTGAGATGGATTAATGATTGTACATTGAGCATTGACCCCCCTATACTGAATTTTATTGTTGTTAACAACCATTTGATCAATAAATATGAGAGATGCCTCTCAAAAAAAAAATAAAATAAAAAATAAAAAATAAAAAAAATAAAAAATAAAAAAAAAGTTATTTGGGCTCTGAGCTTTGAGAATATGTCTCAGCTGAGGAGGGGAATGGGGCACTCGGGCAGGTAGAGAAACTCATGTCGGTCCTTGTGGCCTCCGAGTTCACACTGGCGGGCTTGGCAAAAGTGTTGCTGGACTGCTTTTGTCCCAGTGGCTCCAAGGATAGTTGCAGTCCTTTACTGAAAGGGGCTAAGGGAGGGTGACCACAGAGTGTTCTGCCCCTGCGTCAGTCATAAAAGTCATGTGTTGTCCCCCCACCTTCATTCTGACCATGCGTTCAAGGGGCTGACAGCAAGAGAGCCGGTCCTTGTCAGGCTGAGTCTGCTCCTGCCAGGCCAGCGAGCCTTTCCCTGTGGGCTCCTCCCGGCAGTGACTGGGCCTCAGGGCTTTGCCTGGCTGGAGCATTCGTTCTCCCAATGCCCCTTCTCTCTACAGTAAGCACACTGGTCCCTGGCAAAGGGGGGTCCTGGGCTTCCTCCCTCTTGGTGGCCAGCTTTTCTCTGCCTTTTGGTCATCTCTCTTTCTTTTAGAGTAGCTGCCAGGAGGCTGGCCTTTTTCTTTTTCTTTCAGCCTCTCTGTTGGCCTGAACTTCTCTGTTTAGATATACTTTGTTGTAATTTTAATCAGTTGAGTGATACTTATCCCAGTAAAGCCTTCAAGTTTTTGGAGCTTTTGTCTGATGTCTGGGGTGGCTTGAGCAACAAATGAGGTATTGACCATTTGTTGACTCCCTGATGACTCAGGATTGAAGGGGGTATAGATGCTATAAGCTTCACACAGTCTTTCATAATAGTCCTCAGGAGAGTCTCCTGGTTGTTGAGTGACTGATGATACTCCAGTCATGTTCATAGGCTTTTTGGACCTGGCTTTGATCCCGTGGGAGGGCATCCTGATATTGGTGGATCTCGTGCTGTCACTCAGGGATGGTGAAGTCCCACTTGGGGTGCTCCTCAGGGATGATTTCAGCTCATGCACCCCAATCCAGGACCCTGGCTGCCTCCTCTTTTCCATTGTGAACAGGGTGTAGAGAAGCTGTTGGCAGTCTTTCCAGGTCAGCCAATGGGTTTGGAAGAGGGATTTCATGAGATCAACCAGGGCTTGTGGCTTTTCCAATGGGGTGCTGTTTTGTTAATTGAGGAGGTTAGTCATGGAGAAGGGTTGATAGTAAAACATGGACCAGCTGGGCTGGATGGTCTCATCTTTATTACACCTTTCAGGCTCCCATATCTCTTGCACTGGCATCTGAAGGGTGTCTGCTCCTGGCCGAGGGCACAGTCTGGCTACTGGTCCAGGGGAGAGTGGGTCCACTGGTTCTGGAGTTGGTAGGGAGGCTGATGGCGGCAGGGTGTGTGGGACTGGGGGGCTGGGTGCTGATGGCCTTGGGGGCGTATAAGGTAGGGGCAATATTGGCTCTTCGTGTGGGTCACCAGCAAGAATTTGCAGAAGGCTCAGGCTTCTGTTGATTCTTTGTAGGCTTCTTTGAGGCAACTAAGACCCTACCCTGTCCCTGCCTGTTGCAAGTGAATAGCACCCAAGGGGGAAGAGTCTGGGCAACTCCTAACCAGGAGTCAATGTATAGGAACTGATTAGGAAGACCTGAATCTTTAGGGATGACCCACCAGGCTCAGTGGATTGCTGGGACATCTAGGGTTCCTTCTGGAGGCCACCCTACACTAAAGGTGGGCAATACAGATTCACACAGGGTTTTCAATCTGCCAGGAGTTAGTTTTACTCTGTAGTTTTCTGAAAATTCCTTCCTGAAATTCTTGATCATAGTGTCAAAGACTATGGTTTACTGTGCCCTGACCCCATGATGTGTCTGTGGACAGTACCACAAAAACAGACAAGGGAGGGGTGCCTCCATTAGAGAGGAGGCCAGTCAGATACCCATCCGTTCACTCTCCTCTTGGTGACTTTGATCAGCCTTGACTAAGGTGTACCCGTTAAGTCCCCAGGCCCGGTCAGCCAAAGCTGAGTCACCTTATGTCTTGGTGGCTGACCACGAATGCGGATGAGAGCCCACTCAGATTCCATAGCACAGAACATGGAATCACAAATTCAGTGCAGACTGAATGACTTCAGCCACGCTGCACACTCACTCACACACTCAGACCAGAGTTTAAACATTCCCCCCTGGGAATGTCTACCTGTGAGACTTCTAAGAACTCTCCAGGAGGTGATCAGGCTCCCCTTCCACCCCAACGGGTAGGACTGGCTGGGTCAGGAGCCCCAGGGCCTTACCGGATTCGATGTCAGAACCAGGTCCTCACCTGCCAAGCCTCCTTGCATCCGGTGGAAACAGCGGAGTGGAGCTGGCCCAGGACAACCTGGTGGTAGACTGCTGAGGGGTCAGGCAGGTCACACCTTCTCCATTGTGATCTCCTGTTCTATCACCTCCCCATCGTTGCCCTAAACGGGTGGCAAAATAAGGGCCAGCATGGTTGGGTTTCCTGGTCAGGGAACCAAATGTTATAGAAAATACTGGAAAACCTGGACTGGATCACTGATGGAAGATCCATGCAGCACTCGGAGGTCTGGGAATTTTGAGGTTTATTTTACACCAGGAGGCCCAGAGGGGAGTAATCTCCCAAGTCTGAGCCCTGAACACAAGGAAGAGGAGCAATTTATATTATTTGGTATGTGGCATTTTGGCATGCACAGGGCAAAAGAGGAGCCTGGAGGAGGGGAGGAGGGAGCTGGAAGGGCTTTGCCAACTGGAGGGAAAAAGTGGTTTGCTGACCTTGACGGCTGTGTTGGATATTTTCTTTATCACCTGTAGGGAGGGAATGGGCTGAGGAATTGTGGGCTTCGCCTTCAGGCTTCAGAGCCTTGCTAGAATAAAGCTGTCAGTTATTTCAGCAGCAAAATTGGTTTATTCAGGTAACAGTAGAGAACTGCAACTCATGGCAAGAGGCTGAGGCAGAACCACAGGCAAGTTCAGAGACTGGAGCAGAGGCAGCTTATTTATAGAGGAAGGGGGGCCCCATGCCTCACAGCTGCTTATTGGCTGGTTGTAACAGTCTCATTGAGTGGGCTGTTGCTGGGGTGGACAGGTGGAAAAGTGACCAAAATAGTAGGGTTGTTAGGCACCCTTTTCCTTCCTGTGGGGCCTGCCCATGGCCAGGGGTGGTGGGAGCTCTCCCTGCTGCCTCCACACCCATGTCAGGGAGGTCTCTTTATCTATGTTCACAGCCTAGAAACCCAGGATGACCTGGAAAACTCAATGATCCCTCTGCTCCTCCGCTTCCCAAACTGGAGAGGAAATGAAGCTGAGGAGGCATGCCATCACTTTGAGTGAGGGCTGCAGGCGCTGTGAGTCCCTCCTTCATCTTGATGGGTGCACTGCTCCATCCACGCAGGCCTCATCCACAGCCAGAACTTCTGGTGTTAGGGGCTGAAGCAGTTTCAGACATAAAAACAGGACACAAAGCTCTCTGCAAAGTTAGCCCCAGACCCTAGTCATGTACCAACTTCTGAGAAACTAAAAGAAAAGATATAAATCCCATGAGAAACCAGATGTTCAACTAACCCCAGGCTATTTTTGCTTCTGTACATTGCTTTGTTAGAGACCAGCAGTATGACACATTTCCTGCAGCAGGTGGGCAAAACAGGATGCTTAAGCCCCCCAAGCACTAAACAAGGAATATAACTTGCTGAATTTAGGCAAAGGCAGAAAAGTTGCAAAAACTAAGCAGGATGAGGTAAAAATGCTTAAAAGGGTGTAACATGGGCTCGGGCTGCACTTGGAGAGCTTGCTCCCTGGCAGACGCCGGCCAGCTAAAATAAAGACTCCCTTTTTATAACCTACTTTTCTGTGAGGACCTGTTTCTTTCCTCCTGCTCTGGCGTGTCCGATCTGAGACCCATAACATTTGGAGGCTCGTCCAGGATCGGGCACGATCATTGAGCAGTTTTTTGAGACCCTGAGATCACTGATCACCTGTGGGCCCCTGGGTATCAGCAAGTCCTCAACTGTCAGAGTTTGTAAGGAGCCATCTGGAAATCTTCTGGAGGTGAGTCTGGTTCTGGTTTGAGTGCCCATTTGACTCAACAGGGAGACTGGACACAGCATTTCTCCCCGAGTCAGGGGCAGAGGTGAGACGTCACCCTCCCCATCAGTCTCATTCTCTGTGGTGGCCACCTGATGTGCACAAGCTGTATAGTGTGTCTTTTGTGTTGTTCATTGTTTATGTAATCATGGTCATTCCATTATTGATGACCATAGGACAGAGGGCCTCAAGTCTCCTGAACCCCCCTAGAATTAGTTCTTCAACATTTCAAAGACTTTAAGAAACAAGCTGCTGACTGAGGCCTCGAGGTCACTCTGGGAGACCTGACCACCCTCTGTCAATTGGAATGGCCCACTTTTGAGGTTTACTGGCCTGATGTTGGCACTTTTGACCTTTCCATTTGCTACAGGGTTCGACAGGTCATCTTTAGAAGACCTGGCCACACTGACCAAATTCCTTGTATCATGGCCTGGATTTCTCTGGTTGAAGATCATCCTCCCTGGCTGAAACAATCTCTGCTTTCTCCCCTATGCCCTCCAACTAACCACTCCCAGTCTGTTTTAGCCAGCAGGCCAGCGACAAGGCCTGAGAAATCAAAACCTGGAGGGATGGCCCCAATACTTCTTCAAGATTCAGATGACTTAGACTTTCCTCCACCCTATGTAACCAGAGTCCTCAGAGCCAACTCAACCTCCTTCATTGAGTCCTCCACAGACCTAGAGCGGTCGTGCATACCATCTGCCTGAACCCTTGGCACCTCCTCCGACCCCTGCCCTACCTCTTCCACCTCCTGGGACCCCTTCTCTAATTCCTACACCTCTACCTCCTCTGACCCCTGCCCTGCCTCCACCTCCTCTGACCCCTGCCCTGCCTCCTTCACCCCCTCTGACTCCTTCAGTCCTCCTCTTGAGAGAGATGGCAGGAGGTGGAGGAGGGGGTGAGCCTCGCCCCTTCATGGTATATGTCCCCTTTTCTACTAGTGACTTATATAACTGGAAGAATCAAAATCCTTCCTTTTCAGAGAAGCCACATGGTCTCATTTCTTGCTGGAGACTATCTTTCATACCTACCAGCCCACCTGGGACAATTGCCAGCAACTGCTGCAAACCCTTTTTATGTCTGAGGAAAAGGACAGAATCAGGAGGGAGGCTGTGAAGCTTGTTTTTGGCCCAGATGGCCGCCCTACAGGTGACCCTGGTCGGGTGGAGAGAGTGTTTCCTTCTGAGCGGCCACGCTGGGACTATAACTCGGACAGAGGCAGGGAGCATCTACTCACTTTCGCCAGTTGCTCCTGAGAGGTCTCCGGGCAGTAGCATGGAAACCAACTAATCTGACTAAAGTAAGTGAGGTCATTCAGGGTCCTGATGAATCTCCCGCTGCTTTCTTAGAGAGATTATTAGAGGCCTACCGGAGTTTCACCCCCCATAGAACCAGAGGCACCAGAGAACCGAAGGGCATTAAACATTGCCTTTGTGGAACAGGCAGCCCCGGACATAGAAAGAAATTACAGAAAATGGAGGGGTTTGAAGGGAAATTGTTGTCTGAATTGGTGGAAATAGCCCCAAAAACTTACAACCACCGAGACACACCTGAGGATAGGCAAGCCAAAACCATGGCTAAGGTGATGGTCATGGCCCTGAAGGAGGATAGGAAGAGAAATGGACCCCAAAAAGGGCCACAAGGGAAGCAGACAAAGTCTCCAAATACCTTGAGCCCCCTAGAAAGAAATCAGTGTGCACACTGCAAAGAGATGGGCATTAGAAAAGGGAGTGCCCAAAGCGGAACCTCCGGGCCCCTCAACCCACCCTAGTTCTTTACTTGCAGGATGCAGACTGACGGGGCTGGGGCTCTACAGGATTTGGCCCCCAAGAGCCCAGGGTAACTTTCATGGTTGAGGGAAAACCTGTCCATTTCCTCATAGATACGGGGGTGACTTTCTCAGTCCTAACCTCACCTTTGGGATCACTGAAAAAGGAAAAAGTAGTAGTTCAGAGGGCAACTGGAACTTAGACATGCCAGTGGACAATGAATAGGCACATAGACTTAGGCAAGGGGACCGTGACTCGTTCCTTTTTGGTCATGCCAGACTGCCCCTATTCCCTATTGGGGCGGGACCTTCTATCAAAACTTAGTGCTTCTGTATCTTTCAGAACAGGGGGAGGGGGCGTGTTTCAGTTTTCTTATCCTAATGATGCTTCCCACATTCTCCTTCTGTCACCCCTCCACCGCCTTGTTTCTCATGGTCCCTCTGAGTGAAGAATATCAGCTTTGCCAGGAGATACTAAGAGACAGAGAAGCCCACCCAAGTCCCCTCCTAAAGAAGCTCCTTCAGGAGGTGCCATGGGTATGGGCTGAAAAGAAATCCCCCCAGGACTGGCAAAACATCACCCCCTGTGGTAGTTCAGTTGATCAGCCAAGCCACCCCAGTGAGGCAGAGGCAATATCCCATGTCAATAGAAGCAAAGTGGGGAATCCAAGTTCACATACACCGCCTAAGAGAGGCGGGGATCCTGGTGCATGTCACTCCCTGTGGAATACACCTCTACTCCCTGTGCTAAAACCAGGGATGAGGGACTACCAACCAGTTCAAGACCTGAGAGAAGTGAACTGCAGAGATGAGACAGTTACCACCCTACTGTTCCCAACCCCTATACTTTGTTAAGCACCCTGCCTTCAAGGAGAGAAGTGTACACAGTTCTGGACTTAAAAGATTCTTTTTTTCTCTATCCCGTTGGCCCCGAAATCCCAACCCATCTTTGTGTTTGAATGGACTGATAGACTTTGGGTCTAGTGGTCAGCTCACGTGGACGAGATTACCCCAAGGATTCAAAAACTCTCCTACACTTTTTGATGAAGCTTTAAGTAAGGACCTGAAAGAATTCCAGGCAGAAAACCCCCAAGTGCCACTCCTACAGTATGTTGATGACCTCCTTCTGGCCACAGAGTCTGAGCAGGCCTGTTACAAGGGGACTAAAAATCTATTAAGGACCCTCAAGGATTTGGGTTACAGAGTGTCAGAAAAGAAGGCTCAGCTATGCATGTCAGAGGTAGCTTACCTGGGTTATGTCCCACACCAAGGCAAGCACTTGCTCTCCGGTAGTAGAGTGAACGCTGTCCTTCAGATACCTGTTCCGGACACTCGGCGGAAGTTGTGTGAGTTTTGGGGGACTGTTGGATACTGTAGGCTCTGGATCCCACGGTTCACTGAGCTAGCCAGACCCCTCTATGAGGCCACAAAGGGTAAGGAGGGCTTGCTGTTGTGGACAGAGGTAGAAGAAGGAGCTTTCCAGACATTGAAACAAGCCTTGGTCTCTTCCCCAGCCCTAGCTCTCCCAGACATGACAAAACCCTTCTTATTGTTTGTAGATGAGTGAAAGGGTATAGCAAAAGGAGTCCTGACTCAAAGGCTGGGGCCATGGAATAGACCTGTGGCTTATCTCTCAAAACAGCTCAACCTAGTAGCAGCCAGATGGCCCACATGCCTAAGAGCAGTAGCAGCCACGGCCCTCCTGGTAAAAGAGGCTGATAAGCTCACCCTAAGGCAAGACCTGTTCATTGTGGCTCCACATGCTGTTGAGTCACTTCTCCAGGGCCCACCCGACTGGTGGATGACAAATGCCCACATCACCTAGTACCAGGCTCTGCTCCTTGACCACCCCTGCATCCGTTTCCAGAAACAACAGATCCTGAATCCTGCTGCAATGTTACCTGACTCTGCAGAAAATGAACTCCTCCACAACTTCCTGGAAGTGGTGGAGTGTTCAGAGCTTGCGACCAGACCTGACTGATGTTCCATGGACCACCCAGACTTGATGCTCTTCTGTGATGGTAGCAGTTTCACCAAGGATGGGGAATGGTATGCAGGGGCTGCAGTTGTTACACTGGAAAAAACTGGGCAGAACCTCTCCCACGAAACTCCTCCATGCAGAAAGCTGAATTGGTAGCACTGACCCACATCTTGGCAGAGGGAAAGGGACAGACTGTTAACATTTATACTGACAGCAGGTATGCTTTTGCTACTGCCCACGTGCATAGGGCCATATATCGGGAAAGGGTGCTTCTGACGGCAGAAGGAAAAGACATCAGAAACAAGCCCCAGATCTTAAAACTCTTGAAGGCAATTTGGTGGCCCAAGAGAGTGGCCATAATGCACTGTCCAGGACATCAAAAAGGAAATTCGCCTGAGGCAAGGGGAAACCGTGCAGCTGACCTGGCAGCCTGAGAAGTGGCCCTGGAACAAACCTCAGAATTGACCATGACCTTTCCACCATCCATGTTGCAAGAAAAGCCACACTATAACAGAAAGGACTTAGAGTTTGCTGCAGAGTATGGGGCAAAAGAAAACAGTGAAGGCTGGATGATCCACCCTGATGGGAGAGTTATGCTCCCTGCTGTGCTGGGAAAGGACTTGCTGAAACAGATACACAGTAGCACCCATTTGAGTAAAAATAAAATGATAGACTTGATCCAGAAAGACTTCTGGGTCCCAGGGTGAGTAGGATGGCCCATGAAATAGGGGAAGGTTGCATTGTCTGTCAACAAGTAAATCCCTCCTGACAGGTTACACAGGTACAGGGTAATAGGGAGAGAGGAGAATCCCTGGGGCAACATTGGGAGGTGGATTTCACTGACACAAAACCTGGACAATATGGGTACAAATATTTGTTAGTTTTTGTGGATACCTTCTCTGGGTGGGTAGAGGCTTTCCCAACAAAGACAGAAATAGCCCAAGTGACTGTTAAAAAGCTTGTAAATGAAATAGTCCCTCGGTTTGGGTTGCCTCTGTCTATGGGGTCTGATAACGGACTGGCTTTTGTGGCACAAGTGACCCAAGGGGTTGTTAGCACCCTGAATGTCCCATGGAAACTTCATTGTGCTTACAGGCCCCAAAGTTCGGGCCAGATTGAAAGGATGAATCGGACCCTAAAAGAGACTCTTACTAAGTTAACTTTGGAAACTGGTGAAGGGTGGGTACAGCTCCTCCCATTGGCACTTCTCTGGGTAAGGTGCACCCCATATATTTTAAAGCTCACCCCTTTTGAGATTCTGTTTGGTCGACCCCTCCTATCCTCCCTCATGTAGGCTTGGAAAAAGCTACAGAAACCTCTAATCAAGAAATTGTGCAGTCCTTACAGTCCTTAAAGGCCAAATCCACTCTCTGGTGAAGGCTGCGATACAGGGAAAGAATCTGCCAGAACCACACTTGTTCCAGCCGGGAGACCTCGGGTGGGTAAAACGGCATAAGACTGAGGTGCTAGGGGCCTGGTGGAGAGGACCTTACCTGGTCATCTTGACAACCCCCACAGCTGTGAAGGTTGCTGGTGCAAGAGCAAGGATCCACCACCCACAGTTGAAGCTGGCCAGAGAGGGGCAGGAAAACTCCACCACTTGAACAGTGGTGAAGCTGCCACCCAACCAAGACCCACTAAGGATAAGACTCAAAAGGAAAACCAAAAACTCAGATGTATTGTTTTAGTATTGTTTTTGGAGGCCCTACCTGCTCCCAGCCTTGCCACCCAGCACCCCCACTGGCCAGGAAATTACTCATGGAATTTAATCAATACAGCCTAGGGAAAGAATATTGTTAGTTTTACAGGAAGTGACCCCTGGTTTTTAGATTTGATCTTGAACTATGGCCAGAACTAGCCACTTATAAGTATCCTACGAATAAGAATGACAAGGCTTTCAAAGAGCATTCCAAAGGTGAGATTTTTATGTATGCCCAGGAAATGCGGGTGCCCACTCTCAGAGAAATGGACACTATCATTGTGCAAGTTGGGGATGTGAAACTATAGCCCCCTGGACAGACCACGACCCCTGTATTTCCTTGTCTCAAGACAGCCTCTCTGACCTTTATACAGCTGGGAAGATGAATCCACAAAAATTAAAAGTTAAAAGGGACCCTTATAGTGTGGGAAAGGATTGGGAGATGGGAAGGACTTGGCGGCCCCGGCTATATATAAGGGGCCAGGACCCAGGAACTGAGTTCACTATCCAAAGATTTCAAATACCCCGGCTTCCAAACCTGTGTGCCCCCTCCAGGAGGTACCCTTGTTAAATCCGGTGCCCCTCCCAATGAGAGAAACACTGCAACTCCCCACCCCAATGCCAAAGCCCCAACTAAGACATCAAGTGGGAATATTGGCCTAACAGAACCTCCTGGCCCCGGCCTGTTAATGGCCACTGCAAGACCCCCTGACCAGATACTTGAGATGCTAGAGTCAGTCTACAAATTTATAAATCAATCCACTGTCAATTTGACAAATGATTGCTGTTTCTGCCTAAATCCCAAACCTCATTATGTTGGTCTAGCCACAAATGCAACCCTGGGACAGGAAGGAGAAAACATTCACCTTTTTAGTCTAGATGAGATCAGGGACAGAGGTCTCTGCCCGTGGGGATTGCACCCCTTGCTTACCTTGGGAGATGTGCAAGGCACAGGGTTTTGCATCCATTCCCCTTATTCAGCCCAAAGTCCCAGTCTTCAGAAACTTTGTTAAACTACTCTAAACTACACTTCCCTCGCCTCTAGTGAGAAAGTTAACTTCCTGGTCAGCCCATCTGCCACGTGGTTTGCTCGTACCAGCGGATTAACCCCTTGTTTGTCTGAGCAATTAATAACAGCTGGTGTAGGGGAACCAAGGGTACCTGAGCTCTGTATTTTGGTTCACATCCTCCCTCAAGTTTAACCCTATAACGGGGAAGCTAGTAGGGAACACATGGGCTTAGTATATTCCCTTAGAACAAAAATAGCAGCCCCATCTTAGTGCCCCTCCTAGTTGGGCTGAGAATAGCAGGATCAGTAGCAGTAGGGACTGCTTCTTTTTTTGGGAATAATGCCAATTTCAAAGTGCTCAATAAACAAGTAGATAAAGATCTAGGGATGTTAGAGAGCTCGGTCCATCAGTTAGAGTCAGCTGTAGACTCCCTAGCAGAGGTAGTCTTGCAGAATAGGAGAGGGCTGGACCTCCTCTTCATGAAACAAGGGCGACTTTGCATGGCATTAGGTGAAACCTGCTGCTTCTATGCAAACAAATCAGGCATTATTTGGGATACCGATACCTGGCTATGGTGAGACAGAACCTCAAAGAAAGAGAGGTTTAGAGGGAAGCAACAGCAAACTGTTATCAGGGCCTGTTCCCATGGTCCTCTTGGCTAACAACCCTCCTGACAGCCCTTGCAGGTCCCCTTGCTCTCCTTCTGCTTGTAGTTGCTGTAGGGCCCTGTGTTATGAATTGTCTCATGAGTTATATTCAGAAGAGACTAGCGGCAGTAAAGCTACTTTTCATTAGAGAACGTTACCAAGCCTAAAAAAAAAACTGAAGAGTCAATGGTTTGACTCTGTTACAAGGAGAGGGGGGAATGTGAGGGGCTGAAGCAGTTTCAGACATAAAAATAGGACACAAAGTTCTCTGTACAAACTACTGAGAAAATGTTACAATTTTACCCACGATGCCGGGGTTCTTGTTCACGAAGCTGAAGAATGAGCTTCACAAACAGTCAAGGTAGGAGAGCAAGGTACAGGCTTTTATTTAGAAATAAAGTGAGAGGACAGAGCTCCCAGCTCACACCAGGAGGGAACAAGAGAGTCTGTTGTTGGCTCATTGTCTAGGGGATTTATGCGCGGTTGAGGATTTTCAGGAATGAGGGTATAAAGGGTTAGAGGTGCAGACTTCTTGAGTGGTCCCAGAATGCTCATTCTTGATGAGTAACAGAGGAGATTTTCAGCCTCTGATTCTTTCTCAAGATAGCAGTTTCCCTCTGGGAGCATGTCAGTTAAGAACGCTTACCCTGCCCCCAAGGTGGGCTGGGTTGTTGCCTGTTTGCTGAAGTAAGTTAAGAATCTTACTTCTTAACTTCTTGGACTGTTTATAGTTGGGCTTCCTTACTAAATTAGTCTTTTTCTTAGGTTGCAGATTACTTGGTTAGGATCAGAGAAGGAAATATAGCACATAGGTACGGTTAAAATAAGCTGGGCCTTTTAGCAGGCTACGGTAAATTTTACAGTGAAGTCACAGGTTATGCTGAGACACTTTTCTTTATCTGCAGAACACTCAAACATTCTAGGCTAAGTTGCTGCTGGCCTTTAGAGTTTTAACTGATCTCACTGAAGATGTCTATATTCCTAGTCTGGTATCTTTACCCTAGAAAATTAATGTGGCTCTGACTTTGCGTGATGCTTATCACAGAGTTTCAATAGGGACTTCTTTGCACATTGCTACATTGTTCTGACTAATCATCTTGCTCTGCTTTTTCTCCAGAGGCCCTCACCTTACTCTGCCTAATTCCACGGTCCCTGTCTCAACCACAGCCTAAATTCAGCAAGCTATATTCCTTGTTTAGTGCTCAGAGGGCTTAAGCATCCTGTTTTGACCACCTGCTTCAGAAAATATGTGATACTGCTGGTCTCTAACAAAGCAATGTACAGAAATAAAAATAGCCCGGAGTTAGTTGAACATTCAGTTTCTTCTTCCCACCTCTGAACACCTATTGATATGCAGATACACCAAAGCCAGGTGAGATATTCTGGAAATATTACAATTTTACCCATGATGCCGGGGTTCTTGTTCACGAAGCTGAAGAATGAGCTTCACAAACAGTCAAGGTAGTGAAAGGAAAGGAGCGAAACACAGCAGCAATTCACCGGAGAATTACACTTTATTAGGGAAAGGTGCTGGGTTATATAGGAAGGGGCATAGGGTGATTGTGGTGTTACTTCTATGGGGCTGGTGGCTGTTGGCTAGGTGCTGGGATTGGGAGGGGGCGAGAGGTGATTGGGCTTCAGGTGGCACCGGCGGGAACCGAGGACCCCGAAGAGAAGCCGGAAGTTTGCCATCTTACTGGTGGGGACCCTTCATTCCCCCCTTTCTCCTCTATGGGTTTGTGGACGTTGCTTTCTCTCTGGCTGCTTCCTGCTGAACAGGGGCAGAGAAGGGAGTGAGGGCTTGAGGATTGGGAGGAAAGGGTTGATAGGACTCCCCGCAGTAAGGACGAGTAGATGTGGACTTCTTCAGGTTTGGAAATTAATGAAGGTTCCCTGTAACTGTAGGTTGAGGACCTGTTGATTCCAATGGTGCCAAGAGGATATGGGTGTCAGGAGCCAGGCGTCTGCGGCCATTGTTTCCAGGAACAGTTTCCAGTGGAGAGAGAGGTCCATCTCAGCGTGTGGTGAGGTCACGTGAGGGTGAGGGATCTTCTGTGGCCAGAAGCTGGTAGTTCCTGAGTAAAAGCTGGTTGAAAGCTTGATTAGAGATTTTTCTGACTTGGGATTTGATGAACTTTATTATACAGGGTAAGAAGAGACAGACGAGAAGAATGACTATTATGGGGCCTGCAATGGGCCAGACCCAGGTAAGGAGGGGGTTTGTTAGTATTGAAGAGAATGGGTTGGAATTGGAAGCAGAGTGGAGACTGGAGGCAAGGTCGGTGAGTTTGGTGATGTCAGTTTCTACAATGCCGGATTCGTTGATGTAATAGCAGCACTCTTCCCGGAGGAAGACGCAGGTGCCGCCCTTCTCGGCTGTAAGCAGATCTAGGGACCGCCGGTTCGGAAGGGTGACTTTAGCTAGTGAAGTGACCTATCTTTGGAGAGAGGCTAGGGAATCGGCAGTGGATGTCAGGGCTCCCTCAAGTGTGGCGTCGAGATCTCTAACTGCCCATAGAGAGTGACCCAAGGCTCCTCCCAAAAACCCTGCCCCAATGGCTGAGGTGATCAAAGAGATACTGACCATGATGGGAAGGAAAGCAGCCCTCTTTGTGTGCAAGGGCAAGGGAGATTGGAGCTCAAGGAATTCTGCCATGCTGTAAAGTGTAAGCTGTGGGATTAGGGTGATGAGAATACAGGGTGTATCGGAGTTGAGAGGCAGTGAGTTGAAAAGACTGCCATTACACCAAAAGAAGTGTCCCAGTTGTGTAAAAGTCTTAGAGCCGGAAGTAGGGGTGTAGATAGAGAGGCAGTGAAGTGCACTGGAGGGGGGTGGAGTTAGGCCAACACAGTGGTGGATGGTGAGATTATCTGCATATTCTGGTTCCCATAGGGGTATGCCTGCCAGGGGGCAGAGGGGTTGTCCTTCTTCATGGAAAGAGTAGTTGGAAATATTGAGGGGCACGGCGGCCAGCAGTGGGCGCTGTAGTGATGCGCACAAGAAACAATTGGCGATGTTGAGGGTGTGGTTGAGAAAGATGGTGGTGTCCTGAATGAGCTATAACCAAGAGTAGGAGGAATAAGAAGATGAAGAGGTGCCATCAAGAGTTTGGATAATGACTTTTTCAGAATGTCTGATATCTGATGCAACTTTAGAGATCTGGGAGCGAGAGGAAACATACTCTTGAGAGATATGAAGGGTACCGTGGGGGGTCGAGGACGCCCCATAGTAAAATGAGGCTGTGACTCCAGCAGCCCATCGAGCATCCCAGGGATCTGGGATTGATAAGGAGAATGAGCCGTTGGGATATTTCATGAAACGGTTGGAGGAGTAATACTGTGGGTACTAGAAGTCACCCATGTAGTGAATGGCGCAAGACCAGTAGGGACATCCCCCTTAGGTGTCTTGCCATCGCTTGCAATAGGCTTGTCTTTGGTCATAGAGGAAGCAGAGGTAGGGAGAATAAAGGTAGCTGTAAGTGAACACTTTGGTGGAGGGAGGAAAGTGGAGGTACAAAGGCTCAGAGCAGCCTTTCAGAGGGCAGTCTGGTGTGGCAATGAGGGCAGTAACTTTTGTTTGATGCTGTGTGTAAGTCTGCTTGACCTTGAATCGCCATACAAAGGAGGGTGGGGTGGCGGAGAAGACAATAGGAATGAGGAAAAAAAGCGAGAGAGCAGTAAAGGAGGAAAAGGTCATGATTCGGGTATGGATGGCAAATGGGGTGCACGGGAGATGCAGAGCTTCAAGGGATCAGAGGGATGAGGCGCGGTAGAATAGACAGCATCTTGGGCTGTATCCGAAGGACTCTGGATTGTGACTGATGGGTCTTGGGTGTGCAGAGAAGGTGGCTCTTGGGTATTTGGTTTCAACCTGGAGAAATGAATCCAAGGGGTGACAGAGTTATCAGGCAGTGAGAGCTTGGCGGCCGAGGGGGTGCAGAGAATAACTGGGTGTGGACCTTCCCATTTTAGGGTGAGAGAGGGCCGATCCTCTGGTGGCTTATAAAACACTAGTTGGCCGGGCTGTAAGACAGGAGGATTTTGGGAGGCGGATGGATCAGGAAGGAGCCAATCCTGATATTTCCACAATTCAGTGCGGAGGAGAGAGAGTAGTGGAAGGGCTATATTGGGAGGAATTGGTCCTTTGTGGGAAGGGAGCCCCAGGGGTAGAATCGGGCGGCTGTACATGATCTCAAAGGGTGACAAGAAGGAAGGTTTCTTTGGGAGGGCTCGAATGCGGAGTAGAGCTAAGGGAAGTAAGCGAACCCAGTCAAGGTGTAGTTCTAGAGATAGTTTGGTCAGGATGTCTTTTAGAGTCCTATTGGCTCTTTCTACTTTTCCTGAAGCTTGTGGTCGATAAGGACAATGTAAATGCCAGGGGAGCGAGAGCGACTTGGAGAGGTTCTGGATAATTTGGGCAGTGAACTCAGGGCCGTTATCTGATTGGAGGGAAGTGGGCATCCCGAACCTAGGAAAGATCTGGGTGAGGAGGATAGAGGCAACCGCGGACGCTCGTTTGTTAGTGATGGGGAAAGCTTCGACCCATCCTGAAAATGTATATACTAACACGAGTAGGTATCTGGTAGGCCGTACAGGGGGCATGTTAGTGAAGTCTATTTGCCAATCTGCAGCGGGGACATTACCCCTTGCTTGATGAGCCGGGAAGGGTCGGACCTTGAGGGGGGTATTAGGGTTAGTGCGTTGGCAGATGGTGCACTTGCAGGTGATTTGGTTAACTAGGGTTTTCTCTTCAGGAGAGAGAGGAAAAAAAGATTGTAAAAAATAGATCAAGAATTGGGGGCTGGGATGGAACAGATCATGTAAGAAGTGGAAGAGAGACTCTTTGTCCAGGGAGCAGAGGGTGTCTTGTGATAAGGCTAAAACTGCAAGGGCAGATGGATTGTTGTCTGGTGTGTCTTCTGATAGGGCAACTGACTGGGCTACTCTGTCAGATTTGTTGTTACCTCTTGCAATGGGGGAGTCATCCTTTTGATGTGATTTGCAGTGGACTATGCCTAGTCGGTGTGGGAGTTGTGAAGCCTCTAGAAGTTTAGTAATTAAGGCTGAATTAGTTATGGAATTTCCGTTTGTGGTGAGGAGGACTCGTTCTTTCCATACTGCCACGTGAGACAAGGGAATGTGGAATACGTACTTGGAGTCAGTGTACAATGTGAGAGACGTGTCCTGGGCCAGAGTGCAAGCTCTGGTGGCTGCAATGAGTTTGGCCTGCTGATTGGTTGTACCAGGGGGTAGGGCTCGTGCCTCAATGACATCTTCGAAGGACAATACTGCATATCCTGAGTAGTGGGTGCCCTCATGTTTAAAGGAGGACCCATCAGTAAACCAGATGAAGTCAGAGTGTGAGAGGGCTCCTTCGGAGATCGTGGAGTGGCACGGAAAGAAGTTGTGAAGGGTTTCTAGGCAATCATGCGAGGGAGTATGAGGAGAGTAGGGCAGAGGAAGAAGAGTGGCTGGATTCAGTGGCTGGCAGGGGAGGAAAGAAATGTTTGGATTTTGGAGGAAAGAGGATAGTAAGGTGAGGAGTCTGGAGGGAGGGAGAGTCTGTATACTTTTGTAGGTTCAGAGATCTTTTAGGTGATGTGGGGACAGAATGGTAAGGGGCGCTCCGAATGTTAGTTTATGAGCTTCTTTCTGCAAGAGCTGTCCAGCAGCTAATGCCCGTAGGCAGGGGGCCCATCCCCGAACTGTGGGGTCTAATTGCTTGGAGAGATAAGCTACTGGGGCAAAGGATGGGCCATAATATTGGCCTAGGACTCCTAGAGCTTGACTGGACCTCTCATGAATGTATAATGAGAAGGGTTTTGACAAATCAGGGAGATGGAGAGCTGGAGCTTCCACAAGGGCTTGACGGAGCTTAATGAAGGAGTGTCGGGGTGAGGATGATAATGGTTCTTCAGGGGGGGCCTTGCTGAGGTCGTATAGGGGTCTTGTCAACAGGGAGAAGTTAGGGATCCACTCTTTAAAATACCCAGCCATGCATAGAAAGGAAAGGATTTCTGTCTTGGTTTTGGGAACGGGCAGGTCAGAGAGGAGTCGTTTTCTCTCTAAGGTAATGGACTTTCTTTGTTGAGACAGAAGGAATCCAAGGTGACAGAAGGGGAAGAGATTTGAGCTTTGACAGGGGATACCCGGTAACCTCTGGAAGCTAGAAGGTTAAGTAGAGACACAGTGTCAAGTTGAGACTGTCCCCACGAGGGACTGCAGAGTAGAAGATAATCTACATATTGTAATAAAGTGGACTCGGGGTGGTCATGATGAAACTGTTTGAAGTCTTGAGCTAGGAATTGTCCAAAAATATGGGGACTATTTCGGAAGCCTTGTGGCAAAACTGTCCAAGTAAGTTGTTCAGAATGTCTGGTGCATGGGTCCGTCCAGGTGAA
The DNA here is from genome assembly GCF_040802235.1 of Manis javanica. Taxonomy (NCBI): domain Eukaryota; kingdom Metazoa; phylum Chordata; class Mammalia; order Pholidota; family Manidae; genus Manis; species Manis javanica. Next base: position 108,797,662 of record NC_133161.1, on the reverse strand, counting down.
GGTGAAAAAATCTTGGGAGGAGGGGTCTAGAGGGATAGAAAAAATGCGTCTTGAGATCTAGGACTGAGAAGTGGGATGCCGAGGCAGGGATCTGTGATAAAAGGGTGTATGGATTTGGAACTAAGGGATGGATAGGGACAATGGCCATGTTGATAAGACAAAAGGTCTTGGACAAGGCGGAAAGATCCATTGGTTTTTTTAACAGCTAATATGAGGGTATTAAATGGGGAGTGAGTGGGTCTGAGGTAATTTTTGTTTAAGAGATCTTGAATGATGGTTTTGATGCCTATGAGGGCTGAAGTGGTTAGGGGGTATTGGGCCTGACATATATACTGAGAGGGGTCACGTAATTTGATAGAGGCAGGGGGACATAGGGCCACAGAGGGGCTTGTAATGTCCTAAACTTGGGGATTTACAGGGTGTATGAGGGCAGAACCGGAGCTTTCATTGGGTAGAGGGGGGTCGTCGGCTATGAGGGCCATCAGAAAGGGAGTACTGGGGGCTGTGGGAGTGGATATAGTTATGGAAACATGGAGGAGGGAAAGGATGTCTCGTTCTAGTAAAGGGATGGGACACTGGGGCATAACCAGGAAGGAGTGGGAGAAAGGTATGGGATTGTCTAGGATTGTGCATAAAAGGGGGGGGGTTTAATGGGAAAATCTTTTTATCTCCTACCCCGACTAAAGGAGTAATGGCTGGCGTGGTAGGGCCCCGGTATTCTCGCAAGACTGAGAAGGTGGCTCCTGTATCTAGGAGGAAGGAGATGGGGCGTCCGTCTACTGTTAAAGTAACCCTGGGCTCCTGTTTGGTGATGGAAATGGTCAGGCGAGAAGCCCCCAGGCCCCGTCAATCTTCTTCTGCCAGCCCCACTATGGCGGGCTTAGGATGGGGGTTGTTCGTCCAGCCTCCCCTTTGGGTGGTTGGGCAATCAGACCCCCAGTGGCCCTTTTTGTGGCATCTGGGGCATGGGGTGGTAGGAGATCTGGGGGTGGGGCACGCCCTTGAGCAATGTCCCTCTTTTCCACACTTGAAACAAGCTACTGGGGGGGAGCTTGTTTGTAGAGGGGTGCCCAGGTTGTGGTTTTATCAGCTGGGCCAACATCTGGAAATTGGCCTGATCAGCCTTCTGTTTACAGCTTTCTTTCTCCTCCTCCCGCTTATGGAAGACTTTAAAGGCCACTGTTAGGATCTCTGTCTGTGGGGTAGTGGGGCCCTGTTCTAACTTTTTGAGTTTAGCTTTAATGTCGGGGTAGCTTTGAGCTAGGAAGTATGTCATAAGGACATGTCTTCCTTCAGGTGTTTCTGGGTCCAGGCTGGTATACTGTAATAGGGCTTGAGTGAGTCTGTCTAAGAACTCGGAGGGGGTTTCATCTCTCTTTTGAATTATGTCTTGGAGCTTTTGAAAATTGACTACTTTACGAGCTGCCTTTTTCAGACCTGCTATTAAACAGGAGGCAAAAATATCTTGAGAGTGGAGACCCACGGCGGTGTTATAATCCCAGTGTGGGTCTTGTTCGGGGACAGCAGTGGGGCCAGGGGGATAGGTGGGGTCAGTCCTGTGGGTTTCGGTAGCGTGCATTTGGGCGAAGTCCCAAACTCGTCTACGCTCTTCAGGGAGGAGAGTATTGGCCAGGAGCATGAAAATGTCATGATGCGTGAGGCTGTAAGACTGGAGGGTCCATTGAAACTCCCTGATGTATGTCATGGGATCAGTGGAAAAGGAACCTAGGTGTTTCTCTATTTGGGCTAAATCACCTAAGGAGAAAGGGACGTGAAAACGCACGATGCCTTCGGATCCTGCTACTTCCCCGAGGGGGGCGATAATTTTGGGAGGCCCTCGGGACCGAGTCTGAGGGGGCAAAGACGGAGGAGGCTCCTGGAACTTAGTTAGAGGGGGCCTGAAAGGCTCAGGCTCGATCTGCAGGAGGGGTGGAGGTGAGCAGGATTTAGGAGGAGGGGGTGAGGTGGGGGAGGAGATGGGGGGGGAGGAGATGGTGGTGGAGGGAGGGGAGGAGGGGGAAGGGAGAGGACGGCAGGCTTCTGCGGGGGTGGAGGCAGTGGCGGTCGCGGTGGTAGAGGAAGGGGGAGGGTCTATTGTAGGAGAATAAGGGGAAGGGAGAGGATGGGAGGCTTCTGCGGGGAAACAGGCAGCGGTAGCGACGGTAGAGGATGGGGGAGAGGCTGTTGTAGGAGAAGAAGGGGAAGGGAGAGGACGGGAGGCTTCGGCCAAGGGGAAAGAGGAAGAGGCAGTGGCTGCGGCGGAGGGTGGAGGGGTTGTAGGAGGGGGAGGAGCCGAAGGGGGAAGTCTGTATGGCGGAGGCTCGTTGTCTGGGTCAAAGGTAATCGAAGAGGGACTGGGAGTGTGTGGAGGGGAGGGAGATGGCTTGCAGGCTAGGAGAACTTGGGGCGGGGTGCAGGTGGTGCAGAGGCTGGGATTTTGAGCTAGGAGGCAAAAAGCTTCAATATAGGGAATCTCCTTCCATTTTTTCAGGCGCTGGCAGTAGTTAAAGAGATCGGGAGTGATGTTAGGATCAAGAGTTCCCCCTGCGAGCCATTGGTTGTTATTGTCTATGGGGTATGTCAGTCAATCTTGGGAGCAATATTTACGGAGAAGTTTTGGTTTTATATCAGGCGTCAGGGAGAGGGTAGCCAGATGCTTAGGCAGGCATTCAAGAGGTGAACTTTCAGGGAGGGATGAGGAGGCTCCCATGGCTAAAGGACAGAGAAGGAGACAAACAGGGGAAGACGAACGGAGATCCTCGGACTGGAAGCCGACCGCAAGGAGACAAAGGGCGTCACCGATGATCCTTGGTGGTCTGTGGAAACTCGTACAGGAGTCGGAATTTCTTAGGAAGTGTGGGTCGTCACCCAGACTTCCCTAAGAAGGCAGTTTGCCAGAGTCATGAGGTACCTAGCGCTAGGAGTTTTCAGCAGACAGAACAGATTTTGGCGGACGGAACAGAAGGAGGTTGGGGCGGGGGGAATGGAGCGTTCTCATCTGCAAAGTGGTAACCTCCTTTACGGCTTTTGGAGGGGGGCCTGAGGCTCTGCCGCAGCCGTGAAAGCCTTAGGCGGGGATTTATGACTGTCGGAGGAGGGGCCTGAGGGTCCACTGCAGCCATGAAGGCTTGAGGCAGGGATTTATGACTGTCGGAGGAGGGGAGGAGGGTCTGAGGGTCTGCCGCAGCCGTGAAGGCTTGAGGCAGGGAGAGTTCCCTCCTCGTCCCTGAGCGCCTAGCCTGATGAGCACAGTCAATAGCTCCGATCTCCTAGCACTGCGATAGCTCGGAGAAGAGTGGCCCACTCTGAGGAAATTTTGCTTAAAAAGTTTAAGGCCTGAGGCGGGGGTTTATGGCTGTTGGAGGAGGGGCCTGAGGGTCCACCGCAGCTGAGAAGGCCTGAGGTGTGGAGAGTTCCCTCCTCGTCCCCGAGTGTCAGGACCTTGCTGGACGATCACGGTCAATGGCACTGTGATAGCTCGGGGAAGAGTGGCCCACTCCGGGGGAAAACTTACCTAAAGGCCAGAGAGGAGTGGTGAGTGTGATGAGCCAGTGCCGGAAAAAGAGGATGAGGGCAAGCTGCTACTGGTGTCGGGGGGAAGACGGGGCCCAATTGGGATGTCCCGTCTCCCGGGTTTCGGCACCAATGAAAGGAAAGGAGCGACACACAGCAGCAATTCACCGGAGAATTCCGCTTTATTAGGGAAAGGTGCTGGGTTATATAGGAAGGGGCATAGGGTGATTGCGGTGTTACTTCTACGGGAATGGTGGCTGTTGGCTAGGTGCTGGGATTGGGAGGGGGGCGAGAGGTGATTGGGCTTCAGGTGGCACCGGCGGGAACCGAGGACCCCGAAGAGAAGCTGTAAGTTTGCCATCTTACTGGTGGGGACCCTTCAGGTAGAAGAGCAAGGTACAGGCTTTTATTTAGAGATAAAGTGAAAGGACAGAGCTCCCGGCTCATGCCAGGAGGGGACAAGAGAGTTTGTAGTGGTGCATTGTCTAGGGGGTTTTATTGGCAGTTGAGGATTTTTCGAGAACATGAAAAAACTTAGGGGTGTGGACTTGTTAAGTGGTCCCTGAATATTAAAATTTAACTTAACGTAAGGAATTTCCTGCCTTGATTTCTCTCTGGGACACCTGCACCTTGGTCCAGGAGCACATCAAAAGGCTGCCTGCCCAGCCCCCAAGGTGGGCTGAGGTATTGTCTGCTTGCTAAAGAATCTTGCCTCTTGAACTTCCTAGGTGTTAAAATGGAATGTTATCTTTAAGATGGAATTCTTCCTGCCTTTTACCATGCCGTCTACAGCTGGGTCTGCATGCTAGTTAGTTGGTCAGTTTGCAAAATCACCCTGTCAGATCTGAAGGAGGAAAGACAGCACATAGGCCTGGGCCTTTTAGTATGCTAAAGTGAATCTTACACATGCTTAAATGATTAGCATAATAAAACATGTGCTACTCTTCTTTATCTGGGGAACATTAACTGATGTCACTGAAGAATGATTCTAGAGCTCAATGTTTAACATAGTTTTAGTAGGGGGGTTTCCTTGCATGTAGTTACATTGCTCTGACTGCAAATATCCCACCCTGCCCCCTCCTGAGGCCCTCACCCTGCTCTGACTACATTTAGTGTCCCTGTCTCACTATCAGAGCTAGTGGGAGTTAGAAATGGCATAAAACTAAATGTGACTTATTCCCATGGGAATTAATGTTGAAACAAAAGGGTATAAACAAGAAGTCTGTATGTCAGAATGTTAGGCAGGAAAATAGATATGAGCAGGGTGGAAAGAGAAAAAGGCCAGAAAGTCCACTTAAAAAGACCCAAAATTAATTAAAGCTCAAAAAGCCAAGAGCAACTTGGCCTGAAATGTTTTAATATTCCCCAGATAAAGGAAGGTCCCTCAGCATAGCCCGTGTCTTTCTTGTGTTAATCATGCAGGCCCAGTTTACCTCTTTACCTATATGCTGTTTTTTTTCTCCTTCCAGCCCTAATTAAGTAGTTTATAACCTAGGCAACTAATTTGGCATGCAGGCCCAGCCGAAAACAACGTAGTGAGAGGCAGGAAGGATTCCATTTTAAAGATAGTATTTTAATACCTAGTAAGTTAAAAGTGTAAGATTCTTAATGAAAGGAAAGGAGCGACACATAGCAGCAATTCACCGGAGAGTTCCGCTTTATTAGGGAAAGGTGCTGAGTTATATAGGAAGGGGCATAGGGTGATTGTGGCGTTACTTCTACGGGGCTGGTGGCTGTTGGCTAGGTGCTGGGATTGGGAGGGGGGCGAGAGGTGATTGGGCTTCAGGTGGCACCGGCGGGAACCGAGGACCCCGAAGAGAAGCCGGAAGTTTGCCATCTTACTGGTGGGGACCCTTCATTCCCCCCTTTCTCCTCTATGGGTTTGTGGACGTTGCTTTCTCTCTGGCTGCTTCCTGCTGAACAGGGGCAGAGAAGGGAGTGAGGGCTTGAGGATTGGGAGGAAAGGGTTGATAGGACTCCCCGCAGTAAGGACGAGTAGATGTGGACTTCTTCAGGTTTGGAAATTAATGAAGGTTCCCTGTAACTGTAGGTTGAGGACCTGTTGATTCCAATGGTGCCAAGAGAATATGGGTGTCAGGAGCCAGGCGTCTGCGACCATTGTTTCTAGGAACAGTTTCCAGTGGAGAGAGGGGTCCATCTCAGTGTGTGGTGAGGAGGTCACGTGAGGATGAGGGATCTTCTGTGGCTAGAAGCTGGTAGTTCCTGAGTAAAAGCTGGTTGAAAGCTTGATTAGAGATTTTTCTGACTTGGGATTTGATGAACTTTATTATACAGGGTAAGAAGAGACAGGCGAGAAGAATGGCTATTATGGGGCCTGCAATGGGCCAGAGCCAGGTGAGGAGGGGGTTAGTTAGTATTGAAGAGAATGGGTTGGAATTGGAAGCAGAGTGGAGGCTGGAGGCAAGATGGGTAAGTTTGGTAATGTCAGTTTCTACAATGCCGGAATAGCAGCACTCTTCCTGGAGGAAGACGCAGGTGCCGCCCTTCTCGGCTGTAAGCAGATCTAGGGCCCGCCGGTTTTGAAGGGTGACCTTAGCTAGCGAAGTGACCTGTCTTTGGAGAGAGGCCAGGGAATCGGCAGTGGATGTCAGGGCTCCCTCAAGTTTGGCGTCGAGATCTCTAACTACCCATAGAGAGTGACCCAAGGCTCCTCCCAAAAACCCCACCCCAATGGCTGAGGTGATGAAAGAGATACCGACCATGATGGAAGGGAAAGCAGCCCTTTTTGTGCGCGAGTGCAAGGGAGGTTGGAGCTCAAGGAATTCTGCCATGCTGTAAAGTGTAAGCTGTGGGATTAGGGTGACGAGAATGCAGGGTGTATCGGAGTTGAGAGGTAGTGAGTTGAAAAGGCTGCCTTTACACCAAAAGAAGTGTCCCGGTTGTGTAAAAGTCTTAGAGCCGGAGGTAGGGGTGTAGATAGAGAGGCAGTGAAGTGCACTGGAGGAGGGTGGAGTTGGGCCTACACAGTGGTGGATGGTGAGGTTATCTGGGTATTCTGGTTCCCATAGGGGTATGTCTTCCAGGGGACGGAGGGGTTGTCCTTCTGCATGGAAGGAGTAGTTGGAAATATTGAGGGGCACGGTGGCCAGCAGTGGGCACTGTAGTGGTGCGCACAAGAAACAATTGGCGGTGTTGAGGGTGTGGTTGAGAAAGATGGTGGTGTCTTGAATGAGCTGTAACTAAGAGTAGGAGGAATAAGATGAAGAGGTGCCATCAAGAGTTTGGATAATGACTTTCTCAGAATGTCTGATATCTGATGCAACTTGAGAGATCTGGGAGCGAGAGGGAACATACTCTCGAGAGATATGAAGGGTACCATGGGGGGTCGAGGACCCCTTGTAGTAAACTGAGGCTGTTACTCCAGCAGCCCATCGAGAGTCCCAGGGATCTGGGATTGATAAGGAGAATGAGCCATTGGGATATTTCATGAAACGGTTGGAGGAGTAATACTGTGGGTACTGGAAGTCACTCATGTAGTGAATGGTGCAAGACCATTAGGGGCATCCCCCGTAGGTGTCTTGCCATCGCCTGCAATAGGCTTGTCTTTGGTCATAGAGGAAGCAGAGGTAGGGAGAATAAAGGTAGCTGTAAGTGAACACTTTGGTGGAGGGAGGAAAGTGGAGGTACAAAGGCTCAGAGCAGCCTTTCAGAGGGCAGTCTGATGTGGCAATGAGGGCAGTAACTTTTGTTTGATGCTGTGTGTAAGTCTGCTTGACTTTGAATCGCCATAAAAGGAGGGTGGGGCGGCAGGGAAGACAATAGGAATGAGGGAAAAAAGCGAGAGAACATTAAAGGAGGAAAAAGTCATGATTCGGGTATGGATGGCAAAGGGGGTGCACGGGAGATGCGGAGCTTCAAGGGATCAGAGGGATGAGGTGTGGTAGAGTAGACAGCGTCTTCGGCTGTATCCGAAGGACTCTGGATTGTGACTGATGGGTCTTGGGTGTGCAGAGAAGGTGGGTCTTGGGTATTTGGTTTCAACTTGGAGATATGAATCCAAGGGGTGACAGAGTTATCAGGCAGTGAGAGCTTGGTGGCCGAGGGGGTGCTGAGAATAACTGGGTGTGGACCTTCCCATTTTGGGGTGAGAGAGGGCCGATCATCTGGTGGCTTATAAAACACTAGTTGGCCGGGCTGTAAGACAGGAGGATTTTGGGAGGCGGATGGATCAGGAAGGAGCCAATCCTGATATTTCCACAATTCAGTGCGGAGGAGAGAGAGTAGTGGAAGGGCTATATTGGGAGGAATTGGTCCTTTGTGGGAAGGGAGCCCCGGGGGTAGAATCGGGCGGCTGTACATAATCTCAAAGGGCGACAAGAAGGAAGGTTTCTTTGGGAGGGCTCGAATGCGGAGTAGAGCTAAGGGAAGTAAGCGAACCCAGTCAAGGTGTAGTTCTAGAGATAGTTTGGTCAGGATGTCTTTTAGAGTCCTATTGGCTCTTTCTACTTTTCCTGAAGCTTGTGGTCGATAAGGACAATGTAAATGCCAGGGGAGTGAGAGCGACTTGGAGAGGTTCTGGATAATTTGGGCAGTGAACTCAGGGCCGTTATCTGATTGGAGGGAAGTGGGCATCCCGAACCTAGGAAAGATCTGGGTGAGGAGGATAGAGGCAACCGCGGACGCTCGTTTGTTAGTGATGGGGAAAGCTTCGACCCATCCTGAAAATGTATATACTAACACGAGTAGATATCTGGTACGTCATACAGGGGGCATGTTAGTGAAGTCTATTTGCCAATCTGCAGCAGGGACATTACCCCTTGCTTGATGAGCCGGGAAGGGTCGGGCTTTGAGGGGGGTATTAGGGTTAGTGCGTTGGCAGATGGTGCACTTGCAGGTGATTTGGTTAAGTAGGGTTTTGTCTTCAGGAGAGAGAGGAAAAAAGTTATTAAAAAACGGATCAAGGATTGTGGGCTGGGATGGAACAAATCATGTAAGAGGCAGAAGAGAGACTCTTTGTCCTGAGAGCAGAGGGCGTCTTGTGATAAGGCTAAAACCTCAAGGGCAGACGGATTGTTGTCTGGTGCGTTTTCTGATAGGGCAACTGACTGGGCTACTTTGTCAGCTTTGTTGTTACCTCTTGCAATGTTGGAGTCATCTTTTTTATGTGATTTGCAGTGGACTATGCCTAGTCGGTGTGGGAGTTGTGAAGCCTCTAGAAGTTTAGTAATTAAGGCTGAATTAGTTATGGAATTCGCTTTTGTGGAGAGGAGGTTCTTTCCATACTGCTGCATGGGACAAGAGAATGTGGAATACTACTTGGAGTCAGTGTACAATGTGAGAGACGTGTCCCGGGCCAGAGTGCAAGCTCTGGTGGCTGCAATGAGTTCAGCCTGCTGATTGGTTGTACCAGGGGGTAGGGCTCGTGCTTCAATGACATCTTCGACGGAGACTACTGCATCTCCTGAGTAGTGGATGCTCTCATGTTTGAAGGAGGACCCATCAGTAAACCAGATGAGGTCGGAGTGTGAGAGGGCTCCTTTGGAGATCGTGGAGTGGCACGGAAAGAAGTTGTGAATGGCTTCCAGGCAATCATGCGAGGGAGTATGAGGAGAGTAGGGCAGAGGAAGAAGAGTGGCCGGATTCAGGTGCGGGCAGGGGAGGAAAGAAATGTTTGGATTTTTGAGGAAAGAGGACAGTAAGGTCAGGAGTCTGGAGGGAGGGAGAGTCTGTAAACTTTTGTAGGTTCAGAGATCTTTTAGGTAATGTGGGGACAGAATGGTAAGGGGCGCTCCGAATGTTAGTTTATGAGCTTCTTTCTGCAAGAGCTGTCCAGCAGCTAATGCCCGTAGGCAGGGGGCCCATCCCTGAACTGTGGGGTCTAATTGCTTGGAGAGATAAGCTACTGGGGCAAAGGATGGGCCATAATATTGGCCTAGGACTCCTAGAGCTTGACTGGACCTCTCATGAATGTATAATGAGAAGGGTTTTGACAAATCAGGGAGATGGAGATCTGGGGTTTCTACAAGGGCTTGGCGGAGCTTAATGAAGGAGTGTCAGGGTGAGGATGATAATGGTTCTTCAGGGGGGCCCTTGCTGAGGTCGTATAGGGGTCTTGTCAACAGGGAGAAGTTAGGGATCCACGCTCTAAAATACCCAGCCAGGCCTAGAAAGGAAAGGATTTCTGTCTTGGTTTTGGGAACGGGCAGGTCAGAGAGGAGCTATTTTCTGTCTAAGGTAATGGACTTTTTTTGTTGAGATAGAAGGAATCTGAGGTAAGTGACAGGAGGGGAAGAGATTTGAGCTTTGACGGGGGATACTTGGTAACTTCTGGACCCTAGAAGGTTAACTAGGGAGGTAGTGTTAAGTTGACACTGTTCTCACGAGAGACTGCAGAGTAGAAGATTGTCCATGTATTATAATAAGGTGGACTTGGAGTGATCATGATGAAACTGTTTGAGGTCCTGAGCTAGGACCTGTCTAAAAATATGGAGACTATCTCGGAAGCTTTGTTGCAAAACTGTCCAGGTGAGTTGTTCAGAATGTCTTGTGTATGGGTCCATCCAGGTGAAGATGAAAAAATCTAGGGAGCAGGGGCTTAGAGGGATAGAAAAATGGGTCCTTGAGATCTAGGACTGAGAAGTGGGAAGCTGAGGCAGGGATCTGCGATAAAAGGCTGTATGGATTTGGAACTAAGGGATGGATAGGGACAACGGCCATGTTGATGAGGCGAAGGTCTTGAACAAGGCGGAAAGATCTGTTGGTTTTTTTAACAGCTAATATGGGGGTATTAAATGGGGAGTGAGTGGGTCTGAGGTAATTTTTGTTTAAGAGATCTTGAATGATGGGTTGGAGGCTTATGAGGGCTGAAGTGGTTAGGGGGTATTGGGCCTGACAGATATACTGAGAGGGGTCACGTAATTTGATAGAGGCAGGGGGACATAGGGCCACGGAGGGGCTTGTAATTCCTAAACTTGGGGATTTACAGGGTGTATGAGGGCAGAACTGGAGCTTTCATTTGGTAGAGGTTGGTTGTTGGCTATGAGGGCCATCAGAAAGGGAGTACTGTGGGCTGTGGGAGTGGATATAGTTATGGAAACGTGGAGGAGGGAAAGGATGTCTCGTCTTAGTAAAGGGATGGGACACTGGGGCATAACCAGGAAGGAGTGGGAGAAAGGTATGGGATTGTCTAGGATTGTGCATAAAAGGGGGGGCGGTTTAATGGGAAAATCTGTTTACCTCCTATCCCGACTATAGGAGTAATGGCAGGCATGGTAGGGCCCCGGTATTCTCGCAAGACTGAGAAGGTGAATCTTGTATTTAGGAGGAAGGAGATGGGGCGACCGTCTACTGTTAAAGTAACCCTGGCCTCTTGTTTGGTGATGGAAATGGTCGGGCGAGAAGCCCCCGGGCCCCATCAACTTTCTTCTGCCAGCCCCAGTACGGCGGGCTTAGGATGGGGGTTGTTCGTCCAGCCTCCCCTTCAGGTGGTTGGGCAATCAGACCCCCAGTGGCTCTTTTTGTGGCATCTGGGGCATGGGGTGGTAGGAGATCTGAAGGAGGGGCATGCCCTTAACCAATGTCCCTCTTTTCTGCACTTGAAACAAGCTCCTGGGGGGGCTTGTTTGTAGAGTGGCGCCCAGGTTGTGGTTTTATTAGCTGGGCCAACATCTGGAAATTGGCCTGATCAGCCTTTTGATTACGGCTTTCTTTCTCCTCTTCCCGGTTATGGAAGACTTTAAAGGCCACTGTTAGGATCTCAGTCTGTGGGGTAGTGGGGCCCTGTTCTAACTTTTTGAGTTTAGCTTTAATGTCGGGGTAGCTTTGAGCTAGGAAGTATGTCATAAGGACATGTCTTTTTTCAGGTGTTTCTGGGTCTAGGCTGGTATAGTGTAATAGGGCTTGAGTGAGTCTGTCTAAGAACTTGGAGGGGGTTTCGTCTCTCTTTTGAATTATGTCTTGGAGTTTTTGAAAACTGACTACTTTACGAGCTGCCTTTTTCAGACCTGCTATTAAGCAGGAGGCAAAAATATCTCGCGAGCGGAGACTTACGGCGGTGTTATAATCTCAGTGTGGGTCTTGTTTCGGGGACAGCAGTGGGGCTAGGGGGATAGGTGGGGTCAGTCCTGTGGGTTTCGATAGCCTGCGTTTGGGCGAAGTCTTAAACTCGTTTAAGCTCTTCAGGGAGGAGAGTATTGGCCAGGAGCATAAAAATGTCATGATGTGTGAGGCTGTAAGACTGGAGGGTCTATTGAAACTCTCTGATGTATGTTATGGGATCAGTGGAAAAGGAACTTAGGCGTTTCTCTAGTTGGGCTAAATCTCTTAAGGAGAAAGGGACGTGAACGCACACAATGCCTTCGGATCCTGCTACTTCCCGGAGCGGGGCGATAATTTTGGGAGGCTTTCGGGACTGAGTCTGAGGGGGACTGAAGGATTCTGGCTCAGTCTGTGGGGGAGTGACACGGTCTAGCCGTGCCTAGTCGAGCAGGTCTTGAAGTGTAGAAGGGGGGCAAAGAAAATAAAGAAAGATAGAATCAGACTCACGTGTTGCTAGCCTGCAGCCCAGCTGCTTGCTTCTGCTGCTTTAGTTAGGCTTGAACTCATGACTGAGGTTAAGAGTCCCATGCTCTACTAACTGAGCTACAGCAGGGCTCCAGTTAATTGCTTATGGAATGCGTAAACAGAATGTTCTTTGTTCTCCATTCTTGCCACATCGGCAAGTGGGGGTAGGGCATATTTAGAAGCAGGGGCGGTGTTTCTACACATCTTCAAGGTCTCCCTATTTTCAGAGTGAGGAGTCTTGGCAAGATATGTTTTTGTGGACAGATAACTTCTAAGGACTGCACCGGTTGTTCTCTAGCTTGTGCTTTCCCATGCTGTGTTCAGACATGGGAGAAGACAAAGGCGGTCTCTAACAGGGGAGAAACAGGTGATGAGGGCAAAGACGGAGGAGGCTCTTGGGACCTAGTTAAAGGGGGGCTGAAAGGCTCAGGCTTAATCTGCAGGGAATGAAGGTGGAGTAGGTGAGATGGGGGAGGAGATGGTTGAGGAGGAAGGGAGAAGGGCTGTTGTAGGAGAAGAAGGGGAAGGGAGTGAACAGGAGGCTTCTGCGGGGGCGGCGGCTGGCAGGCTAGGAGAACTTGGGAGGGGGCGGGGAGAGGAGGAGGTGGAAAGCTTTGATATAGGGAATCTCCTTCCATTTTTTCAGGCGCTGGCAGTAGTTAAAAAGATCGCGAGTGATGTTAGGATCAAGAGTTCCCCCTGCAGGCCATTGGTTTTTATTGTCTAGGGGGTATGTCGGCCAATCTTGAGAGCAATATTTACGGAGAAGTTTTGGTTTTATATCAGGCATCAGGGAGAGGGTAGCCAGATGCTTAAGCAGGCATTCAAGAGGTGAACTTTCAGGGAGGGATGAGGAGGCTCCCATGGCTAAAGGACAGAGAAGGAGACAAACAGGGGAAGACGAACAGAGATCCTCGGACTGGAAGCAGACCACAAGGAGACAAAGGGCGTCCCCGATGATCCTTGGTGGTCTGAGGAAACTCGTATACGAGTCGGAATTTCTTGGGAAGTGTGGGTCGTCACCCAGACTTCCCTAAGAAGGCAGAGTGCCGGAGTCACGAGGTACCTAGCGCTAGGCATTTTCGGCGGACGGAGCAGAAGGAGGAGGGGGGGGAAAGGGAGCGTTTTCATCCACAAAGGAGTCACCTTGTTTACGGCTGTTGGAGGGGGATGCCTGAGTCGGCCGCAGCCGTGAAGGCTTGAAGCGGGGATTTATGACTGTCGGAGGAGGGGCCTGAGTGTCCGCCACAGCTGTAAAGGCTTGAGGCGGGGATTTATGGCTGTCGGAGGAGGGGCCTGAGGGTCCGCCGCAGCCATGAAGGCCTGAGGCGGGGAGAGTTCCCTCCTCATCCCTGAGCGTCAGGGCCTTGCCGGACGATCACGGTCAATGGCACTGTGATAGCTCAGGGAAGAGTGGCCCACCCTGGGGGGAAAACTTACCTAAAGGCCAGAGAGGAGTGGTGAGTGTGATGAGCCAGCGCCGGAAAAAGAGGACGAGGGCAAGCTGCTGCTGGTGTTGGGGGAAGACGGGGCCCAGTTGGGGTGTCCCATCTCCCGGGTTTCGGCACCAATGAAAGGAAAGGAGCGACACATAGCAGCAATTCACCGGAGAGTTCCGCTTTATTAGGGAAAGGTGCTGGGTTATATATGAAGGGGCATAGGGTGATTGTGGTGTTACTTCTACGGGGCTCGTGGCTGTTGGCTAGGTGCTGGGATTGGGAGGGGGGCGAGAGGTGATTGGGCTTCAGGTGGCGCCGGCGGGAACTGAGGACCCCAAAGAGAAGCCGGAAATTTGCCATCTTACTGGTGGGTACCCTTCACTTAACTTACTCTTTAACAGACAATAACTCAGCCCACCTTGAGGCTGGGCAGGCAGTCTGTTTGATCTGCTCCCAGACCAAGACGCCCATATCCCAGGGAGAAATCAGAGTGGGAACTTCCTTGTGTTAATTCTAAGTATTCAAAGACCATTTAACAAGTCTGCACCCCCAGCCCTCAAGTCACATTCCTAAAGAATCCTTAAAAGGGGGAACCCCCAGCCTTTTGGGGCGCTCCTCTCTGTGAGGTCACCCGCACTTTCCAAGTGCATAACCTTTTAACTTTATAAAACTCTCTTTTCAACCTTTCAGGGGGCTCTCCTCTCTCTGAGGTGGCCCACACTTTCTAAGTGAAAGGGTATCTCGCCGTGACCCTCCTTACCCAGAACGACTCAGCAGACACGGGCCCACACAAGACACTTTATTCTGAGAGAGTGGCTGCCCAGAGGGGGGTGGGGAGAGAGAGAGAGGGGGAGCAGCAGAGAAAGCAGTGGGACAGAGAGGGAGCAGCAGAGAAAGCAGGGGTACAGAGAGACAGAGACAAAGAGAGAGGGCAGCAGAGAGACAGAGACAAAGAGAGCAGTGAGACAGACAGAGAGAGAGCAGCAGCAGCATGTTGCCTTTTATTGTGGTGGATCCGCTCGGCCTGTTGCTTTGGGGGAGGGTCGGGTTGTTTATAGAGATAAGGCGGGGCAAGCATAATTCTCACCAGCTTATGTGCTTGGGACCATGGGGTAAATGGAGGATAAATTACTATATTCTTACATTCCTCCCTTTTCTGCTTTATAAGTGGTAGTAAATTTGGGAAGGGGTGAAGGTTAGTCTTCAGTAACTGCTTCCTGCCAATTAGGGGCGATGAAGTTCATTTTTGTATGGATTGGGGGGGTGTCCTCAGATGAGCCCTTGGTCTGCAGTGGCGATGGCGTGTTTCAGGTTCAATAAGGATTATCCTCTTTGGAGAGGGGTTGGTAATCCTGTTATAAACTGGTTAAAGGTCTGGTTAGAAATTTTTTGCATTTGGGCTGACTGCTATGTTTAAATAGGGTGGCTGAATTATAGCATTGATGGAGACATATGTGTAGGCAGAAGAGCAACCTGTAGGGCAAAGGGAATCCTTGTTGGTGCAATCTTTTGGACAGTCTGAAAGAGAAGGGCTGGTGTTGGGAAGATAGGTCTGGTGAGAGAGTAAGTGTTGAGACCAGGGTTAACAATCCTGAGGCATGATGCATGGTGGTTGTAAGGGAGGTCTTAGTGAGACAGGGAACGTGGATGTAGTTAGAGTAGGGTGAGGGCCTCCAGAGGGGGAAGGGCGAGATATTTGCAGTCAGAGCAATGTAACTACATGCAAGGAAACCCCCCTGCTAAAACTCTATGTTAAACATTGAGCTCTAGAGTCATTCTTCAGTGAAATCAGTTAATGTTTCCCAGATAAAGAAGTGTAGCACGCATGTTTTATTATGCTAACTATTTATAATCATGTGTAAGGTTCTGTTTAGCATACTAAAAGGCCCAGGCCTACGTGCTGTCTTTCTCCTTCAGATCTGATGAAGTGATTTTGCAAACTGGGCAACTAATTTAGCAAGTAAGCCCAGGCATAAACAACACAGTAAAAGGCAGGAAGGATTCCACCTTAAAGATAAGATTGCATTTTAAAACCCAAGAAGTTAAGATGTTAGAAATTCTTAACTTAACTCTTTAGTAAACAATACCTTAGCCCACCTTGGGGGCTGAGCAGGTGGCCTTGTTTCACATGCCCCCAGACCAAGATGCTGGTATCTCAGAAGTTGCTTGTGTTAATTCCAAATATTCAGGGACCACTTAACAAGTCCACACCCCTAAGTTTTATTCATGCTCTCGAAAAATCCTCAGCTGCCTATAAAACCCCCTAGACAACGCACCACTACGGACTCTCTTGTCCCTTCCTGGCGTGAACCAGGAGCTCTGTCCTTTCACTGTATCTCTAAATAAAAGCCTGTACATTGCGCTCCTACCTTGACTGTTTGCTAAGTCCATTCTTCGGCTCCGCAAAGAAGAACCCCCATATCATCTTGACTCCGTGCTGGCAGAAACTTCTTCAGTGATGAGTGGAAGTGGAGATGAGCAGCGGGAAATGCGGAGAGTAAGAGGTCCCATCAGGGTGGAGGAGTAGGAACTTGTGGGAGATTTGGTGGGAGGGGAATAAGGGGAGACAAATGGCTTACAGTGGGAGTTGTGTATCCAATGGGGAAGACCCTGGAGTTTAACTGCAGTTGGCGTGGAAAGGATTACTGTGTATGGTCCTTTGCCATTTGGGAATTAGGGAATGGTGTCTTTGTTGTTTGGAATGGTCATGGTTTGGAGAAGTTTTTTCCTGTCTGTTAATGACCTTGTAGTGCAGGGAGAGCTGAACTCCCAGGTATGTGACCTGAGCGGCAGACAGCTGAACTTTGGAGGGTGAAACCCCATAGCCCTGTTCTGAGAGAAAGGTTAAAAGGAGAATAGTATCCTGTTGAGAGGTCTGTAGGGAGGGACTGCACGGGAGGAGATCATCTACATATTGAAGGAGGGTGGAGCTTGAGAGAGTAAGGGATTTGAGGTCTTGTGTTAGAGCCTGTCCAAAAAGGTGGGGACTATCCCTAAAGCCTTGGGGAAGGACTTAAGTGTTCTCTGAATATTAAAAATTAACTTAAAATAAGGAATTTCCTGCCTTGATTTTTCTCTGGAATACCGGTGTCTTGGTCTGGGAGCATATCAAAAGGCTGCCTGCTCAGCTCCCAAGGTGGGCTGAGGTATTGTCTATTTGCTAAAGAATCCTGTCTTTTACTATGTCGTCTACAGCTGGGTCAGTTTGCAAAATTACCTCATCAGATCTGAAGGAGGAAAGAGCACATAGGCCTGAGCCTTTTAATATGCTAAAGTGAATTTTACACATGCTTACAAATGATTAGCATAATAAAACATGTGCTACTCTTCTTTATCTGGGGAATATTAACTGATCTCACTGAAGAATGATTCTATAGCTTAATGTTCAACATAGTTTTAGTAGGGGGGGTTCCTAGCATGAAGTTTTACATTGCTCTGACTGCAAATATCCTGCCTTGCTTTCTCCAGAGGCTCTCACCTTATTCTAAGCCGATGGTCCCTGTCTCATTCCCCCCTCTACAGATGGAGACTCTAGCTACTGCTAGGGAAAGGGGGAGATGCCCGCTCTGGCTGCTTCATGCTGAGAGGGGGCGCAGTAAAGGGTGCAGCTAGGTCTCCATCACTGGTCAGTTGAGAGGGCCTCATGTTAGGGTCCAGGAACTCAGGGTTTTCCCAAGAGAACAAAGCACACAGGCATGGAGATGTAAGTACAGGCAAAGTCTTTATTCAGCCAGCAAGCTGGGGTCAACAGCACATCCCCTGACACGCAGGCCGAGTCTGAGCTGCCGACCCTCAGGCAACTTTAGGTATTGCTTATATAGGATTTTCACAGCCGTTACACCGAAGCCCGCGCATTTCTACAACTAATAATTTTAAAACACATTCTATATTGTAACCTTTTAGGGAACACTCCAGTTGCCTGACTGCTTCAATTGTTATCTCTTGCTTACTCAAGCATGTCTATGTGACTTATCACGGATCACGCCCCCAGGCTGTTGCCCACTTCTAGTTATCTAACTTAAAGCAGGTGCATTTCTAAGCTTAGCCTCGGGTTGTTTATTCAAAACTGGGTGGCCCATGCTTTAGGCAGTTAGGTTAAATGTTATTAGTCCTTTTTCCTGACTCTTGCTGCCCTCTGCCCTCCTTTACACTCGGAAGGTTGGCGCTTCTATTCTGGGTTTCATTTCTATTACTATTTGCAGTTTTGTGGCTTCTACGCAAGATAGAACAAATTGTTATTAGGTTAAGTAGCAACATCTAGAGTTGGATTTTCCATTCTGGAAGGACAAACTTGATGAGATTAAGAATGCATGGCTGAATATGAGAACTAGAAATATGAAGAGTCTAATTTAGAATCATAGCCAGGTTTCATGGGGAAACTAGAATCCTGGATCTAGTCTTCGTCCCAATGACTAGTATTAGGATTTAGTATAGATAAGACTGCATTATTGAAACAACACTTTTCTCTAAAATCACCCTCATTTTTATTAGAAGTAGCCAGATTAAGAAAATAATTAACAGTTGGCTTGATTATTTGCGTAAGTGCAGCAAGAAGAGTAATTGATTGCATGGGATCTTTCAACTGTGCTTTGCTGGAACTTTTTGCAAGGAATTTCAGATTGAACTTCTAAGGGCTTCTTGAGGCCAGAAAGCTAAACCAGACTTGCAATGAAGGGCCCCCACCAGTAAGATGGCAAACTTCCGGCTTCTCTTCGGGGGTCCTCAGTTCCTGCTGGCGCCACCTGAAGCCCAATCACCTCTCGCCCCCCTCCCAATCCCAGTACCTAGCCAACAGCCAACAGCCCCGTAGAAGTGACACCTCAATCAATTCATGCCCCTTCCTATATAACCCAGCACCTTTCCCTAATAAAGCGGAATTCTCCGGTGAATTGCTGCTGTGTGTCACTCCTTTCCTTTCACTGGTGCTGAAACCCGGGAGACGGGACACCCCAACTGGGCCCCATCTTCCCCCCGACACCAGCAGTAGCTTGCCCTCATCCTCTTTTTCCGGCGCTGGCTCATCACACTCACCACTCCTCTCTGGCCTTTAGATAAGTTTTCCCCCTGGAGTGGGCCACTCTTCCCCGAGCTATCGCAGTGCCATTGACCGTGATCTTCCGGCAAGGCCCTGACGCTCGGGGAAGAGGAGGGAACTCTCCCCGCCTCAGCCCTTCACGGCTGCGGCGGACCCTCAGGCCACTCCTCAAACAGCCATAAATCCCCGCCTCAGGCCTTTACGGCTGCAGCAGACCCTCAGGCCCCTCCTCCGACAGCCATAAATCCCTGCCTCAAGCCTTTATGGCTGCGGCAGACCCTCAGGCCCCTCCTCCAACAGCCATAAATCCCCGCCTCAGGCCTTCCCAGCTGTGGCGGACCCTCAGGCCCCTCCTCCGACAGGCATAAATCCCCACCTCAGGCCTTCATGGCTGCGGCAGACTCTCAGGCCACCCCCTCCAACAGCCATAAACGAGGTGACTCCTTTGCGGATGAGAATGCTCCCTCTCCCCCCCCACTCCTTCTGCTCCGTACACCGAAATCTGTTCTGTCTGCCGAAAACTCCTAGTGCTAGGTACCTCGTGACTCCGGTAAACTTCCTTCATAGGGAAGTCTGGGTGACGACCCACACTTCCCAAGAAATTCTGACTCATATACAAGTTTCCGCAGACCACCAAGGATCATCGGGGACGCCCTTTGTCTCCTTGTGGTCTGCTTCCAGTCTGAGGATCTCCTTTCCTCTTCCTCTGTCTGTCTCCTTCTCTGTCCTTTAGCCATGGGAGCCTCCTCATCCCTCCCTGAAAGTTCACCTCTTGAATGCCTGCTTAAGCATCTGGCTACCCTCTCCCTGACACCTGATATAAAACCAAAACTTCTCCATAAATATTGCTCCCAAGATTGGCCGACATACCCCCTAGATAATAACAACCAATGGCCCGCAGGGGGAACTCTTGATCCTAACATCACTCCCAATCTCTTTAACTACTGCCAGCACTGAAAAAATGGAAGGAGATTCCCTATATTGAAGCTTTCCGCCTCCTCCTCCCAATGCACCCTCCCAAGTTCTCCTAGCCTGCAAGCCGCTGCCCCCACAGAAGCCTCCCATTCACTCCCCTCCTTCTTCTCCTACAACAGCCCTTCTCCCTTCCTCCCCCACCATCTCCTCGACCCCATCTCACCTCCTCCGCCTTCGTCCTCCGCAGATTAAGCCTGAGCCTTTCAGCCCCCCCTTTAACTAGGTCCCAAGAGCCTCCTCCGTCTTTGCCCCCATCACCTGTTTCTCCCCTGTTAGGGACCGCCTTTGTCTTCTCACATGTTTGTAGGGAGAATGGGAAAGCACAAGCTAAAGAACAACCGGTGCAGTCCTTAGAAGTTATCTGTCCACAAAAACATGTGCAGTCCTTAGAAGTTATCTGTCCACAAAAACATATCTTGCCAAGACTCCTCACTTTGAAAATAGGGAGACCTTGAAGATGTGTAGAAACACCGCCCCTGCTTCTAAATATGCCCTACCCCCACTTGCCGATGTGGCAAGAATGGAGAACAAAGAACATTCTGTTTATGCATTCCATAAGCAATTAACTGGAGCCCTGCTGTAGCTCAGTTAGTAGAGCATGGGACTCTTAACCTCAGAGTCATGAGTTCAAGCCCAACTAGAGGGCAGAAGGAAGCAGCTGGGCTGTTGGCTGGCGACACGTGGGTTCGATTCTACCTTTCTCTATTTTCTTTGCCCCCCTTCCGCACTTCAGGACCAGCTCAACTAGGCGGGGCTAGACTGCGTCACTCACCCACAGACTGAGCCAGAACCCTTCAGTCTCCCTCAGGCTCGGTCCCGAGGACCTCCCAAAATTATAGCCCCCCTCTGGGAGGTAGCAGGATCCGAACACATCGTGTGCGTTCACGTCCCTTTCTCCTTAGGAGATTTAGCCCAAATAGAGAAACGCCTAAGTTCCTTTTTCACTGATCCCACGACATACATCAGGGTGTTTAAATGGACCCTCCAGTCTTACAGCCTCAGACATCATGACATTTTCATGCTCCTGGCCAATACTCTCCTCCCTGAAGAGGGTAGACGAGTTTGGGACTTCGCCAAAACGCACGCTACCGAAACCCACAGGACTGACCCCACCTATCCCCCTGGCCCCACTGCTGTCCCCGAACAAGACCCACACTGAGATTATAACACCGCCATAAGTCTCTGCTCTTGAGATATTTTTGCCTCCTGCTTAATAGCAGGTCTGAAAAAGGCAGCTCGTAAGTAGTCAATTTTCAAAAACTCCAAGATATAATTCAAAAGTGAGACAAAACCCCCTCCGAGTTCTTAGACAGACTCACTCAAGCCCTATTACAGGATACCAGCCTGGACCCAGAAACACCTGAAGGAAGACATGTCCTTATGACATACTTCCTAGCTCAAAGCTACCCGACATTAAAGCTAAACTCAAAAAGTTAGAACAGGGCCCCACTACCCCACAGACAGAGATCCTAACAGTGGCCTTTAAAGTCTTCCATAAACGGGAGGAGGAGAAAGAAAGCTGTAAACAAAAGGCTGATCAGGCCAATTTCCAGATGTTGGCCCAGCTGATAAAACCACAACCTGGGCACCCCTCTACAAACAAGCCCCCCCCCCCCAGGAGCTTGTTTCAAGTGCGGAAAAGAGGGACATTGCTCAAGGGCGTGCCCCTCCCCCAGATCTCCTACCACCCCATGCCCCAGATGCCACAAAAAGGGCCACTGGGGGTCTGATTGCCCAACCACCCAAAGAGGAGGCTGGACGAACAACCGCCATCCTAAGCCCGCCGTAGTGGGGCTGGCAGAAGAAGATTGACGGGGCCCAGGGGCTTCTCGCCCGACCATTTGCATCACCAAACAAGACGGTCGCCCCATCTCCTTCCTCCTAGATACAAGAGCCACCTTTTCAGTCTTGCGAGAATACTGGGGCCCTACCACGCCTGCCATTACTCCTGTAGTCGCGGTAGGAAGTAAACAGATTTTCCCATTAAACCACCCCCTCCTTTATATGCACAATCCAAGACAACACCATACCTTTCTCCCACTCCTTCCTAGTTATGCCCCAGTGTCCCATCCCTTTACTAGGATGGGACATCCTTTCCCTCCTCCACGTTTCCATAACTATATCCACTCCTACAGCCCCCAATACTCCCTTTCTGATGGCCCTCATAGCTGATGACCCCGCTCTACCCAATGAAAGCTCCAGTTTCGCCCTCATACACCCTGTAAATCCCAAAGCTTGAGACATTACAAGCCCCTCCGTGGCTCTATGTCCTCCTGCCTCTATCAAATTATGAGACCTCTCTCTGTATATCTGTCAGGCCCAATATCCCCTAACCACTTCAGCCCTCATAGGCCTCCAACCCATCATTCAAGATCTCTTAAACAAAAATTACCTCAGACCCACTCACTCCCCATTTAATACCCCCATATTAGCTGTTTAAAAAAACCAACAGATCTTTCCACCTCGTCCAAGACCTTTGCCTCATCAACATGGCCGTTGTCCCTATCCATCCCTTAGTTCGAAATCCATACACCCTTTAATCGCAGATCCCTGCCTTGGCATCCCACTTCTCAGTCCTAGATCTCAAAGACCCATTTTTCTACCCCTCTGGACCCGTCCTCCCAAGATTTTTTCATCTTCACCTGGACAGACCCATACACAAGACATTCTGAACAACTCACTTGGACAGTTTTGCCACAAAGCTTCCGAGATAGTCCCCATATTTTTGGACAGGTCCTAGCTCAGGACCTCAAACAGTTTCATCATGATCCCTCCGAGTCCACCTTATTACAATACGTGGATGATCTTCTACTCTGCAGTCCCTCGTGGGAACAGTCTCAACTTGACACTGCCTCCCTACTTAACCTTCTAGCTTCCAGAAGTTACCAAGTATCCCCCGTCAAAGCTCAAATCTCTTCCCCTCCTGTCACTTACCTCAGATTCCTTCTATCTCAACAAAGAAAGTCCATTACCTTAGAAAGAAAACGGCTCCTCTCTGACCTGCCCGTTCCCAAAAACAAGACAGAAATCCTTTCCTTTCTAGGCCTGGCTGAGTATTTTAGAGTGTGGATCCCTAACTTCTCCCTGTTGGCAAGACCCCTATATGACCTCAGCAAGGGCCCCCCTGCAGAACCATTATCCTCCTCACCCTGACACTCCTTCATTAAGCTCCGTCGAGCCCTTGTGGAAGCGCCAGCTCTCCATCTTCCTGCTTTGTCGAAGCCCTTCTCATTATACATTCATGAGAGGTCCAGTCAAGCTCTAGGAGTCCTAGGCCAATATTATGGCCCATCCTTTGCCCCAGTAGCTTATCACTCCAAGCAATTAGACCCCACAGTTCAGGGATGGGCCCCCTGCCTACAGGCATTAGCCACTGGACAGCTCTTGCAGAAGAAAGCTCATAAACTAACATTCAGGGCACCCCTTACCATTCTGTCCCCACATCACCTAAAAGATCTCTTAACCTACAAAAGTTTACAGACTCTCCCTCCCTCCAGACTCCTGACCTTACTGTCCTCTTTCCTCAAAAATCCCGTTCACCCCCTTTGCCATCCATACCCAAATCATGACTTTTTCCTCCTTTACTGCTCTCTCGCTTTTCTTCCTCATTCCTATTGTCTTCCCCGCCACCCCAGCCTCCTTTGTATGGCGATTCAAAGTCAGACAGACTTACACACAGCATCAAACAAAAGTTACTGCCCTCATTGCCACACCAGACTACCCTCTGAAAAGCTGCTCTGAGCCTTTATACCTCCACTTTCCTCCCTCCACCGAAGTGTTCACTAGCAGCTACCCTTATTCTCCCTACCTCTGCTTCCTCTATGACCAAAAACAAGCCTATTGCAGGCGATGGCCAGACACCTACGGGGATGTCCCTACTGGTCTTGCGCCATTCACTACATGGGTAACTCCTGGTACCCACAGTATTACTCCTCCAACTGGTTCATGAACTATCCCAACGGCTCATTCTCCTTATCAATCCCAGATCCCTGGGACTCTCGATGAGCTGCCGGAGTCACAGCCTCCGTTTACTACGGGGGCGTCCTCGACCCCCCACGGTACCCTTCATATCTCTCGAGAGATATGTTCCCTCTCACTCCCAGATCTCTCAAGTTGCATCAGATATCAGACATTCCGAAAAAGTCATTATCAAAACTCTTGATGAGAAGATATGTCAAAGAAATAATCAATCCTCCCATGTTTCCTTCATATGCTACATCTATAGCTTTTCTTCTTTCTTCCTAATTACAACCCTTAAATGGAATTCATGCCTCATATCGAATTTACCAAGTATCATAATTCCTCCAGGTGGTAAAGATACCTCGAGACAAGTGCTGGGCATAGAAGCCACAGGGCATAAATCTGCAAAGGAATTTGGGGATCAACAGAGGTGAGGCTCAGAACCTCACCCCCCCACCCCCCCGCTTTGAGAGAAATCTTCTGCATCCGTGGATGTTTTGCTGCCCTTGTCTAGCCTGGATTAATACTTAGTCCATAGGCACACACCTGATCATCTGATCATCTACATTTGCCCTCTTACAGCACTAAACTATGTTTTCTACCTTTATCTTGCATCTACCTACCACTTCAGCATTTTATTAAAAATAAAAATAATAATAATAATAAAGGGAGAAATGTGGGATCAACATATAAATCAAGTACAAAAATCAAACGAATATTCATATTTGACCTGATTGTTTATAGGTCATAATGCGTGATCAAAACCGAAAGTTTCTGTGATGAATGCCCTTGTACTGTTCACCATGTAAGAATTTATTCACTATGTAAGAATTCGTTCACCATGTAAGAACTTGTTCGTTATGCTTCAGAAGATTGGAGACTGACGAGAATTAGACTTGAGATGGATTAATGATTGTACATTGAGCATTGACCCCCCTATACTGAATTTTATTGTTGTTAACAACCATTTGATCAATAAATATGAGAGATGACCTCTCAAAAAAAAAAAAAAACTCTTGAAGGTGCCTCTTCATCTTCTTATTCCTCCTACTCTTGGTTACAGCTCATTCAAGACACCACCATCTTTCTCAACCACACCCTCGACACAGCCAATTGTTCCTTGTGCGCATCACTACAGCGCCCACTGCTGGCCTCCGTGCCCCTTAATATTTCCAACTACTTCCATGCAGAAAGACAACCCCTCTGTCCCCTGGCAGACATACCCCTATGGGAACCAGAATACACAGATAACCTCACCATCCACCACTGTGTAGGCCCAACTCCACCTCCCTCCAGCGCACTTCACTGCCTCTCTATCTACACCCCTACCTCCGACTCTAAGACTTTTACGCAACCGAAACACTTCTTTTGGTGTAATGGCAGTCTTTTCAACTCACTGCCTCCCAACTCCAATACACCCTGCATTCTCATCACCCTAATTTCACAGCTTACACTTTACAGCATGGCAGAATTCCTTGAGCTCCAACCTCTCTTGCCCTCGTGCACAAAAAGAGCTGCTTTCCTTCCCATCATGGTCGGTATCTCTTTGACCACCTCAGTCATTGAGGCAGGATTTTCTGGGGGAGCCTTGGGTCACTCTCTATGGGCAATTAAAGATCTCAATGCCAAACTTGAGAGAGCCCTGACATCCAATGCCGATTCCCTAGCCTCTCTCCAAAGACAGGTCACTTCGCTAGCTAAAGTCACCCTTCAAAACCGGGGGACCTTAAATCTGCTTACAGCCAAGAAGGGCGGAACCTGCGTCTTCCTCTGGGAAGAGTGCTGCTATTACATCAACGAATCCAGCATTGTAGAAACTGACACTACCAAACTCACCAGCCTTGCCTCCAGTCTCCACTCTGCTTCCAATTCCAACCCATTCTCGTCAAACCCCTTCCTCACCTGGCTCTGGCCCATTGCAGGCCCCATAATAATCATTCTCCTCACCTGTCTCTTCTTACCCTGTATAATAAAGTTCATCAAATCCCAAGTCAGAAAAATCTCTAATCAAACTTTCAACCAGCTTTTACTCAGGAACTATCAACTTCTGGCCACAAAAGATCCCTCACCTTCACGTAACCTCCTCACCACAAGCTGAGATGGACCCCTCTCTCCACTGGAAATTGTTCCTGGAAACAATGGCCACAGACGCCTGGCTTCTGGCACCCATATCCTCCTGGCACCACCATTAGAATCAAGAAGTCCTCGACCTATAGTTACAGGGAACCTTCATTGATTTCCAACCTGAAGAAGTCCACACCTACTCGTCCTTACTGTGGGGAGTCCTATCAACCCTTTCCTCCCATTCCTCAAGCCTTTACTCCCTTCTCCGCCCCCATTCAGCAGGAAGCAGAGAGAAAACAATGTCCACAACCCCATAGAGGAGAAAGGGGGGAATGAAGGGCCCCCACCAGTAAGATGGCAAACTTCTGGCTTCTCTTCGGGGGTCCTCGGTTCCCGCCGGCGCCACCTGAAGCCCAATCACCTCTTGCCCCCCCACCCCCAATCCCAGCACCTAGCCAATAGCCACCAGCCCCGTAGAAGTGACACCTCAATCAGCTCATGCCCCTTCCTTTATAACCGAGCACCTTTCCCTAATAAAGAGGAATTCTCCCGTGAAGTGCTGCTGTGTGTCGCTCCTTTCCTTTCAGTCATCACCACCTCTCACCGCGGGGTGAAGGCGAAAAAGCCGGGGAGGCTCAGTACCTGGTACCAGGAGTTTATGAGTAGATACGTAGATAAAGGGAGACCGGGCTTCAGTGGATGAGGATTCTCACCATGGGAAGGCAGAGAAGGGTCGACTATTCTGATCAACCATGACTCTGAAAGTCGTGGTTGGGGGTGCCCCTGTACCAGAGGAGCCCTGGAGGGTGCTGGACACTCAATGGTCACTTCCCAGCTTCCAAAAGGACATTTAAGTTGACCATGAAGGGGAGACTCACCAAATTGAAGGTCCGTGTTGGGTGAGAAGACGAGCGACCGGGGAAGTGGACCGTGAGCCCGTGGAGGAGGATCGGGCAGTGAGGGTTCCCAGAGCAGCTCAGGTTCCCGGAGGAAGAGCAAAGTCAACGGGAGAGCCTCATCCGACGTCATGGCACCAATGAAAGGGTATCTCCCCATGACCCTCCTTACCCAGAATGACTTGGGAGATACGGGCCCACACAAGAGACTTTATTATCTGAAGGAGAAAGTGGCTGCCCCAGATGGAGGTTGGGGGAGAGAGAGAGAGAGAGAGAGAGAGAGAGAGAGAGAGAGAGAGAGAGAGAGAGAGAGAGAGAGAGAGAGAGAGAGAGAGAGAGAGAGAGAGAGAGAGAGAGAGAGAGCTGGGGGACAGAGAGTGCAGGGAGAGAGGGAGAGAGAGCAGGGGGACAGAGAGACAGAGACAAAGAGAGCAGCGAGACAGACACACAGAGAAGAGAGAGCAGCAGCATGTTGCCTTTTATTGTGGCGGATCCGCTCAGCCTGTTGCTTTGGGGGAGGGTCGGGATGTTTATAGAGATAAGGCAGGGCAAGCATAATTCTCACCGGCTTATGTGCTTGGGACCATGGGGTAAATGGAGGATAAATTACTATATTATTACAGTAAGTATGTAACCTTTTAATCTTAAACTTTCTCCAACCTTTCAGGGCGCCTCTCCTTGCTGAAGTTGCCTGCTGCACTTCTTCTGTTAAGTAACTTTAAATAAAGCTTTTACTCTGCTTCACTACTATGCCTCTGCCCTTCAATTCTTTGTCGCGGGGTGGGGTGGGCAAGGACCGAGGAACTACACATCGCTCCCCCAACAAGAACATGTACCAGGGAGTCTCTCCAGCTGGGAGGCGGAGGGACATTAAGAAAGTGAGGGATGAGAATCTCTTTGGAAAAAAAAATGCAGAAAAAGTTTTAAACCAGCCAATGAAATCAAGACAAATGTTAAAAATGCCTAATATAGATATAATTTGCTTAGGAGACCTCCGGGAAAGAATGTGAACCCTGTGGTACTCAGCCAATGAGGAACCAGGGGAGGGACTCGCGTGCCAAGGAATAAATCGTTTGTTGTAGGCGTCCTGAGCGCCTGCTCACCAGACCCACAATCCTGCAAGACCATCATTAAAGCCTCTCTCGAGCTGTTCCCTTTGACTAAGTCGGGCCAGTGAACGCGTTTCTCACAGCGGGCTCCCCTGCGGCCTTCCTTCCGCCCGGGCCCAGCACCACCCTCAGACCCCAAACCTCTAGCGCCGCATCCGGCCCTCAGCGGGTGGGGCGGGGCTTCCGGCTTCCGGCCTTCGGGGCGGGGCTTCCGGCTGTCGCGGCCCTGACGGGCTGGGCCGAATCCGTGGCTGCGGCAGGATACCGCGGGCTGACCATGGCTGCCAATCTGAGCCGGAACGGGCCAGCGCTGCAAGAGGCCTACCTGCGGGTGGTCACCGAGAAGTCCCCGACCGACTGGTGGGCGCCGCGGCGGGCTGGGGGCGGAGGGGAGCGCGCCGCGGGAGGAGACCCCCGGGGCCGCGCAGCCGCAGGTGGGCCATAGCCCACCTGTCTGCCCACACCTGCGCCAGAGCCCCCGGGTACCGTCCCATCCTCCTCTCCTCTTGGCCCGCCATGCATGGGCAGGTGGGCGCCCGGCGAATCCCAGACGCGCCCCGTCGCGACCTTCCCGCCGGGCGCCGTCCTGGCCGCGCTGGCTGCCCCGGAATTTCCCTAGCAGGGGTCCCCATCCTTCCCTGAGAAAGAGGAAGCAGCGTCCGGCGCCTTCCAAACGCCACTTTCGCGAATGGGCCTCTGGTCCGGAGGCCCACCTGGCAATGGGAGCCTGACCCCGGAAGCATCAAACAAGGTCCGGGTTTGTGTCCCTGGTTCTCTGAACGTGGATTTCAGAACCTCCCTTTCTCCAAGAACGCTTCTTCCTATGCTGGTCCATGGGGGATGAATGAAACAGCGATGGATGGTGGCTGTTTAGTAAAAGATCCCGTCTTCTCTCCACCTCCACGTGACATCTTCCGTTAGGCTGTCCAATGTTTTCCTGCCGTTGATGGGCTTTACTGTACTGGAAGCCTGGATCTGAAGTCTGTCGAATAACTCTGGGCAGCCTTCACACAGGGTCAGCTTCCTTTTCTGCAAGCACTGGTAGTCATGCATGCTAATTCTGCCACTTTCCATTTGTTTACAGTGTTTTCATTGACCAGTTTTTGATCACTTCCAAACAATATGCTGAATAAGATGCACTGTGGGAACCAGCTTTGGGGAGACTTTTCTTAGGGCCTGGGGCAGGCCCACTGGGTGTGGCCATGCTACTGTGATGTCTGGTGTCTGCTTTCCCTTTTGCCCAGCACAGTGGCTGTCACACAGTGCACTGCTGTGACACTGAGGACATCACAGCCTTACCTTGACTTCAGCCCCAGGCCTTCTGGGGAAGAGTTTCAGAGCACCAGCCGCCTGGACCCGCAATATCTCTGCAGACTCCAGTGCATAGGGCGAAGGTGATGTGGGTATCCCATGGCACTTGTGTGGTCTGCAGGGGAGCCAAGCAATGCGGCTTCTGGAACACTCTGTTCTAATTCGTTAGGAAGAGTGTCTGGTAACTAGTAGAGTTTCTCTGCTTTCTTTTCTTTATAATCTTTCAGGAAAGTTCACCCAGTATCAGACACTATTATTTCTCTAATTATTATTTCTAGATGTCAGCCGTCCACTGCACCTATCTCCTATTCTCAGAGGGCCCTTACTCCGTCCCTTGGAAGTATCTTCACACTGAGTGCCCTGTTTTCACATCCATGTGGGGTCACTGGAAGCAGTCATGCCCCCTCTAGTCCTGCCCAGCTAGGGTTTTGCTTCTCTATGTGCTCTTAACCATCCTCTGACTTAACCAGGAGTCTCTGGGCCTCCTGGTGGGTCTCCTTCCAGGTCTCTTTTCATCATCTGTCTTCAGGTACCATCACTGGTTTGGAGATGATACCCCACAGTGCAGCCGGCAGTTCAGACTTCCCTCTTCAGGTCTGCCGTGTTTCCAGCTGTCTCTTGGGCTGCTTACCAGAGCTCTCTGCTGCCACCTGGGTCAGAAGCATATCCCCCATCTCCTTTCTCTGCCTCACGAGAATGCTGAGCTTCCTCTTCCTCTTACCCAGTCAGAGCCCAACCTCGCCAGCCTCCTCCCCTACCCCCAGTGACTGGTAGCACTTTGGACCTGCCACTCAGCAGCATAAACCTCCAGCCCCTGTCCTCATTGTCATACTATTAAGTACATGGCAGGTCCCCATTCACTAGCTGGAAAAATACCTAGACTGTGTCACTTCTCTGCTTAAACTCTGCAGCTGCTTCCTGTTGAACATTAAGTAAAGCCCAGTGTCCTCAACCTGACATACCCTCCCATTTAACACACTGTGGCCACACCTGTCTACCAGCATGTTCACCTTTCTCTTTCTCAAATTTGCAAGCCGGTTTCTCCTCAGAGCCCTTGCTCTTCTGCTTCCTCTCCTGGAGTGCCCTTCTCCGCCATCACAGAGGGCTCCTCAGACTTCACTTATCAGCACCAAGGTCACCTTGGAGAGGCTGATTCCATTCCTAAGCCCTGGCTGCTGTTTCATTTTTCCCATTTCCTTGTTTGACTTCCTCCACACTCATGCCAGACATTTCACTGCTTGTCTTGTCACCTTTGTCTCTTCAATAGAAGGGGTGAGGTGGGACCCACCCCTGTCCCTGGTGTAGGCTGTTAGTATAGTAGATGTTCAGAGGAAGGGTGGACTGAGGGGCAAAAAGGTGGTAGAGGGTATCAGAGCAAGAAGAGGTGGTCTCAGTTTTGCTGGATCATCAGAGTTCTCAGATGCAGAGTAGGCTGAGGTGGGGTGGGAAGCAGCCGCAGCCGCAGCCATCCCTCTTGACTCTCTCTCAGCTCTTCCCCTAGACAGAGGTGTTCACCTGCACCCATTTCACCACCTGACATTACATTCCTGTTAATGTGTGTGGTTTTGGTTCTCCACTAGAAAGTAAGTTCCGTGGTCAGGCCTCTTTAGGATTACTAGAAGCTATATTCCCAGCACCAGCAAGATGCAGGTTCTCAGGACTTGTTTTTGGAAGATTTTTTAATTATAAGGTGCTTGGTACCCCATATTCCTTGTGCTGTGCTCAGGCTAACACACCATTTTGTTTTTAATGTTGATTTAAAAGAACGATGACACTCAACTGAATGTGGGAATGAGTCTCAGGACTGGGGACATCAAGAAGGTGGCATAGGCTGAAGCCCAGGGTCTCAAGAGGAGGGGAATGAAGTTGGAGGGGCAGGCGGCAGGCATGGAGCTTGGCTCTTAGTTGCTACTGGGTCCCTTCTTGGAAGCTCCGGGCTGAGCAGCCAAATGTTCCCTGCTGTCTGCCCAGTGTCCCCACTGTCAGCAGCTAGGCTTCAAGGCTTTCAAGAGGAGGTCTGGTCAGGACTCCAGCCACAAGAGTCTGGACGTTCTCCCAGGCCGCCTTCTGTCTCTTCTCTGAGTGTTCCTTTCAGCATCGTTCTTTCCACGTTCTCTCTGTTAGGAAGCAGTGCCTCTTTCCTGGCAGCCTGTCTTCCATACCAACCAGATTGGCTGAACCTGGGTCAGATTTCTCCCGACTTTCTCAGGCATAGGCAGGGCACCACAGGCTATATAGCAAGGCCCTGGCTGGTCTGGTTGCTGTTAGGCCATTTACCCCCAGAGCGCCTGTCTGGCCTGCCACAGGCTTGAACTCTGAGGTATGGGTAGAGGGCACACTCCATTGATGTGCCCTTGACATGTGGTTTAGTGGGTCAGTGCCCCACCCTGGTCTGCCAGCACTGCCTGGAGCTGAGCTGAACTGTGCAGACCTGGTGCTGATGACACCTCTGTGCAGACTGTGGAGAAACTTGCTCTTGCAGAACGTTCTCCTTGAGTAACCTTTGTTCTGGCCAAAGGACCTTCCATGGTCCAGATTTAATAAAATTTACCCTATTTCTTCAGCATTTCAGGGACACAAGTTTATAAGCTCACATCTTTTCCAAAGTTCTTATGAATAATCAGTCTTACAGGAGGAGAAAGACATGGCCCAGTGTCAACTATGGTGTTAAGGCTCTGCTAGATATAAATTTGCTCCACCAAGGAGCCTGTTCTGTGTGGGCTCTGGCTCGTTGAGTCAAAGTCCCTGTGGTTTCTGATGCCATGTGCAACCTATAAAAGTCTGTGTCTGTTGGAAGAGTCTCAAACCCAGAGAGACCTGAGCCTCCAACCCCTCTAGCTTCCAAGAAGCGCGGAGGGGAGAGGCACAGAGGCACCAGGCAGCACTCCAAGGGGCCACCTGCCTACTTCTTGGGGTGCTTTGGCTCAGGAACAATCTTTCATCTTTTCAAGGTCACCTACCTGGTAGCCAGGCGAGTGTTTCACACATGAATGTAAAAAGTTGCCATAAAACTTTACAGCCTGGTTTTCCTCAAAATAGTTGTTGCCCGTCTTCATAGGTTGTCCCGCACAGCACGGCCCTGAGGGAAGTCAGACCAGCGCACTTCCCATCACCCCAGCTTCAGAGCTGAAAAGGCCATACCTCCCTACCCAGTGTGTCAGGGCCATGTCACGCTGAGCACTGGGCACAGCCTGAGGCCACGGCAGGTGCCCTGAGAACAGATGGTGGCCAGTGCACTGGCTATAGAGCCTGTTTGTGTTTCCAGGGCTCTCTTTACCTATGAAGGTAACAGCAATGACATCCGCGTGGCTGCGACTGGAGGTGAGTACTGGGCAGGGAGAGGGGGGTGCAGCAGGAGATAGACGGGCACGAAGGGGAGAGGTGTGTGACCCATGGTGCTCCATCTCAGCGGGCATCCGTGCTATCACAGTGGGAGGACTCAGTACCCAGTGTCCTCTGTGTGCGGCGCAGCTCCCCTAGCTAAGAGTAGACACGTCCTACTTCACTTAGTGGTCCCTGATCTGGGTGTGGACCAGGCACGGTGGCTGCAGACAGACAGACAGGTGGGGGCCCCACCAGGCAGTGTGCGGCCCCCAGCACTCACAGGCTCTTCTGGTCAGCTTTGGGTTCCAGATGTTTCTAAGTGAAAATTACTCCTCCTAGCTTTCTTAGCCTAGAGACGCAGGACAGCACTGCTCTGTGTAGCTGGAGATGTGAGAGGAGGAAAAAGGCCAGGACTCCCTAGCCCACAGGTGCCTGCGCAGGCCCATGCCATGTGCCTAGCCTGGCTGGGGCGGGGTGCTGCTAGAGAAGAGGGTGCTCACCCTTCCCTCTCCCTCCTCCCGGACCACCCTCCCTGAAGAGAGACAGCATCCATGCACGTGGAACAGGGTGACTGGGAGGTGCTACTCAGGTCTGCGTATCTGGAGGTCTCTGCAGGAAGGGCAGGCTCTCGGCAGGCGCTGGGCAGAGGCTGGCAGAGCGGGCTGGGCCTGAGGGGCCGGAGGGCCGTGGGCCCCCAGCTGATGCCTCTGACTCCTCTGTACTCAAGGCTAGCTGACTGGCCCAGTCACACATGGCATCATTATCCAGTGCACTGTTGCCACACCATGGTTTCGGGGGCTTGTCGCTTCCATGAGCTCCTCTCTGATGGTCCCTTCTAGAAGGAGGCCACTGGCGGTGGCCTCACATGCACTGTAGGCAACTAGGAGCCGCAGATTCAGCAGCCCAAATTTCCTCCACCCCCAGTGGTGTGCACAGGGCTAGGGACTACCCCAGCTTCTGCGGAGCCCTGTAGCTAAGATCCCTGCCCCTCCTCATAATCTGGGAAGGTTTGGTGGGTGGTTAAAAACCCCAGAGTCTAGGATATGCTGGGCCCATAGCCTGTGTCTGGGAGAGTGGCTTAGGGCAGCTTGCTCCTGTGCCCCGTCATCCTCACTCAGAGGGCCTGAGAGCTGAGCCTGTGCCTGCTGTGGGCTGTGCCATCTGCTTAGGACCCTCTGAGTGGCCCTGGAGTCTAAGCAAACACAGGTAAGTGTGGGGAGACTCACAGGCCCTCTTATTCCAGGACCCTCTGGGGGGTCCACACAAGGGTAAAATGTGGCAGAGCCCCTCCATTTGGAAATCTGGTGTCTGATTTGTAGTGAAATGACATTTTTATTTCTGAAGTTATGAACGGGTCTGTAGAAGTGGTGTTTATAGACATGTAGGGTGAAAAACCTCCTGAGCCCTGAGTCTCCTGGACTTCAGTGGGCCAGGCCCAGGAGCCTGATTCTGACACAGGGGACTCCGAGAGCCCTGGTTTAGAGGCAACTTGGATTTTCTGTCCCAGTGAACTGGGTGCCAGGACAGGCCACTGGGCCACCTCTGATTCTCCTTGTGACTCCACAGAGGGTGGCCTAGAAGAGATGGTGGAGGAGCTCAACAGTGGGAAGGTGATGTACGCCTTCTGCAGAGTGAAGGACCCTAACTCTGGCCTGCCCAAGTTTGTCCTCATCAACTGGGTAAGTGGACCTAGAGGGCTATGAGTTCTCATCAAGGTGTGACCTGGAAAATGCCCTTTTCTTCTTGGTGACTGGAGTAGAGGAGGACTTGACCTCAGGACAGCTCAGACAGAGCTAGGTTATGAACAGGGTAGTGGGTCAACTTGCTGTGGCCCAGAGAATACCTGGGACCTTTCGAGCACAGAATTCACCCTCCAGGCCTAGAGCTCCTCCTGCAGATGGAGTGCAGACCATCACAGGACACTCTTGTCCTTATCCCCTTTATTAGAGCCATCCTGAGGGAGCAGAGGGCATAGGGAAGGGCTGGGAAGGCTCTGGTAGCCCAGGACAAGGCTTTAACAGAACAGAATCCCTGGGCAAAGACGAAGATTCTGAGGTGCCCCCTGCAGATGTCCCAAGAACCTCCCCCACTTGGAGGTGTGGGCTCACCTTGTTTTCTGCCTCAGAGTTACAGTTTTCTCTTTGCTGAGATGCGGGGAAGCTGCCGGGTCTCAGGAGAACTCTGGCTTTGCGGGGAAGCCCAGGCCACGGCGCATCAGTGGGTTACACTGGGCATACTGTGTTGCAGACAGGCGAGGGTGTGAACGACGTGAGGAAGGGAGCATGTGCCAACCACGTCAGCACCATGGCCAGCTTCCTGAAGGTGAGGGCTGCTCCCTAAAGGGCTTCCCAGAGGTCACCGGGCACCAGAGGCCCTGGCTGTAAGTGAGCAGAAATCCCAGTTGGAGTTGGAAATGTGCCCTGTCCTGACACCCCACTGACCTCAGGATGTGACCTGAGGCTGCTCCCCTCATGCTCAGCGAGTGCATGGGAGGCCAGGGTGTGGCCAGAGCCTTCATGGGGAGAAGAATGAAGGATTGTGTCCTTTTTGATCAGGAGGGCCACGCTGGCCCTGGTCTGGGCAAGGCAGAGCCGTGGGTCTCACTTGTTTCCCGAGCACACAGCCTGGCAGATGCACACAGTACACAGTAGTCAGTCATCATAAGAGGCAGCTGTGTTTAGTTTCAAAAGCGTTTGTATCGAAACATGTTTGTCACTCACTTGCCAGGTGACTTGAAGTTCTTAGGTTACTGGCAAGGAGACTCGGAATCTGATGTTTGGCCAGAATTTTTTCAATAACTCAGTTTCTCCATCTAGACCTGAAAGAGCAGCTCTCAGTCTTATTAGATATTTAGTAACAGTGAGTGAGGTCCTGGGTCTCACCTCAGGAGGAAATCAGTGGCATCTTTTTGTAGAAAATGTGTCCATTTCCAAGCGTTTTACTGTTAGTTTGCATCAATCAGAAAGGAGCCCCTTAATGCCCCAGCTGTCTGCCTAACTGCAGCAGGAACAGACAGCCGTACTGAACATGCCACCGCCATGGCACGAGGACAAAGGCCTCACACGCAAGCCAGTTGAGCACAGGGTGGAGGCCTTGGGCCAGCATGCCTGCCCGCCGTCGGGCCTGAGCCCTGTGCAGAGCCTGTTGGCGCTTGCGGACAGGTGGGTAGCTGCCCTCCGCCAGAACGGCTACCCTCCGCTGAGTGCCCCTCCTGCTGCAGGGGGCACACGTGACCATCAATGCCCGGGCTGAGGAGGACGTGGAGCCCGAGTGCATCATGCAGAAGGTGGCCAGGGCCTCTGGCGCTAACTACGCCTTCCACAGGGAGAGCAGCCGCTTCCAGGACACAGGTCCCCAGGCCCCCGTGGTGAGTTCTGCCGAGGCCTGAGGCAGGGGGCCCGAGTGTGCCATTCCCAGCGTCCAGATGGGTTGGACCTCCCTGTGCCACCATGTCCCTCAGGCTGGGCCCCTTGCCTGCCCGGCTGCCAGTCCTGAGCAGGGTCACGTGCCTGGCAGGAGCAGCCCCCAGCCCTGCCTGGGGTTCAGTCGGCTGTTCCAGAGCTCTTGTGCCAACCCTGTGTGGTCAGAGGGTCTCTGCAGGGATAGCCGAGTCACCCTGAGGCCACAGCACCAGCATGTCCTCTGTGGCCCTGGACGGTGGCTGTGCAAAGAGACTCCAGGGGTGGACAGGGCAGCCCCCTGTGAGTTGAGAGCAGATTCCTGTAGGCATGCAGCCCTGGCACCTGGTGGGGAGGCAAGTCCCCCGAGGCACAGCGGATCCGTGGAGATTCTGGGCACTGTGTGGTAGTCAGCTATCTGAGGCTGGGGTCCAGCCCCAGGCCTGCCTCAGAACTGCCCAGCTTTCAGGGACCTGATGCAGAGACCCCCTCAGTGCCGTCTGGGTCACGCTTCCCTGGTTGGTGTTTCCAGGGCCTTTCCGGCTACCTTGTCAGGCTCTGTAAGGGTCTCTGGGCCAGGCACCACCCCAGGAGTTCTTGCCTGTGCTGTGCGCTCCCACGGAGGGGCCTATAGTGAATCCCCTGTCCTCTGCAGGGTTCTGTGTACCAGAAGACCAATGCTGTGTCTGAGATTAAAAGGGTTGGAAAAGACAGCTTCTGGGCTAAAGCCGAGGTAATACCCTGGTCTGCAGCTGGCATCTCGTAAGCTCCTGGCAGGTGATAAACATGTCTTAGCCACTGTGTCTCAGTTTTTCTTACAATAAGCTCACAGAGCAAAAAGTCTTGTTAGCACCCATTCACAGGTGGTCACATTGAGGCCTAGCAGGGTTAAGTAAAAGGCTAGCGTGTGTCCTTTGAAGTCCCCTGCTTCGCCACATGCCCATGCAGGCTTCAGCCATGTGGAGTGGCTTGCATGGAGTCGCTGAGAAGGCAGGACCCCTTGCTGGCTGTGCAGGGCTGAACAGGCGGGTGGGCGCGGCTATCCCTGCAGAAGGAGGAGGAGAACCGCAGGCTGGAAGAGCAGCGGCGGGTGCAGGAGGAGCGGCAGCGGCTGGAGCAGGAGCGCCGGGAGCGGGAGCTGCGTGAGGCCGCCCACCGTGAGCAGCGCTACCGGGAACAGGACAGTGAGCCCGGCCCTCAGAGGTGAGGCCCAGTGGGTTGGCTGCCACTGGGCTGGCTTGGAACTTTCTCCTCCCAGGGAGTATCCAGGGCAGGTGAGGGTCACCAGGGGCCTGGCTGGGTGCAGCTCTTCCCTCTGCCCACCCCCAGCAGGAAGTGTGAGCAACAGGAAGTGGTTTCGAGGAGCAGAGAGGAGCAGGTGAGACTTGGATGCTCTCCCCAGTGGGGTTAGTCACTGCGGCACACAGTCCCTCATGGGAGGCGGCCTGTCAGAAGCTCTGTGTGGGATCCTGGTGTGCAGGCTCCCCCTGGCAGGTCTAAGGGCAGTGTTACTGTGGAGTTGCACAGCCAGTTGGGGCAGACTGGAACCTGGGACACGTGGGTGTGTCAGGTGGCCAAGGAAAGGAGAGAGAAGGCTGGAAGCTCCCAGTGTGGACCCCAGCCCGTTTCGCGAAGAGGTCTGTCGCCCCCACAGCAGCCAGGAACTGGGTGGGCCAGTGCACTCCTGGCCCTTACTCGCTTGCTGCTGGGTCCCTGTGCTCCCCCAGGAGCCTGTCTCCCAGCAGCCGGCAAACCCACGGGAGCTCTTCAGGCAGAAGGAGAGGTCCATGTCCACCACATCCATCTCCAGCGCCCAGCCAGGTGAGACTTCCCTCTGGGTCTGGCCATAGGCAGGGCAGGCTGACAGGGAGCCTGACGTAGTACAGATGTGTCAAAGTGACAGGTACGAGTGAGCAAGAGAGCCTGTGTGCATAGGGCTACTTCTGGAAAGGGAGCCTAGGACCCGGGGGTTGCTTTCCTGCCCTTAACCTTGTCTTGCAGAGACCTGGTGGGAGAGGAGGGGCCACCTGTGGCTCCAGGGTAGAGATCCTCCAGCCCATAACCACAGCTCACACATCAGCCTGCTAGCTGGATCCCAGGAACCTGCACAGTCACCTCTGTGGCCCCCACAGGACACAGGACTGTGCTGCCAGCCAGCTTCCCCACACTGTACTTCGCCCCCAAGGGGCTCCTTCGAGCATACTGGGGTGTATGTGTCTGTGTGTTTGTGTGTGTGTGTGTGTGTGTGTGTGTGATGCACACTCCAGGTGGAGTTTGTGCAGCTGCATTTCTCCCCATGCACTCCTGTGTGACAGCTGCTGTCCCAGGCAGGCTGCCCTCCAGGGAAACGGCATGGGGCAAGGGAAGGCTGAGCCCACCTCCCTTGCCCCTTTCTGGCTGCCTGATGGGCTGTGTGTCCACCGGGGATTTGCAGGCCGGCTGCAGAGCCCCTTCCTGCAGAAGCAGCTCACCCAGCCTGAGGCCCACATCAGCAGAGAGCCAGCTGAGCCACGTCAAGCTGCCTCAAGGCCCATGGCAGGCAAGGCGCTCAGCCATCCCGTAGGGGCTTACGTGGGGGGTGGGAGGGAACAGGGTGGCCTCTCCCCTCCACAGGGTCAGAGGGGGCTGCATCATCCTGTGCAGGTCTCCATGAGCAGCCAGCAGCCAGCACCCCTCTCGGTCCAGTGCAGACAGAAGAAGAATCCCTGTATGAGGAGGCCCCGGAGCAGGACACCCTGTATGAGGAGCCCCTGATGGTGGGTCCCTGCAGCAGGACCGGGCTGTGATGGGGCCGTGTGCCCAGAAGCACCCTCCTTGGCCATGCTGAGGGTCGCCTGACTTTTCCATGGTTTGCTACACATGGATTATTTTAATTTCGGAGCATCCCCATGTGCTGATTTGTCCGGCAGGCACAACTGTATGAGAGGTGCTAGGGGGCAGCATAGGGGGTGGGGGGCAGCAGCCTCTCCCTGCAGGCCTGCTGTAGTGCTGACTGCAGTGACCAGGATCCCAGACTTCTCCTTCCCACCCATGGGCAGGTGCAGCAGCAAGATGCCAGCTCTGAGCATGCCAGCTGCTACCCAGGGCTGAGCGGGAAGGGGCTCTGTGCCCGGGCCCTGTATGACTACCAGGCAGGTAAGGTGCTGTGGCCCAGCTGCCTAGGCCCACTGGGCCAGAGATCTGGAGATGGGGAGACAGCCCTGGGGGAGTTGGAAGAGCCAATGGGACAAGGAGGGGGAGTGGGTGCACCATACAGCCCGGGGTCCCTGCATGCTCTGTGAGTCCCAGTTGCCAGTCTTGTTCCAGAGCCTGAAGTGTGACCAGAGAGGTGAGCCAGGCTTGGATGCTGTTACCCCAGGGTACCCCAGGTAGAGGCCTCAGGGAGCTGACATGCAGAATTGCTGTCCTCCAGCCGTTTGCTGGAATGGGAGCCCACAGCCACACCCTGTAGGAAGGTGGACCTGTAGGAGTGCACTGGGGCAGTGTCAGGACAGGCTGGGGGCTCATGCCCAGGGCCCCAGAATCTCTGGCTCAGCATCTGGGCTCACCTGCCTTGCAGCTGATGAGACCGAAATCTCCTTTGACCCTGAGAACCTCATCACAGGCATCGAGGTGATCGATGAAGGCTGGTGGCGGGGCTATGGTCCCGATGGCCACTTCGGCATGTTTCCCGCCAACTACGTGGAGCTCATTGAGTGAGGACCCTCCGCTGCTGGTCAGGGCCAAGGGCCATCCTTCCCTTCCCCACCCAGACATGGTTCTCTTACTGCTGGAAGTGGTGGTGTGAGAGTTGCATGCACTGTCTTCCTATGGGACAAGCCTGCTGCCTCTCTCTGGCTTGGGTGGCTCAGTCTTTTTCACCTCAAATTTGGCAATAACTTAGTGATTCCCATATATACTTCCAGCAGCTCCCCAGGCCCTCCCAACCAGCTTGGCCCTGGGCCCCATGGAGGACATTGAGCCCCACAGTGGCCAGCCCCATGCTGACTGTGGCCTGATGACCCCACTGCCAAGCTGGGGGTTTAAGCAGGTGCAAAGACCTCCATGAGGCCCCCTTCTCTCCTTGCCTTTCTTCCTCTTCTTGGCTCTAAGGGTGGTGGCTACAGCTATTAGTGACCCTTGGGAACAGTGAACCTAGGTGATGACCAGAGTCAGGGTGGATCGCGACAGCTCTGGCAGCAGTTCGTCTTTGGAGATCCTGCTCTGAGCATCCTGCACCTCTGTCACTCTGCCTGGGCTGAGGGCAGTGGGGACAGGCCATGCCCCGTCTGAGTATGTGAAGGGGGCACAGAGACATGAGTCCTTCCTGGGGCCAGTCCTGCCTGCTGGCCCGGTATGTGCCTCAGCCGATTCCAGTTCAAGAATAGTACCAGTGGCCTCTGCCATCTTCCCTTCCTTCTGCCCCAGCCCATCTATGTGTGCTCTAGGGGTGAGGATTGCCCCGCACAGGCCCCACCCAGCTCTGATCACCCTGTCATCATCTGAATGCCCCTGTGTGGAAACAAACCCCTTCCTGGCTGGCTGCCACATGCACCCACAGGTGCACCCACAGGCCTCAGGCTGTCAGACCCTGGGGGAGGCATAAATGTTAAGATGTGACTGTCAGGCTCCTGCATTTCAGTTCTCTGAGAGGGGCTGAGGGTCACCCTGCCCCCTGCCATGGGAAACCTCCACCCGCCAGGGCAGAGTACATGTGCATGTGGAGTGAGATGCCTACCATCCACTGAACATCTGGTGAACTGGTCCTGTGCCCTGGAACATGGGAGCAGAAGGCTATTCTGAGAAGTCCCTCCCTGCAGCAGCAGGTGGCACATTTTGTCTGCCCCCAGGCAGAGCTGCAGGCAGGCCTCAGCCTGTCCTGATTTCTCTCCCACAAAGATGACAGGGACCACCCAGCTGTGGGGGCCCCATGCAGCAGCCAGCTGTGGCCTTGTCCGTTCCCAAAGGGACACCAGGCAATGGGCTTGGGACCACCTCATCCTTCCACAAGGCTGCAGACACAGCAGAGGACAACCCACCTGAATAAGCCGGCCCTGAGATTGCATCCTGGCTGTAGCCCTTGCTGTGGGCTCTCCCAAAGCAACCCCAGGCACCCTGATTCTAGAGCAAAGCAGCCATGTGGGGATGAGGGCCAGGCTTCCACCCCTGGTTCATGGGATCTCCACCCCTAGTTGAGGGTGGGCTGGGCACGCAGCCCTGGGCGGGTGCTGGGAAACACTAGCCAGGCCTGCAGGGCCACTCTCTCCTCCAGGTAGTGGGGGAGGTGCCTTTATTGCCAGACCCACCCTTCATTTGGCCTTGCCCTGGGCAGCCACAGCCTCCATGGCCTTCCGCACAGTCTCCTCATCGCCCAGGAACTGCATGGGCCTGGTGGGCTTCAGGGCCTCGTTCAGCTCATACACGATGGGGATCCCTGTAGGCAGGTTCAGCTCCATGATGGCCTGGTCCGACATCCCTGAACCAGAAGGACAGAATCCTGAGCACCCTCCAGCCTGCCCCACCAGGCAGCCACCTGCTCTTGCAGGCTTTAAGACCTTTGGGCCACAGAAGTGGGCCTACACGAGGTCAAGGCAGACCCAAGGGAGACGGGGCAGCCTACAGAAATACCAAGGAAAACGACCTCAGCCCCACCCCGAGCTGCCGCATCAAGGGCAGTACCATCAGTCACCCAACATGACCTCTGGCTGGGCTGATGGATGCTGGATTCAGAAGGACATTAGCCACTTGGTTTCTAGAGAGTTCTAAGTCCTAGATGTCCTAAGCAGGGGATGATTCTGACAAATGGAGGAGGAGGGACAGTGAGAAGAGCCAACCATGGCCAAAGTAGACTGAGGCTCCGCCTGGTGGAGAGGTTCCTGTAGAAACCTGACACTGCCAGTCTCCACAGCCCCCAGCCTGGAATAGCAGCTTGACCTTTCGTGTTTCCTATCACCAACCACCCCCTCAATGCAAGGAGGGCTTAAAACAATATTCTCCAGGCAGCAGAAGCCCCCAGTCATGTTCCTCTTGGTGCATCTTCCCTGGGACCAAGCTGACAGGCGTTGTCAACAGGAAGCCCCCAGAAAAGAGGGCAGAAGGTGGTCTTTGTGTGCTGGGCCCTGCACCAGCTGTGAGAGATGTGCACAGACCCCGCACCCTGGGGAGGGCAGCCTGGCACTGGCCAGGCCTCAGGGCCTGCCTGTCTGCTCTGGCCAACTGCCCCCCAGCCTCATTAGCAGGCTTGGGGCTCCCCACCCTACCTGCCTTCCCTGCTACACAATCCCAATAAGTTTGAAGGCCATTCTGATTAATTTAGACATGTACTAAAGTCTGAAAATCCTGAGGGCTGTGTAACTGTCTAAGGTGGTACTCAAAGGCAGCCGTGTGGAAGGAGCCCAGCTATAAGCCTTGGGTCTCCAGGGCTGCTCCACACCCTATTCTTTTGACTGGTCTACCTCTGCCTGGAGTCAGGTGTGAGCTATGACCTTAAGAATCAGAGTGGGCAGTGCCCTGCCCCAGGCCCCAGGGGCTGAGGCCCAACTTGTGAAGTGGCCTGACCAGCAAACCATGATTTAGAGCCATATGGCCCCGCCTTTCCTCCAGCTGGGTGCCCTGGGGCTAAATGCCCACTGGAACTCCCCCAACTTCTCCTGGGGCTTGTGTCTGGGAAACTGAGAGGGACCCAGCTCCCCTAGTACCTGAGCAGGGCCTGGGCCCCCACTCAGTGATGGCAGACATTTTCACCCACAATCTTAAGAAGGAAACTACACAGTGACCCAGTGCAGAAATGAAGCAAAAAGCCTTTTTCTAAATGGCTTCTCAACCATTCCAGTGCAATTCAGTGCGGAGCCCCCACCCTGGGTCTTGCAAAGCTGCCTTCGCCAGGCAATGGGCACTTGGCTGAAATTACAGGAGGGGGCTGACTGGCTCCAGAGCGCCTGACCCCACCTGCCTCCACCCACACCGCACCTCACCTTCCAGGTGCTTGACGATTCCACGCAGGCTGTTCCCATGGGCTGCAATGAGCACTGTCTTGCCAGCCTTGATCTGGGGGACGATCTCCTCATTCCAGAAGGGCAGGGCCCGGGCAATGGTGTCCTTGAGGCTCTCGCAAGTGGGCAGCTCCCCGGGCCTCAGGCCAGCATACCGACGCTCCTGGGGGCGTCCACACTGATGTTCCTTCCCCAGACTGCCACCCACCGGCTGGACCCCGGGCCCCCACCCCCAGGCCTTCCCTGCAGCCCACACAGCCCACCTTACTGATGGAGCTGTGGTAGGGGTGCTTCTCATCCATGGGTGGGGGCGGGATGTCGAAGGAGCGCCTCCAGATCTTCACTTGCTCCTCCCCGTGCTTGGCAGCCGTCTCTGCCTTGTTGAGGCCCGTGAGGCCCCCATAGTGCCGCTCGTTGAGGCGCCAGGTGCGCACCACGGGCAGCCACATCTGGTCTGTGC
Organism: Manis javanica; assembly: GCF_040802235.1. NCBI lineage: Eukaryota > Metazoa > Chordata > Mammalia > Pholidota > Manidae > Manis > Manis javanica. Next base: position 108,754,684 of record NC_133161.1, on the reverse strand, counting down.
CATCCAAGATGGCCCAGAGGGTGCGGATGGCCCGCTTCAGCACCGACGTATAGCAGATGTCGAACTCCACCTTGGCATCCCTGATGGCCTGGGCCCCCCTCCTGGCCTCCTCAGCCCCCTTCTCACTCAGCTCTGCATCAAACCAGCCACAGAAGCGGTTCTCCTGGTTCCAGGTGCTCTCGCCATGCCGGACCATCACCAGGCGGTGGGTGGACATGGTGGGGAAACCTAGGATCCAGATGAGCAGCTGCCTTCCAGGTGTCCCCAGTTTTATAACAGTCATCCCCAGCCCCCACCAGATCAACTGCCAATCAGGATTCCATGTCTGATGGGCGGCAGCAGGTGGCCAGTAGCAAAGCCAGGGGGAGGGCAGACCCAGAGCTAGACTAAAATTGCCAAGCAGCCAGCAGTTGCCACCCGGCCCAGGTGTGTGGGGCTACTGAGCAGGGCTGGGGGAGGACACGAGGCAGAGCCTCAGGCAAGCCCAAGGCGGTGAGCAGGGACAGAGGGGTGCTCCAGACAAAGATCCTCCTCCCGCCAGGGCAGGGCTCCCATCCCAATCCCTGTTCCCTGCTCTCCCAGGCCTGAGGCCCAAAGAAATCCCAACCACTTTCTCTTGGTCACTGTTAGCACAGCTGGAACAAGCCTGCATCTCACTAAGGAAACCGGCAGGGAGTCAAGGAGAGCCAAGGATGTGTGTGCCCACGTCCGTGGGCATGTCTGTTGTGTGTGCATGCATGTACTGTGCATGTGTTGGCCATGTGTGCACATTGGCGTGTATGTGCATACAGGCAAGTAACATGCATGTGTGAACATGTACATGTGTGTGAGTCACCAAGTCCCCCCCAGTGGCGTCACTCTTCTCTCTGAGGAGTGAGGGGCTTACACAATGGCAGGGACCTTCTGTCCAGAGTCCTGACCTCTCCCCAGGTCCCTCTGCCCCAGCAGGCCCTCTGCCCAGCTCTGCCCACAGGATGAGCCCTATGGCTGCTGGCCAGGCTGCAAGGGCTGCAATATCATCTCCACTAGTCCCTTCAAGGGACAGAAGGTGGGAAGTGCCACTGAGGACAGAGCCAGAGGAGCGGGGGCAGGGGCGTGGCCCAGGGGGTAGAGGGCACTTCTGGTGGAACAGTATGGGCAAGGAGCCAGGGAAGTGTGCAGAACTGGTTTCCAGCACAGCTGGGCAGCTGCAGGCCTGGCTGCCTGGGCCAGAGGGGGGCAGTGGGTCCCTTTCACTGAGGTCCCTTTGTTGAGCCACCCTTTCCCACCCTACCTGCCCTCACCCCTCGCTGCTGAAAACACCTTAAAGAAGAAAAAGAAATCTAAGCTTCGTTCTGCCAAGGGGCCTCCAGCATAGACATACTGGCTGTTAGGTCCGTGCCCGGCACAGCAGGGGCTCCTAGAGGTAGGTTGGGATAGTCTGCCCCAGGAACCACAGCCTTCACCCTGCCACACTTCTGACAATGGAAAGGGGTTGATGGGAGGCCAGCAGAGGGGTCAGCTACCACCTGGAGCCTGGGTCTGAGTGTGTGAGAAGCTGTGCAAAGCCTTCCAGGTGGAGGCCCTGCACCCCAAGGCTGGCAGGTGGAGGCCATCCTCATAGCAGTGCCACATGCAGGTCTTGTTGCTCCAGCTCTATCCTTGTTCAAGCCACATCTGATTTATGGTCTGCTTTTTGTCCCCCTGACCACTGCCTAAGCCCTGGGAGCCAGGCGGGGGGCTCATGTTCCAGTGGGGGAGGGCAGTGCCAGCAACTCAGCCAGCTACCCTAGCTCGCCCTGGCTGCTAGGAGGGAGTGAATGAGGAGGTAGGGAAAGGCAGAGGCAGCCACTTTCTGTGGGAGGCAGCAGTGGGCAGGCAGAGACAGCCCTCTGAGGTGCACTTGGGTAGAGCAGCAGGGAAAGACCCAGCCATGAGCAGTTCTGGCAGGGTGCATTCTGGGCAGAGGAGCCAGCAAAGAACAGCAGGCAGGCATGTGGCAGAGGCACAGGGTGGGGCAGGTGGCCCTGGGCCCTGGTGTACTGTATGAAATCCCATGCAGTGTGGGGAAAACTGTGGAGGCCAGAAACTCAGGTAGAGGCACGACTTTGCTGAGAAGCAGGTTGCCAACAGGGTGGTGAGGAGCTGGACCTTGTTGCCAGTTGGGGGCAACACAGGAGAGACAGGGATGTCAACAAAGCAAGGGCCCTCAGAGCACAGTTAAGGGCTTGGGGCACAAGACCCAGCTTCTGAGTCTTGGCTCCAGCCCAATTATTCATTCAACAAGTACTCTCTGGGCATGTCCGGGGTGTCAGGTCCATTCAAGCATTTGGGGTATGGCCAGAGGCAAGCAGAGCCCTGCGCTGCCCCTGGGTTCTCTGTCTGAGTGAAGGCATGTGATGTGTGGTGTGCTGGTCAGCGATGCAGGCCAGGAGAAGCTAGCAAGAAGGTGTGAGGGCCGCTGTTCCACAGGAAGCCCAGAGAAGATGAAGTGAGTACCCTCCCCTGGTCTCCATCCCTGACCACATCCGTAACTTCTGGGCAGGTGCAGACAGATTTCAGACAACTAGGAGAAAAGCAGCAGCAGGCAGATGATGCAAGATCAGACCCAAAGTTCCACAGAATGGTGGTGAGTTCAGCACTTTTCCTTCCAGGACTGCCCAGCCTAGGGAGGCAATGTGGACAGAAAGGACTCCAAAGAGAGGATCCCCCTGGTCCAAGGAGAAGAAACGAAGCCCCTACAGGTCAGAGAGTGGGGGAATTCTCCTTTCCACCCGAGTTTCTGGGCAATAATGTGAAGGTAGCATGGTGACAGCAGTGTCAGAACAGCAGGCACCTGAACCCTGAAAGCATATGGCAGCACTTCTCTCTGCCCTCCTAGCTGTGGCCTGGATGCAGCTGTGCAGCAGGGTGGGGAAACAGGCCCCAGATTTCTGGTCAGAGGTCGTGGAAAGCAGGCCCCAGGGAGCTATAAAATGATAGAGCAAACACGAAGAGGAGGAAGGGTAGTGAGTGACCTGGGGAAGTTACACAGGAGTTCCTGGGCTCCCTGCCAAGCTACACATATAGGGTCTGACCCTGTGTGCACACCACAGGCCCCAGACTGACCATGGGTGGGTCAGACAGACCCAGGATGGATCTGAGGAGCAAGCACTTAACACACCAGTCTTGCCCTGGAATCAGAGCCCCAGAAGAAAGGTGACCCGGTTGCCTGCTGAAGCAATACAGTCAATATTCTCCTTAAGGTTTAAACAAGTCTCCACATAATATTCAAAACATAATAAGGTTTAATGTCTCCACATAATATTCAAAACACTAGGACATTCCTTCATGTGGCAGTCCAGTTTTCCCAACACCATTTGTTGAAAAGACTGTCCTTTTCCCATTGCATATTCTTGGCTCTTTTATCATAAATTGGCCATATAAACATGGGTTTATTTCTGGGTGCTCTGTTCTGTTCCATTGTGTGTCTGGTTTTATGCCAATACCACATGGTTTTGATTCTATAGCTTTGCAATATCATTTGAAATCACAAAGTATAATACCTCTAGCTTTGTTCTTTCTTAGGATTGCTTTTGCTATTTTGGGTCTTTTGTGGTTTCATATGAATTTGGGGATTTTTTTATTTATGGAGAAAATGCCATTGGAATTTTAATAGGGAGTACATTGAATCTGTAGATTGCTTTTGGTAATATGGGAATTTTAACAATATTAATTCTTCCAATCCATGAGCATGGAATATCTTTCCATTCAAGTCTTTGATTTATTTCATCAATGTCTTACAGTTTTCAGAACATAGATGTTTTATCTACTTGGTTAAATTTAGTCTGAAGTATTTTGTTCTTTTTGATGCAATTGTAGATGGGATTGTTTTCTTAATTTCTCTTAATTTCACATTCTCTAACAATGTATTTCATTGCTAGAAACACAAATGATTATTGTATATTGATTTGGTATCTTGCCACTTCACTGAATTCCTTATTAGTTCTAATAGTTTTTTGTGGAGTCCTTAGGATTTTCTATATATAACATCATGTCATCTGAAAATAGGTACAGTTTAACTTCTTCCTTACCTATTTGGATGCCTTTTATCTCTTTATCTTGTCTGATTGCTGTGGCTAGGATCTCCAGTGCTATGCTGAATAAAAGTGGTGAGAGTGGGCATCCCTGTCTTGTTCCTGATCTTAGGAAGAAAGTTGTCAGCTTTTCACTGTTGAGTATGATGTCAGCTGTAGGCTTACCATATATGGCCTTTATTATGTTGACATATTTGACAGTTTTTAATCATAAATTGATGTTGAATTCTGTCAAGTGCTTTTTCTGCATCTAGTGAGATGATCATATTGTCCTTCATGTTGCTAAGGTAATATATCACATTGACTAATTTGCATATGTTGAAGCATTCTTGTACTTCTGGAATAAATGATCATGGTGTATGATCCTTTTAATATATTGTTAAATTCATTTTGCCAATTTGTTGTTGGGGATTTTTACATCAGGAATGTTGGCCTGTAATTTTCTTTCTTTGTACTGTACTTGTCTGGTTTGGTATCAGGGTAAAGCTGACCTTATAAAATAAATTTGGAAGTGTTCCCTCCTCTATTATTTTTAGGAAGAGTTGGAGGATTAGTGTTAATTATTCTTTAAATGTTTGGCAGAGTTCACCAGAGAAGCCATCTGGTTCTGGCATTTACCTTATTGGGAGGTTTTAATTTACCACTTGAATCTCTGTACTTTTATTGTTCAGATGTTCTGTTTCTTCATGATTCAGTCTTGGTTATATGTTTCTAGGAATTTATTCATTTCTTCTAGGTTGTCCAATTTGTTGTTGTATATTGTTCACATCAGTCTCAGGATTCTTTGTGTGTTGTGATGTATCAACTGTAATGTTTCCTTTTTCATTTATAATTTTGTTTGAGTCTTCTCTTTTTTTTTATTGGTGAGAGTAGCTAAAGGTTTTTCTATGTTGTTTACCCAGCTCTTAGTTTTATTGGTCTTTTCTATTGTCTTTTTAGACTCTATTTCATTTATTTCTGCTCTGATCTTTGTTATTTCCTTCCTTCTACTAACTTTGGACTTAGTTATTTTTCTAGTTCCTTGAGGAGTAGTTAGATTGCTTATTTGAACTCTTTCTTTGTCTTACTGTGGGTATCACTATGACCTTCCCTCTTATAACTGTGTTTGCTGCATCCCATAAGTTTTGGTGTGTTGTATTTCCATTTTCATTTGTTTCAAGATATATTTTTATTTCTTTTTTTATTTCCCTTTTGACCTATTGGTCAGGAGTATGTTGTTTAATCTCCATGTATTTGTTAATTTCCAGGTTTCTTGTGATTTACTTCTATTTTCATACCATTGTGGTCAGGAAAGATGCTTGGAATGATTTCAATCTTCTTAAATTTATTAAGACTTTTTTGTGTGTGGATATAATCTATCCTGGAGGAATGTCCTAAGTTGTGCTTGAGAAGAATGTGTATTCTGATGAAGGGTGGAATTGTTCTGTAAATGTCTGGTCTGTTATGTTCATATGGTCTAATGTGTAGTTTAAACCCAGTGTTTCCTTACTTTCTGACTGGATGATCTATCCATTGTTGAAAGTGGGGTATTAAAGTCCTCTACTATTACTGTATCCCTATGCCTCCCCTCAGGTCTGTTAATGTTTGTTTTATATATTTAGGTGCTCCTACGCTGGGTGCAAAAATATTTTAAAATGTTATATCCTCTTGTTGGATTGAGTCCTTTATCATTTTATAATGACTTTGTCTCTTCTTACAGGCTGGCTTGCAGCACTGACCTAGGAGATGCCAAGGATATTTTAGTCAAGAGCCTAAAAGTTGTAAGATGCTACAGTCAAGTGTACCTAGAGGCCTATACCTCAGTTGTAACTGTAGCGAAGGAAGTCCTGGTAGGTGCTTAAGATTCTCCTGCCTCCTGGACTTACACCACACACAAAAATCAACTCAACTTGTATTAAAGACTTGAACATAAGACCTGAAACCATAAAACTCACAGAATAAAAACACTTGGGTTAAACTCCTTGACACTGGTCTTAGCAATGATTGTGGGATTTCACATCCAAAGCAAAGGTAAGAAAAGAAAAATATGAACAAATAGGATGCATCAAATGAAAAAGCTTCCACACAGTAAAGGAAACCAACAAAATGAAAAGTCAGTGTATTAAATGGAAGAAAATATTTGCAAATCATATAACTGATAAGGGGTTAACATCCAAAATATATAAAGAACCCTTTCAACTCAGTAGCAGAAACCAAACAATCTGATTTAAAAGATAGACAGAGGAACTAAAAAGACATTTTTCCAAAGAATACATGCAAATGACTACCAGGTGCATAAAAAGGCACCCAACATCACTAGCCATCAGGGAAATGCAAATCAAAACCACAACAAGATATCACCTTACCTGTCAGAATGGCTCTCATCAAAAAGATGAGATAACAAGTGTTGATAGCACGTACTGTGGCAGGAATGTAAATTGGTGGAAAACCAATTTATGTAAATTACTGTGGAAAACCAGAATGGAGGTTCCTCTGAAAATGACAAATAGAAATACCATATTATCTAGCAACCGTACTTCTGGGTATATTTTCAAAGGGAATGAAAAAAGGGTCTCAAAGAGGTATTTGTACTCCCTTGTTCATTGTAGCATTATTCACAATAGCCAAGATGTGGAAACTAAGTGTCCATCAATGGGTGAATGGCTAAAGAAAATGTGACATATATATCTATGTTGCAGAAACCCTGCCATTTGCAACAAAGTGGATAGACCTTGAAGACATTATGCTCAGTGAAATATGCAGAGACAAGTACTCCATGGTGCCACTTCCATGGAAAACTCAAACAGAAAAACTGTCAGTCATAGAGTAGAAAAGTGGTTGCCAGGAGGTGGGGGTTGGTTGGGGAAATAGGGAGAAGTCAGTTAAATGGTACAAACTTTCAGTTATAAGATGAATAGGGTCTGGGGATCTAATGGAAAACATGGTGATTACAGTTTAAAACATTTTGTTGTATAATTAAAATTGGCTAAGAGAACAAAACTTAAATGTTCTCACACACACAAAAAGACTTTGTATCTGGTCCCAAGAAGCACTCCACTCCCCCTCCCATGCTACCCTTTTTTCCTCTTCTTGCCCCAACCTGGCTATTCCATGCTCAGCAATCATATTACACTCCTGATGTCACTCCTTCCAAGCCTCTGCTTCTCTAACTTATCCACTTACCTGGCATTGCCAATCTTCCTAGTTCGTGTTTCTTTGAGAGCACTGGTTAGTTCTGCTGTAATGGTTTGTTGGAGTCTTTCCTACACTGTAAGCTCTCTGACAGCAGGAATTATGCCTTATCTTTGTATCCTGACAACTAGAATGCAATATGGAATATACTATATAAATGTTATATAGGAAAAAAAGCCAGGATATAATCCAAAATTACCCAGTGTATGAAACCAGGGAAATCTCAACATGCAAGAAAAAACACAACAGATGCCCACTTTGAGAAGACGTATATATTGGAATTATCAGATCAAGACTTTACAGAAAAAGCTTCAGAAAAATACTGGTGAACATTCTTAAAATGAATGGAAAGATAGAAAGCATTTGCCAACATACCAGATATAAGAGAACAAAATGAAAACTTTAGAACTGAAAAATAAAATAACCATTATTTTAAATCCACTGGATAGACTCAGTACCACAATGGAAATGATAGAAGATAGAGTCCATAAACTGTGAGTCTGTAATAATAGTTTGGGAAAAAACAGTGTGAAAATTAATCAAGGGAACCTTCCTGACATGGCGTGGAGTGGCAGCAGGGCGGGGCTTCACACCCACCACCCTAGCCAGCTGCAAACCCCAGGAAGGAATAGCTGCCTTTGCAAGGCCATAGTGCTGAACTTCCTGCTTTACTCCCCCCAGGGGAAGGAAGGTTTTCTCATTCTCTGGCAACAGCCCAGCCAATGAGAGGCTGTGGTGGGTGGGAAGGGCTCACAGGTTCCTTCAATAGGCTTTTTGTATAAGGGCCCTTCCCCAGCTCCCTTTCTCTACAAAGGAGGCTCCACTACTCTGGCCTCTGGACTTGCCTATGGTTTTAACACAGGTTGCTTGTTAAAAATAACCATGTTTTGGTAGAGAAGTCTTTTTAACACCAGTCCTGGGAGATGATGGCCTTAACTATCACACCTTGCAACCTGGAGATTTTGTCTATTGGAAAAAATAGATTTAGTGAAAGGTCTTCATCAGGGACTGATACCAACACTCATGCCACCAAAGTCCAGGGAAGAGACTTGGGTTCACATGACATCTATGCAAAGCACTAAGCTCTGACTGTCCTGCACTCTGTCTAGTGTCCTGAAAGTAAAGATTTCCCAGAATTGAAGCAGATGACATTTGGTGGGAGAACTTCCCCAAGATGTCTAGACCAGCCTGTATACCTTTCCTCAAGTCTTCTCTTTCTTTCATGGAAAGAAAATGCCCTTGTCTGCATTTCTGGGAAACTCTTGATTATGGCCTTTGGAAATAGCTTCATCATGCTCCTGTGAGCTTTTTCTGAAAGGTTCAGAATTCGTAAAAGTCCTTCTTTCATCTGAACTATTATCTGACTGTGGATTCTTATCCAATGTTATAGTCTCTGTATTTGCAACTTTACAGGCTATATTATTGGATAACATTTCATTCTAAGCAGTTCTTTTGAGATCAATACTGTTTTAATACATCTTTGAGGTTTTGCTGTTTTTGCAAAAAAGTTAATCAGTTATTGCTTCATGTTCACACCTACCCTGTATCTATCCAAAAGCACTTGCTTTGTCCGTGTGCTCTTGCTGTATTCATTACTCTGCTGTCATGGCCGCTTTAAGCAGGGACTTCGGAAAGCACATCTGAATCTTTGTTTGCCTTTATAGGAAGAACTGTTCTGCCCTGTCAGGATTAAGTGCCAACAAATATTTCAGTCAGCCATTTTCAGACCCTGGGGCCTGGTTTAGGAATTGTGCAATTTGGGATTGTCATGCTACTTCTGAGTTTTTCTTTTGTATTTTGTTGCCTGTCAAACTTTTGTAAAGATGGCATATGCAGTAATAAGGTGATCTCCAGTGCTTACAGGCTTCACAAATATGGACCATAGGTGGGAAATGCCTGAGAGCTCTCCTTCCTAACCTTCCTCAAGGTTACTCAAATGTGGCCTTAAGTGGTTCCCAACTGCCTGTGCACCGTCTCCCTCTGATATGGGACATGACTACCATGAAAAGTCTTTCCGGCACTAAGGGACAAAAATCACTAAATACAGAAAACCTGACTCCTGATCAGCAATGCTTTTGGAGGGAGATCTGGATCAAAGAAGGGAAATGTAAAAAGTGACATATGGAAGCCTCACGGACATGCCCCAGGGGAGGCCTGCAGGGGGAGCTCTCCTGCCAACCCCTCCTGGTCAATTGTAGGCCCCATGAGAAGGAAGTGATACTGTTTGAACTACTTTACTCCTCAGCTGGAGGAAGGGCTTCTGACTCCTCCTCCCCGACCCCCACACCCGTCCCCCTGCAATATGGGAGGCTGTCACAAGCAAGCCAATGAGCAGCCATAACACGTGGGCCTCCCAGTTTCTTCCAATGGGCTTCTTGCTTAAAACAGCTCCCTACTCCCCCTTCCTCTATACAAGAGTCTCCTCTCCTCTGGTCTCTGGGCTTGTCAGCTATTTTTATTGGTAAAATAAGTGACAGTTGTATTTTTAAGGTTCACAATAGAAACTTGGCAAATTCAAGTTCAGGATCACTATAAACAACAAAAAACACAAGCCCAGACACATTGTAATGAAACTTCTGAGAACTAAAGACCAAGAATACTTCTAAAATTAGAGGAAAGTGAAGCATCATGTAAGGGGACAACTCTTTTTAAGACTATGGATTTCTCACCAGAAATTATGAAGGCCAGAAGGAAGCAGAAAAATATTTTTAAATGGATGAAATGAAAAAATTGTGGTCCAAGAATTCTGTATCCAGCAAAAATACCCTTCAGGAATGAAGGTGAAATAAAGACATTCTTAGACGAAGACAAATGAAGAATACATAACTAGAGCACCAGCTCTAAAAGAAATGTTAAAAGAAGTCCTTCAGACAGAAATGATAACAGAGGGAAACTCAGTACAACAGGAATGCAGGAAGAAAAACGCAAATGGTAAACCTAGATAAATAGGAGACTATCCTTTGCCACTTGAATTCTTTAAATGTATATATATTTAATTCTCTCTATATATATGTAAAATAATTAAAATCACAACATTGTCTGATGGGGATTTCAAGGTACATAGATGTAATATAACAATATAAACAGAAAAAGGACCTATATAGCGGTGAGGTTCCACATGAAGTGGTAAAATGTTAATTCTAGGTAGACTGAAAAATAAATATGTATAATTCTCAGAATAACCACCAAATATTCTTTTTTTATTGAAGCATCATTGATACCCAATCTTATATTGGTTTCAAGTATACAACACAAGAGGTTCAACAGTCACCCATATTACTAAATACTCACCCCCACTAATGCAGTTACTGTCAGCATAGAAAGATGTTACAGAATCAAACACAATCTAAAAGTACTTCATTTTTATCCTTCCTCCTCCAACACATTATGTATTAGATTTCATAATCTGCATTTTTGTGTATACTTTGACAGATTTTGTGTATAGTTGGCTTTACTACTTTTGTTTTAATTTCATACCTGCTTGGTAATTCATTGGCCTACTACCTTTTTTTTAATTTTTTTATTTTGAATCATTAATCTACAATTACATGAAGAACATTGTTTACTAGGCTCTCCCCTACTCCAAGTCCCCCCGACAAACCCCATTACAGTCACTGTCCATCAGCGTAGTAAGATACTGTAGAATCACTACTTGTCTTCTGTGTGTTCCACAGCCCTCCCCTTTCCCCCAGCCCCCACATTATACATACTAATCATAATACCCCCTTTCTTCTTCCCTGCCCTTATCCCTCCCTACCCTCCCATTCTCCGCAGTTCCTTTCCCTTTGGTAACTGTTAGTCCATTCTTGGGTTCTGTGATTCTGCTGCTGTTTTGTTCCTTCAGTTTTTCCTTTGTTCTAATACTCCACAGATGAATGAAATCATTTGGTATTTGTCTTTCTCTGCTTGGCTTATTTCACTGAGTATAATATCCTCTAGCTCCATCCATGTTGTTGCAAGTGGTAGGATTTGTTTTCTTCTTATGGCTGAATAATATTCCATTGCTTATATGTACCACATCTTCTTTATCCATTCATCTACTGATGGACACTTAGGTTGCTTCCATTTCTTGGCTATTGTAAATAGTGCTGCGATAAACATAGGGATGCATCTGTCTTTTTCAAACTGGAGTGCTGCATTCTTAGGGTAAATTCCTAGAAGTGGAATTCCTGGGTCAAATGGCATTTCTATTTTGAGCATTCCTAGGAACCTCCATACTGCTTTCCACAATGGTTGAACTAATTTACATTCCCACCAGCAGTATAGGAGGGTTCCCCATTCACTGCAACCTCACCAACATTTGTTGTTGTTTGTCTGTTGGATGGTAGCCATTCTTACTGGTGTGAGGTGATATCTCATTGTGGTTTTAATTTGCATTTCTCTGATAACTAGCGAAGGAGAGCATCTTTTCATGTGTCTGTTGGCCATCTGAATTTCTTCTTTGGAGAACTGTCTGTTCAGCTCCTCTGCCCATTTTTTTTTTTTTTTGAGAGGGCATCTCTCACATTTTTTGATCAAATTGTTGTTAACAACAATAAAATTCAGTATAGGGGGGTCAACGCTCAATGTACAATCATTAATCCATCTCAAGTCTAATTCTCGTCAGTCTCCAATCTTCTGAAGCATAACGAACAAGTTCTTACATGGTGAACGAATTCTTACATAGTGAATAAATTCTTACATGGTGAACAGTACAAGGGCATTCATCACAGAAACTTTCAGTTTTGATCATGCATTATGACCTATAAACAATCAGGTCAAATATGAATATTCGTTTGATTTTTGTACTTGATTTATATGTTGATCCCACATTTCTCCTATTATTATTATTATTTTTATTTCTAATAAAATGCTGAAGTGGTAGGTAGATGCAAGATAAAGGTAGAAAACATAGTTTAGTGCTGTAAGAGGGCAAATGAAGATGATCAGATGATCAGGTGTGTGCCTATGGACTAAGTATTAATTCAGGCTAGACAAGAGCAGCAAGACATCCACGTATGTAGAAGATTTCTCTCAAAGCAGGGGGGGGGTGAGGTTCTGAGCCTCACCTCTGTTGATCCCCAAATTCTCACCTGATGGCCCCCCTGCGACTGTGCCTGTCTTAGGTTGTTCCTCCCTTGAGGAATCTTTACCCATCTCTGGCTAACCAGTCACCTTCCGGGGCCATACAGGGAAATGTAAAGTTGGTAAGTGAGAGAGAAGCCATATTGTTTGCAAAGGTTAGCTTTTTACTTCTTTGCAGATTTATGCCCTGTGGCTTCTATGCCCAGCACTTGTCTCGAGGTATCTTTACCACCTGGAGGAATTATGATACTCGGTAAATTCGATATGAGGCACGAATTCTATTTAAGGGTTGTAATTAGGAAGGAAGAAGAAAAGCTATAGATGTAGCATATGAAGGAAACATGGGAGGATTGATTATTTCTTTGACATATCTTCTTGTATAGTACCTTAAGTATGTATAGGTTTTAAACTACTAACTAATTTGCACACACATATTAACATAATAGGAATACGGTGACTTTAACAAAGCAAATCTATAATTACCATCCATCTCCAGTGAAGCCAAGAAAACCATTTAGGCACCCTAGGCATTTGTGAAAATTTATCTATGATATGATGGATATTGTCCAACTGTACTTGAACCATCAGACAAATTAAAGCAGCCCATTTCTGGGATCTGTTCACATCCCATATGTTCTTTTAACCATAGATAGTCTATACTCATGAGATTTTGGAGTGCTACAACTTGCACCCCTTCCAACTCCTGGTTGAGTTCCAACAGTACAGATCCGGTCAAATTCGTTGTCTCACTTTATGCACATGCCAGCCTAGACATATCCCTCCTCATTCCTGTGGCAAGTCCAGGAGACGGTAGGCTGGATGCAGCCACAACCGCAGCATCGTCCGAATACCTGTGGAGGCTTTTTGATGATCATCCCCCGGCACAAGTCCTCCAGAGAGTGCTGATGCCGGAAGCTCCTCCTCATATCGTATCTTAGTTCATATTCTGGGTATCCAAGCTAGGCCTTGATCTTCTGCATAGAAACAAACAGACCCTTTGCCCACACTTTGACATGCCCTCTATACCACTGTGCAGAACTCATTGGAGGTCAGCACACAGTAACTGCTTTTTTTTTTTTTAAATTAAGAGAAAGGAATATTATCAGAAAATAGTACCTCCATAGCTGATCATCTGACACCCTTTAAGTGATCAACATTAAGGATATTTAAAGCATGTGTTGATCTTTGATTTACCAATAGTTTTATCCTGTCAAGGAGTAATCCCCCTTTTCTTTCTTTCTTTCTTTTTTTTTTTTAATTTTTAATCTACACTTACATGAAGAATACTATGTTTACTATGCTCTCCCCTATATCAGGTCCCCCCTAACAACCACATTACGGTTACTGTCCATCAGCTTAGCAAAATGTTGTAGAGTCACTACTTGTCCTCTTTGTGTTGTGCAGCCCACCCTCCCCTTTCTCCCTCCCCCCCATGCATGCTAATCTTAATACCCCCCTTCTTCTCCCCCCCCCATCCCTCCCTGCCCACCCATCCTACCCAGTTCCTTTCCCTTTGGTACCTGTTAGTCCATTTTTGGGTTCTGTAATTCCGCTGCTGTTTTGTTCCTTCAGTTTTTCCTTTGTTCCTATATTCCTCAGATGAGTGAAATCATTTGGTATTTCTCTTTCTCTGCTTGGCTTATTTCACTGAGCATAATACTCTCCAGCTCCATCCATGTTGCTTCAAATGGTTGGATTTTTCCACTTCTTATGGCTGAGTAGTATTCCATTGTGTATATGTACCACATCTTCTTTATCCATTCATCTACCGATGGACATTTAGGTTGCTTCCAATTCGTGGCTATTGTAAATAGTGCTGCGATAAACATAGGGGTGCATCTGTCTTTCTCAAACTTGATTGCTGCGTTCTTAGGGTAAATTCCTAGGAGTGGAATTCCTGGGTCAAATGGTAGGTCTGTTTTGAGCATTTTGATGAACCTCCATACTGCTTTCCACAATGGTTGAACTAATTTACATTCCCACCAGCAGTGTAGGAGGGTTCCCCTTTCTCCACAGCCTCGCCAACATTTGTTGTTGTTTGTCTTTTGGATGGCAGCTATCCTTACTGGTGTGAGGTGATACCTCATTGTAGTTTTAATTTGCATTTCTCTGATAATTAGCGATGTGGAGCATCTTTTCATGTGTCTCTTGGCCATCTGTATTTCTTTTTTGGAGAACTGTCTGTTCAGTTCCTCTGCCCATTTTTTAATTGGGTTATTTGTTTTTTGTTTGTTGAGGCGTGTGAGCTCTTTATATATTCTGGACGTCAAGCCTTTATCGGATGTGTCATTTTCAAATATATTCTCCCATACTGTAGGGTTCCTTTTTGTTCTATTGATGGTGTCTTTCGCTGTACAGAAGCTTTTCAGCTTAATGTAGTCCCACTTGCTCATTTTTGCTGTTGTTTTCCTTGCCCGGGGAGATATGTTCAAGAAGAGGTCACTCATGTTTATGTCTAAGAGGTTTTTGCCTATGTTTTTTTCCAAGAGTTTAATGGTTTCATGACTTACATTCAGGTCTTTGATCCATTTTGAGTTTACCTTTGTATATGGGGTTAGACAATGGTCCAGTTTCATTCTCCTACATGTAGCTGTCCAGTTTTGCCAGCACCATCTGTTGAAGAGACTGTCATTTTGCCATTGTATGTCCATGGCTCCTTTATCAAATATTAATTGACCATATATGTTTGGGTTAATTTCTGGGGTCTCTAATCTGTTCCACTGGTCTGTGGCTCTGTTCTTGTGCCAGTACCAAATTGTCTTGATTACGATGGCTTTGTAGTAGAGCTTGAAGTTGGGGAGTGAGATCCCCCCTACTTTATTCTTCTTTTTCAGGATTGCTTTGGCTATTCGGGGTCTTTGGTGTTTCCATATGAATTTTTGAATTATTTGTTCCAATTCATTGAAGAATGTTGCTGGTAATTTGAGAGGGATTGCATCAAATCTGTATATTGCTTTGGGCAAGATGGCCATTTTGATGATATTAATTCTTCCTAGCCATGAGCATGGGATGAGTTTCCATTTATTAGTGTCCCCTTTAATTTCTCTTAAGAGTGACTTGTAGTTTTCAGAGTATAAGTCTTTCACTTCTTTGGTTAGGTTTATTCCTAGGTATTTTATTCTTTTTGATGCAATGGTGAATGGAATTGTTTTCCTGATTTCTCTTTCTATTGATTCGTTGTTAGTGTATAGGAAAGCTACAGATTTCTGTGTGTTAATTTTGTATCCTGCAACTTTGCTGTATTCCGATATCAGTTCTAGTAGTTTTGGAGTGGAGTCTTTAGGGTTTTTTATGTACAGTATCATATCATCTGCAAATAGTGACAGTTTAACTTCTTCTTTAGCAATCTGGATTCCTTGTATTTCTTTGTTTTGTCTGATTGCCATGGCTAGGACCTCCAGTATATGTTAAATAACAGTGGGGAGAGTGGGCATCCCTGTCTGGTTCCCAATCTCAGAGAAAATGCTTTCAGCTTCTCGCTCTTCAGTATAATGCTGGCTGTGGGTTTATCATATATGGCCTTTATTATGTTGAGGTACTTGCCTTCTATTCCCATTTTGCTGAGAGTTTTTATCATGAATGGATGTTGAATTTTGTCAAATGCTTTTTCAGCATCTATGGAGATGATCATGTGGTTTTTGTCTTTCTTTTTGTTGATGTGGTGGATGATGTTGATGGATTTTCGAATGTTCTACCATCCTTGCATCCCTGGGATGAACCCCACTTGGTCATGGTGTATGATCCTTTTGATATACTGTTGAATTCTGTTTGCTAATATTTTATTGAGTATTTTTGCTTCTACATTCATCAGGGATATTGGTCTGTAATTTTCTTTTTTGGTGGGGTCTTTGCCTGGTTTTGGTATTAGGGTGATGTTGGCCTCATAGAATGAGTTAGGGAGTATTCCCTCTTCTTCTATTTTCTGGAACACTTTAAGGAGAATGGGTATTATGTGTTCTCTGTGTGTCTGATAAAATTCCGAGGTAAATCCGTCCGGCCCGGGATTTTGTTCTTGGGTAGTTTTTTGATTACTGTTTCAATTTCTTTGCTCGTAATTGGTTTGTTTAACTTTTGTGTTTCTTCCTTGGTCAGTCTTGGGAGTTTGTATTTTTCTAGGAAGTCGTCCGTTTCTTCTAGGTTTTCCAGCTTGTTGGCATATAGGTTTTCATAGTAGTCTTTAATAATTCTTTGTATTTCTGTGGAGTCTGTCGTGATTTTTCCATTCTCATTTCTGATTATGTTGATTTGTGTTGATTCTCTTTTTCTCTTAATAAGTTGGGCTAGAGGTTTATCTATTTTGTTTATTTTCTCAAAAAACCAGCTCTTGGTTTCGTTGATTTTTGCTATTGTTTTATTCTTCTCAATTTTGTTTATTTCTTCTCTGATCTTTATTATGTCCCTCCTTCTGCTGTCTTTAGGCCTCATTTGTTCTTCTTTTTCCAGTTTTGATAATTGTGATGTTAGACTATTCATTGGGGATTGTTCTTCCTTCTTCAAGTGTGCCTGGATTGCTATATACTTTCCTCTTAAGACTGCTTTCGCTGCGTCCCACAGAAGTTGGGGCTTTGTGTTGTTGTTGTCATTTGTTTCTATATATTCCTTGATCTCTATTTTGATTTGTTCATTGATCCATTGATTATTTAGTAGCATGTTGTTAAGCCTCCATGTGTTTGTGAGCCTTGTTGTTTTCTTTGTAGAATTTATTTCTACTTTCATACCTTTGTGGTCTGAAAAATTGGTTGGTAGAATTTCAATATTTTGGAATTTACTGAGGCTCTTTTTGTGAGCTAGTATGTGGTCTACTCTGGAGAATGTTCCATGTGCACTTGAGAAGAATGTATATCCTGTTGCTTTTGGATGTAGAGTTCTATAGATGTCTATTAGGTCCATCTGTTCTAGTGTGTTGTTCAGTGCCTGTGTGTCTTTACTTATTTTCTGCCCGGTGGATCTATCCTTTGGGGTGAGTGGTGTGTTGAAGTCTCCTACAATGAATGCATTGCAGTCTATTTCCCTCTTTAGTTCTGTTAGTATTTGCTTCACATATGCTGGTGCTCCTGTATTGGGTGCATATATATTTAGAATGGTTATATCCTCTTGTTGGACTGAGCCCTTTATCATTATGTAGTATTCCTTATCTCTTGTTACTTTCTTTGTTTTGAAGTCTATTTTGTCTGATATTAGTACTGCAACCCCTGCTTTCTTCTCACTGTTGTTTGCCTGAAATATGTTTTTCCATCCCTTGACTTTTAGTCTATGCTTATCTTTGGGTTTAAGGTGAGTTTCTTGTAAGCAGCATATAGATGGGTCTTGCTTTTTTATCCATTCTATTACTCTATGTCTTTTGATAGGTGCATTAAGTCCATTTACATTTAGGGTGACTATTGAGAGATATGTACTTATTGCCATTTCAGGCTTTAGATTCGTGGTTACCAAAGGTTCAAAGTTAGCTTCTTTAGTATCTTACTGCCTAACTTAGCTCGCTTATTGAGCTATTATATACACTGTCTGGAGATTCTTTTCTTCTCTCCCTTCTTATTCCTCCTCCTCCATTCTTCATATGTTGTGTGTTTTGTTCTGTGCTCTTTTTAGGGGTGCTCCCATCTAGAGCAGTCCCTGTAGGATGCCCTGTAGAGGTGGTTTGTGGGAAGCAAATTCCCTCAGCTTTTGCTTGTCTGGGAATTGTTTAATCCCACCATCATATTTAAATGATAGTCGTGCTGGATACAGTATCCTTGGTTCAAGGCCCTTCTGTTTCATTGCATTAAGTATATCATGCCATTCTCTTCTGGCCTGTAGGGTTTCTGTTGAGAAGTCTGATGTTAGCCTGATTGGTTTTCCTTTATAGGTGACCTTTTTCTCTCTAGCTGCCTTTAAAACTCTTTCCTTGTCCTTGATCCTTGCCATTTTAATTACTATGTGTCTTGGTGTTGTCCTCCTTGGATCCTTTCTGTTGGGGGTTCTGTGTAATTCCATGGTCTGTTCGATTATTTCCTCCCCCAGTTTGGGGAAGTTTTCAGCAATTATTTCTTCAAAGACACTTTCTATCCCTTTTCCTCTTTCTTCTTCTTCTGATACTCCTATAATACGAATGTTATTCCTTTTGTATTGGTCACATATTTCTCTTAGTGTTGTTTCATTCCTGGAGATCCTTTTATCTCTCTCTATGTCAGCTTCTATACGTTCCTGTTCTCTGGCTTCTATTCCTTCAATGGCCTCTTGCATCTTATCCATTCTGCTTATAAATCCTTCCAGGGATTGTTTCACTTCTATGATCTCTTTCCTGACATCTGTGATCTCCTTCCGGACTTCATCCCACTGCTCTTGCATTTTTCTCTGCATCTCATCCCATTGCTCTTGCATTTTTCTCTGCATCTCTGTCAGCATGTTCATGATTTTTATTTTGAATTCTTTTTCAGGAGGACTAGTTAGGTCTGTCTCCTTCTCAGGTGTTGTCTCTGTGATCTTTGTCTGCCTGTAGTTTTGCCTTTTCATGGTGATAGAGATAGTTTGCAGAGCTGGTACAAGTGACCACTGGAAGAGCTTCCCTTCTTGTTGGTTTGTAGCCTTTTCCTGGGAGAATAGCGACCTCTATTTGCTTGTGCTGGGCAGCTGTGCGCAGACAGGGCTTCTGCTTCCTGCCCAGTTGCTTTGGGGTTTATCTCCACTGTTGCTGTGGGCTTGGCCTGGCTGGGGCTGTTCCTCCAAAATGGTGGAGCCCCGTTGGAGGGGGAGCGGCCAGGAGGCTATTTATCTCCATAAGGGGCCTCTGTGCTCCCTGCAGTCCAGGGGGTTAGAGTGCCCAGAGATCCCCAGATTCCCTGCCTCTGGTCTAAGTGACCTGTCCTGCCCCTTTAAGACTTCCAAAAAGCACTCTCCAAACCAAAACAACAACAGCAACAATGAGAGAGGGAACAGAAAGAAAAAAAAAAGGAAAAAACAAGCGATTTTTTTTTTTTTTTTTTTTTGTCCTCAGGTGCCGGTCCCAGGCACCCGCTCACTGGTCCTGCTGCCCTGTCTCCCTAGCACCTGGGTCCCTGTCCTTTCAAGGCTTCCAAAAAGCACCCACCCACCGGTCCCGCAGGGAAGGAACGCTCGATATTCTTTGTCCTCAGGCACTGGTCCCAGGCACCCGCTCACCAGTCCCGCCGCCCTGCCTCCCTAGCACTGGGGTCCCTGTCCCTTTAAGGCTTCCAAAAAGCACTCGCCAAAAAGAGAGAAAAAAAGGGGAAAAAACGTGCAATTTCTTCCGTCCTCAGGTGCCGGTCTCAGGCACCCACCCACCGGTCCCACAGGGAAAAACGCGGGATATTCTTTGTCCTCATGTGCCGGCCCCAGGCACCCGCTCACCAGTCCCGCCGCCCTGCCTCCCTAGCACCGGGATCCTTGTCCCTTTTAGGCTTCCAAAAAGCACTCGCAGAAAAGAGAAAAAAAAAGGGGGAAAAAAGCGCGATTTCCTCTGTCCTCAAGTGCCGGTCTCAGGCACCCGCCCACCGGTCCCACAGGGAAAAACGTGGGATATTCTTTGTCCTCAGGCGCCAGTCCCAGGCACCCGCTCACCAGTCCCGCCACCCTGCCTCCCTAGCACTGGGGTCCCTGTCCCTTTAAGGCTTCCAAAAAGTGCTCGCCAAAAAGAGAAAAAAAAAAGGGGAAAAACGCGTGATTTCCTCCGTCCTCAGGCACCGGTCTCAGGCACCCTCCCGCCAGTCCCGCAGGGAGAAACGCGGGATATTCTTTGTCCTCAGGCGCCGGTCCCAGGCACCTGCTCACTGGTCCCGCCACCCTGCCTCCCTAGCAACGGGGGCCCGTCCCTTTAAGGCTTCCAAAAAGCACTCGCCAAAAAAAAAAACCGCTCCGGTTTCTTTCCATCCGCCGGGAGCCGGGGGGAGGGGCGCTCGGGTCCCGCCGGGCCGGGGCTTGTATCTTACCCCCTTCGCAAGGTGCTGAGTTCTTGCAGGTGTGGATGTGGTCTGGATGTTGTACTGTGTCCTGTGGTCTCTATTTTAGGAAGATTTTTCTTTGTTATATTTTCATAGCTCTATGTGTTTTTGGGAGGAGATTTCCACTGCTCTACTCACGCCGCCATCCTGGCTCCGCCCCCCTCCTCTCCCCATTTTTTAATCGGATTATTTGCTTTTTGTTTGTTGAGCTGTGTGAGCTCTTTATATATTTTCGATGTCAAGCCTTTATCATATCTGTCACTTACGAATATATTCTCTCATACTGTAGGGTCCATTTTTGTTCTATTTATGGTGTCCTTTGCTCTACAGAAGATTTCAGTTTGATATAGTCTCATTTGTTCATTTTTGCTTTTGTTTTCCTTGCCCGGGGAGGTATGTTCATGAAGAAGTCGCTAATGTTTATGTCCAAGAGATTTTTGCCTATGATTTTTTCTAAGAGTTTTATGGTTTCATGACTTACATTCAGGTCTTTGATCCATTTTGAATTTACTTTTGTGTATGGGGTTAGACAGTGATCCAATTTCATTCTCTTACATGTAGCTGTCCAGTTTTGCCAGCACCAGCTGTTGAAGATGCTGTCATTTACCCATTGTATGTCCATGGCTCCTTTATTGAATATTAATTGACCAGATATGTTTGGGTTAATGTCTGGAGTCTCTAATCTGTTCCACTGGTCTGTGGCTCTGTTCTTGTGCCAGTACCAAATTGTCTTGATTACGATGGCTTTGTAGTAGAGCTTGAAGTTGGGGAGTGAGATCCCCCCCCCACTTTATTCTTCTTTCTCAGGATTGCTTTGGCTATTTGGGGTCTTTGGTGTTTCCATTTGAATTTTTGAACTATTTGTTCCAGTTCGTTGAAGAATGTTGTTGGTAATTTGATAGGGATTGCATCAAATCTGTATATGGCTTTGGGCAGGATGGCCATTTTGACTATATTAATTCTTCCTAGTCAAGAGTGGCCTACTACCTTAACTGTGGGTTTATTTTCACTGGTGGAAACTATTTAGAATTAAGAACATTTCCATCTACAGAAATCATTTTAACATAGTCTATAATGCCAGTTTAGTGATTATACATTCTTTCAGACTTTGTTTATCTGGAAAATGTTCAATCTCTCATTTAAATTTGAATGATAATCTTGCTGGCTGGGGGATTCTTGGTGAAAGGTCCTTTTGTTTCAATACATTAAATATATCATGACCCTCCCCTCTGGCCTGTAATGTTTCTTCTGGGAAGTCTGCTGATAGCCTGATGGGGTTTCCCTAATTAGTAGTCTTCTCTCTCCCTGGTTGCTTTCAATACCCTCTCCTTATCCCTAATCTTTGTCATTTTATTTGTTATATGTCTTGGTGTTGCCTTCCTGGGATTCCTTTGGTTAGGGGCTCTCTGAGCTTCCATAACTGGATGTCTATTTTCTTCCCCAGATTGGGGAAGTTTTCAACAATTATTTCTTTAACAAGACACTCAATCTCTTGGTGTCTCTCTTCTTTTGATATCCAATTTATGTGATTATCGTTCCATTCAGAGTTGTCACACAGCTCTCTTAGCATTCTTTTGTTTCTAGAGATTTTTTTCTGTTCCTCAGCTTCGTTGTTTTCCTGTTCTTTAATTTCCGTTTGTCTCCTTTACTTGCAACAATCTATTATTCACCCCCTCTCATGTATACTTCATTCAGTCCCTGTATTCTTCAGCTCTCAGTGGCTGTTTTTCAACTCTTCTCTTTTGTTAAATTTCTCATTAAGATCATCAATACTTTCCCACAGATCAGTGAGCATATTTATGACTGTTACTTTGAAATATCTATCAAGAAGATTGGTGATCTCCATTTTGTTTAGCCCTCTTTCTCATGTCTTATCCTGTAGTTTTCTTTGGAATATATTCCTCTGCCTCATTTCATCAGAGGTTCTGTGTTTCTTCCTTTGTATTAATTGAATCTGCTCTGCTTCCTGGCCTAGAAAGTAATGGCTTTATGAAGAAGGCATCCTCTGGTGCCCAATAGCTCAACACTCTTTTCTCTCCAGTGCCTGGTTCTGCTTTGCAGTGAGGACTGAGTAAGTTAGGAGGGCTTGCTATGATTGCCAGGCAGCAAAGTCTGATGCTGCTGGGATGAGTGAGTGGGTGTGCAGGCAGGTGCACAGGGAAGCACCTCAGCGCTGAGCTGCCAGTGAGGGGGATGGAACATTTGGGGCACCCACAAGTGCCCAAACTGTTGGGCTGAGGAAGGGTCTTCCACTTGCCCTTTCACATGCAGAGAGCTCTGTCCAACCCTTGCCCCTCTGGCAACCCTCTGCTGCTGGCAAATCTTTCAAACTGCTGCTTTTATTTGGATCTCAGTGGGATCAATAGAGCATGCCTCCACTGCCTCCACCTGGTGTAGTCTAAGCCTCTCAGAATGCTCCAGCTTTCCCTGGTGTCCAGCCCTATTAATCACCAAAACCCAATGCTATGTGTACTCGTGTTCCGAGTGCAGATCTCCAGGGCCAGGTGTGCAGAGTTCCTTAGAACTTGTCCCCACCCTGCTCAGTTCTTCCTTCTGCCTGTGGGCTGGGATGACGGAGGTGCTGGGGCTGTAATCAATCATGGCTCTGCCAATTTTCCCTTCTCTGTGTGGTCTCCTTCTCCCCACGTGCAGGTGGTCTGTTCTGCAGTCTTTAGGTCATTTTCAGGGTTAGTTGTATTTACTGTAGATACTTCCTTGTGTGTGTGTGGGAGGAGGTTTCTGCCTTGCCTACCTACTCTGCCATCTTTTTTCCTACTCCGCCCACCAAATATTCTGTATGCAAAGAAATATAGTCAGGACGAAGGAAGAAATAGAGAACAAAAAGTAGAAAACTGCCAAATGTGCACCTAAACCCAAATATGTCAATAGTTTCATTAAATGTAAATGGTCTTGAAGAGATTAAAGATGGTGGCGTGAGAGGTGAGCCAGAGACCTCCTCCTAAAAATACATATAATATGAAAATATAATTAATACAACTAATCCTGAAAGAGCAACAGGAAAGAAGGCTGGACCAGATGGCATACACCTGGAGAAAAGAACAGACCTCACAGAACAGGGTAACGAACAAAGCCATGACACAGCAGGAACCAAGCCCTTCCCCCACCCAAGCTCCCTGGCAGGAGGAAGAGAAATGGAGTGGGAAGGGAGTGGTGACCTGGGACTGCTGAACACCTAGCTCTGGAGATCTGCTCTGGGAGCATGAACCTGCACTGCATGGTACTCTGGTGATTAGTGGGGTTGGAAAGCTAAGACACGTGGAATACCTGGAGAAGCTGAGATTCCAGCTGCTTGTGGAAAACAGGGATCCATATCTGGCTGATCTGGGTGGGCAGTCTCAGATATTTCCTAAAAGCGAGAGGGCTGCTTAAGGGGTAAGGAATGCACCAAGCTTACTGCTCAGGAGAAAGAATAGGTAGACAAAATTGTACGGGTGCACGTGCCCAGCAGGTTTCACAATCTTCAAGCGCTCTGTCCCCCTGGCTGGCTACACAGCTCCAAGGCCCCACACCATGATACGCAGCCTGCTTCACTTTCCTCCAGGCCAGCACGCACCTGGCTCACAAACCAGCAAACCCTGCCCTGGCGTCAGGCCAGAAGGAAGCCCCACCTACAGCAGCTAAAAATGCAAAGCATAGAGGCTTACACCTGTGTGTTTGGGCCACTGATTCTGGCAGTGGAGACAGGCATAGCAGATGGGAAGCAGGAAACAGCTCCTTCCCCTCCCCACCCCCAGGCACCAGCACCACTCCCCTGTGACCCCTGACATCACTCCAGGGGCTGAGCAGATCCAGAGAGTAGAGCTTCTGGGCACTAGAGGGCACCACATATAGATATGAAACATCAAAGGAACCTAGTTCAAAGCAAAATCTCAACATCAGAAAAAGGCTCAAGTGAGACAGAACTAATCAATCTTCCTGAAAGAGATTATAAAATAAAAATCATAAACATGCTCATGGAGGTACAGAAAAATATTCAAGAATGCAGGAATGAATTTAGAATGGAGATCCAATTGTTGATGAACACAATGGAGGGTTTTAAAAGCAGATTAGATACAGTGGAGGAGACAGTAAATGAAATATAAATTACAGAAGAGGAATACAAAGAAGCTGAGGCAAAGAGAGAAAAAAGATCTCTAGGAATGAAATACTGAGAACTGTGTGACCAATCCAAACAGAACAATATTCATATTATAGGAGTATCAGAAGAAGAGAGACAAAAAGGGATAGAAAGTGTCTTTGAGGGGGTAATTGCTGAAAACATCCCCAATCTGGGGAAGCAGTAGTCCCTCAGGCCATGGAGATGCATAGATATCCCAACACAAGGGACTCTGCAGGAGTCCAGCTCCAGCCTAGGGGTGGGATGCCCAAAGGTGCAGGACGGAGTCAGCGTATGGAGAGACAGGACACGGAGTCAGATGGAGGTGGTCTCTTGACAAAGTGTCGATGACAGCTTTATTTATGCCATTTTGCACAAGGATATGATTTTTTATTGTTCTGATGATTAATTAGTATAGGCAGTTGGTTAATAAGTATAAGAAAGCTTTTTTTCTTTCTTTTCCTTTTTAATCTATTCATGGTTGGTCAAGCATTAGACAGGTGATTGTTTTTCTGTTCCTTGACTGAAACTTTTCCTATCAACATGTACTCTATTGTGTTTTATGTTTCTATGCAACGCAGTTTCTAAGTAGTGCATGTGACCATAGGAGCGTGCAGTATGTAGCAGCGACTATGGAGTCTATCAGCTCAAGGTGAAATACAGGTCACCTAGTGCCACAGTTAGCTAGGATTCTTTCCCACAAAAATATTCTTAGAGGCTTTAATAAATTTATAATCAATCTAAAATCATAAACTCATATCTTCATTATATACCCCTTTACAGGGCACAGTAGGCAGCAAACTACATTTCCCCTTCTTATCTACATTTCCCCTTATCTACATTTCTCTTTCATTTGTGTGGATACCAAAATCTCCCTGACAATGCTACACAGGTCTCTATAACTCCACTACTGCAGGGACTAAACAAGTTCTTACATGGTGAACAATGCAAGGGCATTCATATCATAGAAACTGTTTAACTACAAACTTTAAACTATAAACAATCAAGCCAAATATGATGTATGATTACTCATTTGATTTTTATACTTTATATATTAATCTCATATTTTCTCCTTTACATTTGTAATAAAATGTTGATGTAGTAGGTAGATGCAAGATATAGATAGGATGATTTAGAACTGTAAGAAGGCAGGTGTAGATGATCAGGTTTGTGCCTACAGACCAGATACTAATCCAGGCTAAACAAGGGCAACAAGATATCCACGGGTGTAGACAATTTCTCTCAAAACTGGGGGTGGGGAGGTGAGGTTCTAAGCCTCACCTCTGTTGGCCCCCATTTTTTCACCTGATGGCCCCCCTGCGACTGTGCCTGTCTTAGGTTGTTCCTCCCTTGAGGAATCTTACCCATCTCTGGCTAACCAGCCATCTTACAGGGCCGTACAGGGAGATGTAAAGCTGGTGAGAGAGAAGTAATATTCTTTGAAAAGGTTAGTTTTTTACTTCTTTGCAGATTTATGCTCCGTGGCTTCTATACCCAGCACTTGAAGTATCTTTACTTCCTGGAAAATTATGGTATTTGGTAATCTCACATATAAGGCACAAAGTTTAGTAAAAAGCTGTAATTAGGAAAGAAGAAAAACAAACTATAGAAGTAGCAGAGGGAAGAAAACGAGATGATTAAGTGTCAACAGGGTTATTCCATTCAACATTCTCTCATGACTCTATTTCTAGAAAACTTTCCATCACTAGTTTCACTAGCATTGTAAACAAGGGGGGCATTCTCAGTGGAAATGGGGTGGTCAATGTTTGACTAACTAACAGTAGGTTTCAGTACTTTATGCCAAGATCGCCATTTGGCCCCTGCATGTTCCAATCTTCAGGAGCACTGTCCTGAAAAGCTTCTGGGAAGTTTATGTTCTCATCTTTTCTGTGCTCCTTAGCAAAGCTTAGCTTAGTCTTTGGCAACAATGCAAGCAAAAACAAAGCCAATAGTATAATGGAGAATAACAAAATCAAGGTGGGTAATAGAGGGAGCCAGCTGCGAAGGCCCCTGCCTTATGGGGGTCTTCTTCCAGCCTGAGCTTCGCTACACAGCTTGAGTAGCATGGCTCCTGGCAGGACTCAAGGAGGACAACACCAAGACATACAATAATTAAAATGGCAAAGATCAAGGATAAGGACAGACTATTAAAAGAAGCCAGAGAGAGAGAAAAATTCACATACAAAGGAAAACCCATTAGGCTATCATCAGACTTCTCAGCAGAAACATTACAGGCCAGAAGGGAGTGACAAGATATATTTAATGCAATGAAGCAGAAGGGCCTTGAACCAAGAATACTCTATCCAGCAAGATTATTATTTAAATTTGAAGGAGGGATTAAGCAATTTCCAGATAAGCCAAAGCTGAGAGAATTTACCTTCCACAAACCAACACAACAGTGTATTTTGGAGGGATTGCTATAGCTGGAAGTGTTCCTAAGGTTGAATAGCTGTGACCAGAGGTTATAAAAAGGGTAGACAAAGAGTACAGAATATGCTACCTAATATATAAAGAATGGAGGAGGAAGAAAAGGAGGGAAAACAAAAAGAACCTTTAGACTGTGTTTGTAATAGCATACTGAGTTAAGTTAAAATCTAAAATAGTGAGGAAGTTACCCTTTAACCTTTGATAACCATGAGACTAAAGCCTGCAATGGCAAAAAGTACATACTTATTGATAATCACCCTAAATGGAAAAGGACTAATGCACCAATCAAAAGACATACAGTCACTGAATGGATAAAAAAACAAGATCCAACTATATGCTGCCTACAAGAGACTTACTTCAAACCAAAAGGCATACACAGAATAAAAGTGAAGGGATGGAGAGATTGGATTAAAGATGGCGGCGTGAGAGAGACAGAGGCTTCCTCCTAAAACTGGATACAATTAGAAAATTTAATTGGCGCAACTAATCCTGAGAGAGCAACCGGAAAGAGGACGCGTCACACTGCACACACCTGGAGAAAAGAGCAGACCTCAGTGAACGGGGTAATGTACCAGAGCTGTGGCTCCGTGGGACCCAAGCCCCTCCCCCACCCCAGCTCACCAGCGGGAAGAGGAAAAACGGAGCAGGGAGGGAGTGGAAGGCTTGGGACTGCTGAATACCTAGCTCCGGAGATCTGCACTGGGAGTGCAAACCTATATTTCACAATGCTTTCATGAGACTCGCATGACTACTGGGTTGGAAAGTTAATACAGGCAGAGTTCCTGGAGAGACTGGGAATCCAGCTGCTTCTGGAAAGCAGGGATCCGTATCTGGCTGCTCTGGGACAAAAACTTATACCTGTGTGCATGGCCCACTGGCTCAGGCAGTGGAGACAGGCATAGGAGCCAGGAGGCAGGGAACAGCTCTTTCCTACCCGCAGTACCGCTCCCCTGTAACCCCTAACATTGCTTCAGGGGCTCAGCAGCTCCAGAATAGAGCTTCTGGACACTAGAGGGCGCCATATACAAACATGAAATCCCAAAGGAACCTTCTCCAGAGTAAAATTGTTAATACAACTCCAGAGGAAGATTTAAATGATATGGACCTTGTGACTCTTCCTGAAAGGGAGTTCAAAATAAAAATAATCAACATCCTAATGGAGGTACAGAAAGACATCCAAGAACTCAAGAATGAATTCAGATAAGAGATCCAATTGTTAAAGAACAAGATGGAGGGTATTAAAAGCAGGCTGGATATGGTGGAGGAGACAATAAATGAAATAGAAACTAGAGAAGAGGAATACAAAGAAGCTGACGCACAGAGAGAAAAAAGGATCTCTAAAAATGAAAGAATATTGAGAGAACTGTGTGACCAATTCAAGCGGAACAATATTTGCATTACAGGGATACCAGAAGAAGAAGAGAGAGAAAAAGGGATAGAAAGTGTCTTTGAGGAGGTAGTTGCTGAAAACTTCCCCAATCTGGGAAAGGAGAGAGTCTCTCAGGCCATGGAGATCAACAGATCCCCCTATACAAGGGACCCAAGGAAGACAACACCAAGACACATAGTAATTAAAATGGGAAAGTTCAAGGATAAGGACAGACTGTTAAAAGCAACCAGAGGCAGAAATACGATCACATACAAAGGTAAGCCCATCAGACTAACAACAGACTTCTCAACAGAAACCTTACAGGCCAGAAGGAAGTAGCATGATGTATTTAATGCCATGAAGCAGAAGGGCCTGGAACCAAGATTACTTTATCCGGCAAGATTATCATTTAAATTTAAAGGAGAGATTAAACAATTTCCGGATAAGCAAAAGCTGAGAGTTTACCTCCCACAAACCATCTCTGCAGTCTATTTTGGAGGGCCTGCTATAGATGGAGGTGTTCCTAGGGTTGGATAGCTGTCACCAGATGTAGTAAAATTATGGTAGGGAGGGTGGAGCAGCTGATTGTGAGGCAAATGCAAAATTAAATTGACTATCTCCAAAGCCAATCAAGGGATAGAGAAAATGTATACAATCTGATACCTAATATATAAAAATGAAGGAGGAAGAAAAAGGAGGAGAAATAGAAAAGAACCTTTAGATAGTGTTTATAACAGCATACTAAGTGAGTTAAGTTAGACTCTTACATAGTAAGGATAGTAACCTGGAACCTTTGGTAACCACAAATCTAAAGCCTGAAATGGCAATAAGTAAATACCTATCGATAATGACCCTAAATGTAAATGGACTGAATGCACCAATCAAAAGACATAGAGTCACTGAACGGATAAAAAACCAAGACCCATCTATATGCTGCTTACAAGAGACACAGCTCAAACCCAAAGACATGCACAGACTAAAAGTCAATGGAAGGAAAAAGATATTTCATGCAAACAATAGGGAGAAAAAAGCAGGAGTTGCAGTACTAGTATCAGACAAAATAGACTTCAAAACAAAGAAAGTAACAAGAGATAAAGAAGGAGATTACATAATGATGAAGGGCGCAGTCCAACAAGAGGATACAACCATTATAAATATATATGCACCCAACACAGGAGCACCAGAGTATGTGAAACAAATACTAACAGAACTAAAGGAGGAAATAGACTGCAATGCATTCATTTTAGGAGTCTTCAACACACCATTCACTCCAAAGGACAGATCCACCAGACAGAAAATAAGTAAGGACACAGAGGCACTGAACAACACACTAGAACAGATGGACCTAATAGACATCTATAGAACTCTACACCCAAAAGCAACAGGATACACATTCTTCTCAAGTGCACATGGAACATTCTCCAGAATAGACCACATACTAGGCCACAAAAAGAGCCTCAGTAAATTCAAAAAGATTGAAATCCTACCAACCAACTTTTCAGACCACAAAGGTATAAAACTAGAAATAAATTGTACCAAGAAAGCAAAAAGGCTCACAAACACATGGAGGCTTAACAACATGCTTCTAAACAGTCAATGGATCAATGACCAAATTAAAATGGAGATCCAGCAATATATGGAAATAAATGATAACAACAACACAAAGCCCCAACTTCTGTGGGACGCAGCGAAAGCAGTCTTAAGAGGAAAGTATGTAACAATCCAGGCATATTTAAAGAAGGAAGAACAAACCCAAAAGAAGAGTCTAACGTCACAGTTATCAAAATTG
Source organism: Manis javanica (assembly GCF_040802235.1). Lineage (NCBI taxonomy): Eukaryota > Metazoa > Chordata > Mammalia > Pholidota > Manidae > Manis > Manis javanica. Next base: position 108,724,755 of record NC_133161.1, on the reverse strand, counting down.
GAAAAAGAAGAACAAATGAGGCCTAAAGTCAGCAGAAGGAGGGACATAATAAAGATCAGAGAAGAAATAAACAAAATTGAGAAAAATAAAACAATAGAAAAGATCAAGGAAACCAAGAGCTGATTCTTTGACAAAATAAACAAAATAGATAAACCCCTAGCCAGACTTATTAAGAGAAAAAGAGAATCTACACACATAAACAGAATCAGAAATGAGAAAGGAAAAATCACTATGGACACCACAGAAATACAAAGAATTATTAGAGAATACTATGAAAATCTATATGTTGACAAACTGGATAGCCAAGAAGAAATGGAAAACTTCCTAGAAAAATACAACCTCCCAAGACTGACCAAGGAAGAAACACAAAACCTAAACAAACCAATTACCAGCAAAGAAATTGAATCAAAAAACTACCCAAAATAAAAATCCCTGGGCCAGATGGATTTACCTCGCAATTTTATCAGACATACAGAGAAGATATAATACCCATTCTCCTGAAAGTTTTCCAAAAAATAGAAGAGGAGGGAATACTCCCAAACTCATTCTATGAAGCCAACAACACCCTCATACCAAAACCAGGCAAAGACCCCACCAAAAAAGAAAATTACAGACCAATATCCCTGATGAACGTAGATGCAAAAATACTCAATAAAATATTAGCAAACCGAATTCAAAAACATATCAAAAGGATCATACACCACGACCAAGTGGGATTCATCCCAGGGATGCAAGGATGGTACAACATTCCAAACACCATCAACATCATCCACCACATCAACAAAAAGAAAGACAAAAACCACATGATCATCTCCATAGATGCTGAAAAAGCATTCGACAAAATTCAACATCCATTCATGATAAAACCTCTCAGCAAAATGGGAATAGAAGGCAAGTACCTCAACATAATAAAGGCCATATATGATAAACCCACAGCCAACATCATACTTAACAGCGATAAGCTGAAAGCTTTTCCTCTGAGATCGGGAACTAGACAGGGATGCCCACTCTCCCCACTGTTATTTAACATAGTACTGGAGGTCCTAGCCATGGCAATCAGACAAAACAAAGAAATACAAGGAATCCAGATTGGTAAAGAAGAAGTTAAACTGTCACTATACTCAGATGACATGATGTTGTACATAAAAAACCCTTAAAGACTCCACTCCAAAACTACTAGAACTGATATCGGAATACAGCAAAGTTGCAGGATACAAAATTAACACACAGAAATCTGTGGCTTTCCTATACACTAACAATGAACCAATAGAAAGAGAAATCAGGAAAACAACTCCATTCACAACTGGATCAAAAAGAATACCTAGGAATAAACCTAACCAAAGAAGTGAAAGACCTATACCCTGAAAACTACAAGTCACTCTTAAGAGAAATTAAAGGGGACACTAACAAATGGAAACTCATCCCATGCTCGTGGCTAGGAAGAATTAATATCGTCAAAATGGCCATCCTGCCAAAAGCCATATACAGATTTGATGCAATCCCTATCAAATTACCAGCAACATTCTTCAACGAACTGGAACAAATAGTTCAAAAATTCATATGGAAACACCAAAGACCCCGAATAGCCAAAGCAATCCTGAAAAAGAAGAATAAAGTAGGGGGGATCTCACTCCCCAACTTCAAGCTCTACTACAAAGCCATAGTAATCAAGACAATTTGGTACTGGCACAAGAACAGAGCCACAGACCAGTGGAACATATTAGAGACTCCAGACATTAACCCAAACATATCTGGTCAATTAATATTTGATAAAGGAGCCATGGACATACAATGGCGAAATGACAGTCTCTTCAACAGATGGTGCTGGCAGAACTGGACAGCTACATGTAAGAGAATGAAACTGGATCACTGTCTAACCCCATACACAAATGTAAATTCAAAATGGATCAAAGACCTGAATGTACATCATGAAACCATAAAACTCTTAGAAAAAAACATAGGCAAAAATCTCTTGGATGTGAACATTAGTGACTTCTTCATGAATATATCTCCCCAGGCAAGGAAAACAAAAGCAAAAATGAACAATTGGGACTATATCAAGCTGGAAAGCTTCTGTAGAGGAAAGGACACCATCAATAGAACAAAAAGGTACCCTACGGTATGGGAGAATATTTTCGTAAATGACAGATCCGATAAAGCCTTGGCATCCAAAATATATAAAGACCTCATGCTCCTCAACAAACAAAAAGCAAATAATCCAATTTAAAAAAGGCAGAGGAGCTGTACAGACATTTCTCCAAAGAAGAAATTCAGATGGCCAACAGACACATGAAAAGATGCTCCACATCGCTAATTATCAGAGAAATGCAAATTAAAACCACAATGAGATATCACCTCACACCAGTAAGGATGGCCACCATCCAAAAGACAAACAACAACAAATGTTGGTGAGGTTGTGGAGAAAGGGGAACCCTCCTACACTGCTGGTGGGAATGTAAATTAGTTCACCCATTGTGGAAAGCAGTATGGAGGTTCCTCAGAATGCTCAAAATAGACTTACCATTTGACCCAGGAATTCCACTTCTAGGAATTTACCCTAAGGATGCAGCACTCCAGTTTGCAAAAGACAGATGCACCCCTATGTTTATCGCAGCACTATTTACAATAGCCAAGAAATGGAAGCAACCTAAGTGTCCATCAGTAGATGAATGAAGATGTGGTACATATACACAATGGAATATTATTCAGCCATAAGAAGAAACAAATCCTACCATTTGCAACAACATGTATGGAGCTAGAGGGTATTATGCTCAGTGAAATAAGCCAATTGGAGAAAAACAAATACCAAATGATTTCATTCATATGTGGAGTATAAGAACAAAGGAAAACTGAAGGAACAAAACAGCAGCAGAATCACAGAACCCAAGAATGGACTAACAGTTATCAAAGGGAGAGGAACTGGGGAGAATGGGAGGGTAGGGAGGGATAAGGGCAGGGAAGAAGAAAGGGGGTATTATGATTAGCATGTATAATGTGGGGGGTGGGGGAAATGGGAGGGCTTTGCAACACAGAGAAGACAAGTAGTGATTCTATAACATCTTACTATGCTGATGGACAGTGACTGTAATGGGGTTTCTGGGGGGGACTTGGGGTAGGGGGAGAGCCTAGTAAACATAATGTTTTTCAAAAAAATATAATCAATAAAAATATATAAATAAAAAATAAAGTGAAGTGATGGAAAAAGATGTTTCATTAAACCAATAGGGAGAAAAAAGCAGGTGTTGAAGTACTTGTATCAGACAAAATAGACTTTAAAACAAAGGTCACAAGAGACAAAGAAGGATATTATATAATAATGTCAATCTAACAAGAGGATAAAACCATTATAAACATCTATGCACCCAACACAGGAGCACCTACATATGTGAAACAAATACTAACAGAATTAAGAGGGGAATAAAATGCAATGCATTCATTCTAGGAGACTTCAACACTCCACTCACTCTGAAGGACAGATTAACCAGACAGAAAATAAGTAAGGTGATAGAGGCATTGAACAACGCATTAGAAGAGATGGATCTAACAGACATCTACAGAACTCTCCACCCAAAAGCAACAGGATACACATTCTTCTCAAGCACACATGGAACATTTTCAAGAATAGATCATATACTAGGCCACAAAAAGGGCCTCAGTAAAGTCAAAAAGATTGAAATTGTACCAACCACCTTCACATACCACAAAGGTATGAAACTGGAAATAAATTACACAAAGAAAACAAAACCCCCCACAAATACTGGAGGCTTCACTACATGCTTCTAAATAACCAATGAATCAATGAGCAAATAAAAACAGAGATCAAGCAATATATGGAGACAAATAATAATTCAACACCACAAAATCTGTGGGATGCAGTGAAGGCCATGCTAAGACAGAAGTATATTGTAAAACAGTACTACCTCATGAAAGAAGAACAATCCCATATGAACAGTCTCAACTCACAATAAATGAAACTAGAAAAGAAAGAACAAATGAGGCCCAAAGTCAGTAGAAGGAGGGACATAATAAAGATTAGAGCAGAAATAAATGAAATCAAGAAGAATAAAACAATAGAAAGAATCAATGAAAGCAAGAAAATAAACAAAATAGATGAACCCATGGCCAGATATACCAAGAAAATTAGAGAGTCTACAGACATAAACAGAATAAAAATGAGAATGGTAAAATCACTATGGACACCACAGAAATACAAAGAATTATGAGAGAATACTATGAAAAATAATATGCTAACAAACTGGATAACCTAGAAGAAATGGACAACTTTCTAGAAAAAAATACAACCTTCAAATGCTGACCCAGAAAGAAACAGATAATTTGAACAGATCAATTACTAGCAATGAAATATCCCTGATGAACATAGATGCAAAAATACTCAACAAAATATTAGCAAACTGAATTAAAAAATACATCAAAACGATCATCCCTCACAATTAACTAGGATTTAGTTAAGGGATGCAAGGATGGTACAACATTCAAAAATCCATTAACATCATCCACCACATTAACAAAAAGGATAAAAAACACACGATCATCTCCATAGATGCTGAAAAAGCATATGATAAAATTCAACATCCATTCATAATAAAAACTCTCAACAAAATGGGTATGAAGGTTAAGTATAATAAAGGCCATATATAACAAACCCACAGCTAACATCATACTTAACAGTGAGAAGCTGAAAGCTTTTCTTTTAAGATCGGGAACAAGACAAAGATGCCCACTCTCCCCACTTTTATTCAACATAGCTCTGGAGGTCCTTGCCACGGCAATCAGACAACAGAAAGAAATAAAAGGCATCCAGATTGGTAAAGAATAAGTTAAACTGTCCCTGTTTGCAGATGACATGATATTGTGCATAAAAAGCCCTAAAGATTCCACTCCAAAACTACTAGAACTAGTATCTGAATTCAGCAAAGTGGCAGGATATAAAATTAATACACAGAAATCTGTTGCATTCCTGTATATTAATGATGAACTAGTAGAAGAGAAATCATGAAAACAGTTTCATTCACAATTGCATCAAAAAGAATGAAATATCTAGGAATAAACCTAACCAAGGAAGTGAAAAACCTATACCCTGAAAACTACAAGACACTCATGAGAGAAATTGAAGATGATACCAATAAATGGAAACACATCCTGTGCTCATGGATAGGAAAAATTAATATTGTCAAAATGGCCATCCTGCCTAAAGCAATCTAAAGATTCAAGGCAATCCTTATCTAAATACCAACAGCATTCATCAATGAACTAGAGCAAACAGTTCTAAAATTCATATGGAACCACAAAGATCCCAAATAGCCAAAGCAATCCTGAGAACGAAGAATAAAGTGGGTTGAATTATGCTCCCTGACTTCAAGCTCTACTACAAAGCCATAGTAATGAAGACAATTTGGAACTGGCACAAGAACAGAATAATATACCAGTGGAACAGACTAGAGAACCCAGATAATAACCCAAGAATATATGGTCAATTAATATACGATAAAGGACCTATGGTCATATAATGGGGAAATGACAGCCTCTTCAACAACTGGTGTTGGCAAAACTGGACAGCTATATGCAAGATAATGAAACTGGATTATTGTCTATCCCCACACACAAAAGTAAACTCAAAATGGATCAAAGACCTGAATGTAAGTCATGAAACCATAAAACTCTAAGAACATGTAGGCAAAAATCTCCTGAGTATGAACATGAGCAACTTCTTCCTGAATGCATCTCCTTGAGCAGGGGAAACAAAAGCAAAAATTAACAAATCAGACTACATCAAACTAAAAAGCCTCTCTACAGAAAATGACCCCACAACAGAACAAAAAGGCATCCTACGGTATGGGAGAATATATTTGTAAACGACATATCCTACAAGGGGTTAACATCCGATCTATATAAAAAACACACGTCCCAACATCCAAAAAGCAAACAACCTGATTAAAAAATGGGCAGGTTATATGAAGAAACAATTCTCCAAAGAAGAAATTCAGAAGGCCAACAGACACATGAAAAGATGCTTTACATCACTAATTATCAGGGAAATGCAAATTAAAACCACAATGAGCTATCACCTCACACCAGTTAGGATGGCCAGCATTAAAAAGTCTAAGAACAACAAATGCTGGCAAGGATGCAGAGAAAGGGGAACCCTCCTACACTGCTGATGGGAATGTAAGCTAGTTCAACCATTGTGGAAAGCAATATGGAGGTTCCTCAAAAAACTAAAAGTAGAAATACCATTTGACCCAGGAATCCCACTCCTTGGAATTTACCCAAAGAATACAACTTCTCAGATTCAAAAAGACATATGCACCCCTATGTTTATTGCAGCACTATTTACAATAGCCAAGATATGGAAGCAACCTAAGTGTCCATCAGTAGATGAATGGATAAAGATGTGGTACATATACACAATGGAATACTATTTGGCCATAAGAAAGAAACATATCCTATCATTTGCAACAACATGGATGGAGCTAGAGGGTATTATGCTCAGTGAAATAAGCCAGGTGGAGAAAGACAAGCACCAAATGATTTCCTTATTTGTAGAGTATAACAATGAAGCAAAACTGAAGGAACAAAACAGCAACAGACCCACAGACTCCAAGAAGGGACTAATGGTTATGAAAGGGGAGGGGTGTGGGGCGGGTGGGTAGGGAGGGAGAAGGGGATTGAGGGGTATTATGATTGGCACACATGGTGTGGTGGGGATCATGGGGAAGACGGTGTAGCACAGAGAAGGCAAATAGTGATTCTGTGGCATCTTACTATACTGATGGGCAGTGACTGCAATGGGGTATCGGGAGAACACGATAATATGGGTGAATGTAGTAACCATATTGTTTTTTCATATGAAACCTTCATAAGAGTGTATATCAATAATATCTTAAGAAAAAAAAGTATAAATGGTCTTGTGTAAGAAAAATGCCCTGTTTTCTGTATACCAACTAAAGGAAAACAATGTTTCCTTTCTTCCTGACTATTATTTACACTACTTCTGATACCAAATGTGTTTTACCCCACCAAGCAATTCTTAGCAGCCACTGACTTGGTGTCCTACAATTTAACTCAAATCAAACACCATCTACTTGGCGATAAGTTCAGATCCCACAAATTAACAGCTCAGTCCCACAAAACTGCCCCCACTTCAGATGCCAATCTCAAGTCCAAGTGGTCACCTGTGCTTGTGAAGGACCAGCTATAAATCGGGTATCTTGTAACCCCTCCTTAGGTTTGATAACGTGCTAGAACTCACAGATATCAGTAAATACTTACCTTCATTTACCTGTTTATTATAAAATAAAGGATAGGATAAAAAGATACAGAGAGGCAGCCTGCTGAAGACCCACACAGAGTAAGGTCTGGAAAGATCTTGAGTGCAGGAACTTCTGTCCCCATGGAGTACCACCACCTCAGGCATATTTGCTCACTCACCAGAAACTCTCTGAACCCTATACTTAAGGGATTTTAATGGAGGCTTCACTCTGTAGGCACAATTGATTATTAACTCAATCTCCAGCTAGGGAGGGAGTGGGGCTGTAAATTCCAAACTTTTAATCCTGGTTTGGTCTTTCTTGTGGTCAGCTCCCTGATACTAAGCATTACTCTAAAACTCAAGTTAATCAAGTTAAAATTATATTTTTGAAGAAAGACACAAATGGAACAAAATAGAGTTCAGAAATATCGGGACCAAACAAACATAGCTGATTTATGTATTATGAAGGCTGAAGGGCAATCCAGTAGAAGAAGGACGATCTTTTCAACAGGTGGTACTGGAACAACCAGACATCCACATGCAAACAAAGGAACATCAAACTAAACCATGCACATTAAATAAAAATTAACTCAAAATGAGTTGAGATCTAAATAAACTATAAATTTATAGAAGAGAGCCAAGAAAATATTTATAACTTGAGATCAGAGACGCCCTGAAAACATGAAAGCTGGTAAATTGATAAATTAGTAAACTAGACCTCATCAAAATTAATAACATCTGCTCTGAAAAACACACTCTACACAAAACATATAAAGAACTTTCAAAATTCAATGGTAAGTAAGCCAACAACTGAATTTCTTAAAAATAGGCAAAAACTTTGGGCACTTCACTGGAAAAGATATACAGATGGCAAATAAGCTGGTAAGATGCCCAACATGGTAGACTTTGGGGAATGCAAATTAAACACAGTGAGCTACTGCTATGTACCGACTGATATTGAAAATACCAGTATTTTGCTGCAAGGGTACAGAGCACCTGTCTAACTGAAAAATGTTTAACTTTGATGTGTGGCTCACATTGCTCTGGATTGCAAAGGGATACAGGCACTCCGGAAAACAGTTTCTTTTAAAGAAAGCACTTTCTTAGAGAGTTAAACATACACTTAGCGTATGACCCAGTAATCCTGTGTCTTTTTACCCAAAAGAAATGAAAATCTATGTTTATAGAAGAACTTGCATATGCATGTCTACAGCAGCCCTAATCATATTCAACAAAACCTCGAAACTCAAATGTTCTTGAACAGGTAAATGGATAAACTGTGGGCTATTCATGGCATGGAACACCATGCAGCATGGAAGAGGAACAGCAGCACCTGGATGAATCTCAGAGGCAACATGCTGAGTGAGAAAGGCCAACCTCAAAAGACTGCACATATAGTCTGGTTTACATGGATGACATTCTGGAGAAGGCAAAACTATGAGGACTGATAAACACCAGTGGGTTAGGGGTGAGGGAGCATGTGATAACACCAGAAAGCAGCACCCCTTCCATCTCTGGCCACCCCATTATCAACAGCCCAGCCCAGAGCCCACCCACGACACCCCCAGACCACACCCCTAGGAATACACAGCAGGGAAGATAGTCTTCAACACATGGTGGGAAAGCTGGACAGCTGCATGCAAAAGAATCAAACTGAATCACTGTCTTACACCATTCACAAAGATAAACTCAAAACAGATTCTCCCATATTGGTTGGGAGAAAGAGGAAGAGGAATATAAAATCTGAAATAATTAAATATATTCACTGGTTGTGAAATGAAATAAAGGAAACCTCATTTGACACTGAGGCAGGAGACCAGCATGGGGTCTCACACCCCACTGGAAGACCTACTTGACTCCCCAGCAGGAGGAAGCAAGTTCTCCTCCCCTAGCAACAAGCCCAGCCCATGAGAAGCTGTCACCACGTGCACCCGAGGTCTCCTCCTGTGGATTTTTGTTTAAAACGACCTCTTGCAGCCCCCTTTCCTCTATGTGGCAACGTTCTTCTCTGGACTTACCTATGCTTCTGCCATACTTGCTTTCCCTGAGTTGCAATTGCCCTGCCACTCCCAAATAAGCCCATTTGCCAGGAAAATAACTGGCTCTTCTTTTTCAAGGTGGACATGGTGGAGGTGAACAGGTCTACATGTGTGTTGAGACTCACAGAACAGGTGGGCCCAAGATTGTAGGGGAGAAAGGTTGAGCCCACCTCCTCCCATGGACAACCCAGCCTACATCTCTGCGCAGAGCAGCTCCTCCTTGTGAGGGAGGGCTGAGGCTCCAGTGAACACCTGCACAGGAGGCAGGGATCACACAAAGACAGGAGGAGAGACAGAGGCACGGAAGTCCTGGGGGCCCCACCCTGGTGCACCCTGCAGCACTGGAGCAGACTCGCCTGCCTTGGGGCACTGAGAAAAAGGTGCAGTTGAATGGACAGCCAAACTCTCTGTGAGGGAAACCCTTTTTCAGAACTAAAGCACCTCCCAAGGTGTGGGGAGCTACTGGAATTCTCTCCAGGATCAGAGGCACTGGCAATTGCCACTGCTTAGATCCCAACCCCCACACACAAACACATAAACTGATAGTACGGACAGAAGGGGGTCAGGGTGCAGACACCAGCTCCAGACTTACCCGAGGCAACCTCCCAGCCCATGCCTGTGCCCAAAGGCACCTGCCAGAGATCCAGCAGTCCCACCAAGGTGGCACCTGCACTCCCCTGACTCCCCCACCTGCACCCCTTCCATCTCTGGCCACCCCATTATCAACAGCCCAGCCCAGAGCCCACCCACGACACCCCCAGACCACACCCCTAGGAATACACAGCAGGGAAGATAGTCTTCAACACATGGTGGGAAAGCTGGACAGCTGCATGCAAAAGAATCAAACTGAATCACTGTCTTACACCATTCACAAAGATAAACTCAAAACAGATTCTCCCATATTGGTTGGGAGAAAGAGGAAGAGGAATATAAAATCTGAAATAATTAAATATAAGACCTGAAACAATTGAAAACCTAGAAGAAAGAATAGGCAGTACACTCTTGAGCATCAGCATGAGTGATTTTTTTCTGGATATACTCCCCAGGCAAGGAAAACAAAAGCAAAAAAAAGGGTGGTACTACAAACTTAAAAGATTCTGACAGCAAAGGAAACCATCAACAAAATGAAAAGGCTACCTATGGTACAGGAGAAGATATTTACAAATTACATATCCAATAAGGGGCTAATAACTGAAGTATAAAAAGAACTCACACAACTCAACATCAGAAAAACAAATAGTCCATTTAAAAAATGAGCAGGGCTTACTACACTTATGGACAGTGACTGCAATGAGGTTTGTGGGGGGGACTTGGTGATGGGGGGAGTCTAGTAAACATGTTTCTCATGTAATTGTAGATTAATGATACCAAAATAAAAAAAATGAGCAGGGGACCAGAATAGATATTTCTCCAGAGAAGACATACAAATGCCAACAGGTATATGAAAAGATGCTCCACATCGCTAATCAGCAGGGAAATGCAAATCAAAACCACTGTGAGATACTCTCATCTCACACCTCAGAATGGCCAACATTCAAAGATAAGAAATAATAAGTGCCAGCAAGGGTAGGAGAAAGGAAGCCTACTGCGCTGCTGGTGGGAATGTACATCGGTGCAGCCACTGTGGAAAGCAGTGTGGAGGTTCATCTAAAAACTAAAAACAGAAATGCCATATAGCCCAGTAATTCCACTCATGGTAATTCATCTTAAGAAAATTAAATAACTAATCTGAAAACACGCACACCTATTCATTGGTGCACTATTCACAGCAGCCAAGATATGGAGGCAACCAAAGTGTCCATCAGTAGATGAATGGATAGAGAAGATATGGTACATAGACACGGTGGAATATTACTCGGCCATAAAAAATATTACTCTGCCATTTGCTATTAACATGGATGGAGCTAGAGGGTATTATGCTCAGTGAAATAAGCCAGGCAGAGAAAGACAAGTACCAAATGATTTCACTTATATGTGGATTCTAAAAACAAATCAAACAAAACAGGAATAAACTCATAAATACAGGGAACAGACTGGTGGTTACAACAGGGGGTGGGGATAGGTGAAAGGGGAAAAAAGTAGTGAGAATGAGGTGATGGCTGCATGAGTGTGTACATAGGTCAAAATATACCAAGCAGCATGTTAACACTTGTGCATTTTATTGTATGCACCTCAATAAAAGGAAGAAACTCATAAAACTGTATACCAAAAGAGTATTTTATAGCATGTTGATATAAAAAATATTTTCAATGTGGTAAGTGGTCAGGGAGGTCCTCATCAGGTCCTCATCCCAGGTGGGTGGTGGTGAGGGGAGGCCCCGAGGCCACAGCACACTGGCGATGGAAGCAGCCAGTCCCCTCAGTGACAGTAAGACACCCACTGGCCTTGGGCATCCTGGGCAGTTCCAGAGGCAGTGCAGAGGGGCTCCAAAGCATCTGGCTTGGACAGAGCAGCGTGAGGGGGACTGTGCAGATGAGGCCAGGTCAGGGCGAGGTGGAAATGTGTGCTCAGGTCCTGGTGAGGATGCCAAGGGCCCACTGGAGGGACACTGTGTGCTCTGTTTTTAAGACATCTAAGACCAGCCTTTGCAGGAGCAAAGGCAAAAACAGGAAGCCTGGTTGGGATGCAGTGGATCAGTGCCAGAAGTCTCTTCCTCCCAGTGCCCCTGGCCCGGGGGCCCAAAGCACACCTTTTCATGCCCCCACAGCAGAATCCCAGTGGGCAAAGCTCCGGCTCCACCCCCTGTCTCCAAGTCTGAGGCTGGACACTTCAAATCAGGCATATGCCAAGCATGCGCCACCCACCACCTCAGGCTCCCAAGGCCCCCTGCAGGTCCCACAGCACAGGGAAGCCTGAGGCCTGTGGCCCAGGGCCACACAACCATGGCACCCCATACCCCAGTGACACCCCATGGCAGATGGGGCCCAGGCACCCTGGCAGGCCAGCTCGCTGGGCAGAACCACATTCCCGTCTCCTGCACCTCAGCTTGCCCCACATGCTGCTCCACCACACCTCTGTCTGGGCATGCATGGCATCAGGCATTTCTCTGTTCTGGGGGGAGGTAGTCGAGGCCTAGGTGTAGGAACATGTCTTCCTCTGAAGCCACGTGGAAAAAAAACTTCTTCTGCAAAGGGAGTTGGGTATTAGTGCCTGCGAGGGGTCCTGCCACTGAGGCAGCTCTGGGGAAGGTGTGGGGAACTGCTTCTTCACCCAGGCCTCCTGCCCTGGCCACACACCTGCTCAGGGTCAAACAGCCCATGGCTGCTGCTCAGCCACAGCCCCCTCTCCTTCCAGCTAAAGCAGCGCAGCGCCCACTCGAAATGCTGAGGAAAATGGATGCGTCAGCAGCGCCCAGGCAGGGGCCCAGGCCAGCACAGGAGCACACCACCCGCCTTGGAGCCAGTCCAGCCAAGCAGGGCAAAGGGGAACTGGCTGATGGGGGGTGACCACCAGGTCAACCCGCACAGCCTTCCAGGCAGGGTAGGGTCTCTAGGGACTGCCGACAGCAGCCCCTCGGGGTTGCAGCAGGCAGAAAATGCAGACACTCTTCTCAAAGGCATCCATGGTGTGGTTCTGCCGGTTGAGGCAGCTGGGGTCTCCCGATGGTACAGGACAAGACCCAGGGGGAGAGCAGGCAAGGCAGAGCACTGCCACAGGGGTTGGGGCAGCAGAGCCAGACTCCTGGCTGTCTCTCGGGAGGGGACAGGATGCCCTCGCCTGCTCCTTCAGGTGGTGCATCACGGTTACCAGCAGCCCCACCTTGCAGCCCTCCTCAGGGTGAGTGATGAGGAAGTCCACATCATGGCCCTGCAACTTCCCCCTGAGGGGGGCCAGTATGACTCCTGGGTCCAACATGGGGACACACCCCACAGCCCTTCAGTGGGGAAGGCCCCCCGCAGCTGCTCTGGAGGGGCAGGGCCCAGTGCTGAGCCGGCACATCGGCCCCCTTACCTGTGAAAGCCACTGGTCAGCATTACAGTGGCCCCAGGCAGGGCATGTCCCATGGCGGCCTCCACCACCTGCTGCAGCGCCTCCACATCGGCTGTGAGACCAGGGCCCTCAGGTCCTCATGGTGCTGGAGTCCTACAGGCAGCACGGCTCTCCGGACCCTCTCAGCCCCACCTGCTGCATTTCCCCTCAGCCGGTTTAAGATGTAAGCTTTTATTCTGGAGTAGCTGTAAAATCACATATGGTTGCCGTAACAGAGCTCCCTGCCCTATCCTTGGCTCCCCCGGCGTTTCCACACCAGGACACTGACTGGTGCTGACAGAACACAGACTGTTGCTTCCAACGCCTCAGTTTTCCAATCCATAAAATGGGGCCAGAAAGTGCTAAGAAGCCATGGAGAGAACGATTCTGCCACTTGGGACCACTCACTTAAGCCCAGGCCTGCATCTGTCAGAGGGATCCCACCTAGCCCTGCCACCTGCAGTTAGCAGAGGTTTACATGTGGTGGGACCAGCTCTCAGCAGATGCTGCCCACACCACATCCAGGCAGACGCAGCCAAGCAGGAACCGGCAGCACCGTGCCACACCCCAGAGCTGCCAGATGCGCAGCTCTTCATGTCTCACCTGATGACTACCGGCAGCTCTCCCAGGACCCCAGGTGGCCCTCCGCCCCAGCTCTCAGGAAGGGAAGGTATTGAAAGAGGCAGTGAGCGCTGGGCTGTGGGGCTGCTTCAGCAGGGGGCCTAACCCAGGCCACAATACAGAGCAGAGTATCTACTCAACGCCTGCCACCTGCTGGCTCTACACTGAGGGGCTCTTGGAATCCCACTCCTTAGAGAACATAACTGAGGCTCAGGAAGTTCGGCTTCGGCGCCATGGTCACCTATTTAGTAAATGGCGGAGATGGGACTCATCCAGGACTTACAGACGCTCAAGTTCATGCTCTCCCGCTGAATGGTGCCATGTCCAGCAGCAGACCCGTCCCCAAGCTTCTCCCCACACAGGTCCCCACGCTGACAGCAGGTGAGGGCACCCAGCGCCACACAGGGCACCCCAGGCACACGCTGTTCAGACATGCCCTCCCCTCCCCAGAAGATGAACAAGAGGCCCCACCTGGTACAGGTCCAGGCCCAGGTCCATGGCTAAGCAGGAGGCCCTGGATGTCACAGCTGCTACTGTGAATATCATTCACTGAAAAAAGTGGATCCTGACTCCACGGGGCAGAGACTACAGGAAGCCCACCCAGCGTGTGCCTGACCCTTTGCTGACCCCATTCCCCGCCACCCAAGCAGCCACCAGCTCATGCTCCACAGTGCAGGAAGCACCCAGGCCCAGGCACCGGGGGGCTCACCTTCTCTCTGCTACCAGGTCAGCCTCAGGCACCGCTCTCAGAAGTCACCCAGGGTGCGCAGCCAGTCCTGGTACCACCGATCAGTGGTCTTTACCCCAACCTCGAATATCTGGGTGAAGAGCTGTTTGGAGCACGAGCACAGCACAGTCAGTAGTGAAGCTCCCATGCACGTGGGTGAGGACACATCCCAGGTCAGCCACTGCAGTGTTTCACAGGTGGCCTTGCTAAGTCATCACACAGCCCCACAAGTGCCGTCCCCACATGCATTTTTCGAGCTTGAGCAACCTGCCCAGGGCCACAGAGCAAGCACACAGGCAGGACTCAAACTCCAAGCCTGGCTGGGCAGCTGCCTTCACAGGACATGGCAGCACAAGGAGCCATGTGCTACCCTGCAAGGCTGGGTGGCCTCTCCCAGAATGTGCACAGTTCCAGCTCGTGATTCCAACATCACTACGACAGCATCCCGACAAACAGGATCCAGTCAATGGGAAGCCACACCACTCCCTTTCCCCAGCAGCGGGGACTTGCTACTGTGGTTGTTCTCCTTAAACAAGAGCACAAACAGCAGGCTGTTATTGAGTGGGCTGGAGAGAATGTAGGCCTGAGGCTGGCTGGGGCTCTGCTTCAGGCACAGACACAGCAGACAGGTCAGCACAGATGTCCAGGCCAGGGAAAACTCTGCTGCTGAACTGACCACCTTGGGCAGCTGCCTGCCCTCCAGTGGACCCCCCACAGGGTTGGCCCTGACCCTGGCCCAAGCCCATCATCTGCTTCTTCCCCAACAATAGCTTGTTGGTCACAGGGACCCAGGCAGTGGTGGGGGCTGTAATCTGGGGCAGGGGCACCTCCTACGTACATCGGCTGGCAGAAGCGACCCTTGTGCAGAGAGGAAGAACAGCTAGGGACCCTCGTGTCCACGTGCTTGGCGTCCTGCCATCCAGCTGCAGCCCTGCCCTTTTTGGGCTGCTCTGGCCATCCTTCCTTGATCCCCTGGGCCAAGAGCATGAGCTGGGTCTATCACCCACAGATCCTGACACAGTGCTGGGAACAACCTAGTCTCATTTTTCATAGCAAGAAACTAATTGCTAACCTGTGTCTCTGTCAGCCTGGATGCTTTCTGGGACTCTGGGGTTCCCAGGAGGGGGCTGCATGGGAGGAGGGAAAACCGTGGGGATGGGTGGGGCCCAAAGGCTCTGCCCTCTCGGGGCTCCTCCACTCGCTAAGTCCTGTGTGGACACACACTCCCCTGGTCTCTGTCCACCTAAGCCCCCTCCCTCATTGAAGGCCCACTTTCCACTCCTAACAACATTCCAGGTGACTAGCCCCGGCACAATGACTCCCACTGCCAGGCAGGGAAGGCCCACTTCCCCAACCAGTCATTGGTCTGACAACCTTCAACCACAAAACCAGGGGTCTGAGCAGCACCACCCAGCGTCCACCAGAGCACTGGTGATCCGGCATCACATCAGAAGTGAGTGGGAAGTGGGGGTGTGCTGGGCACACAGGCAGGAAGACACTAGGAAATCTATCCATATACTGACTGTGAAGATGGGGCTGGTGCAGGGGTGAGCAGCCCCACTCCACTGTCCCTTGTGGCTCCCAGGAAGAGGCCGTGTTTTGTTCAGTATGCTCTCTTCAAAGTGCCAGAGCATGTAATATACTCAAGAATATTCCATCAAAGCCCAGTAAAAATGGATGGTACTCAGTGATCTAGGAAATTCTCTGGGCTCAAAACAAGCTTCTCCTTGCCTGTCTCCATTTGGCTGCTCATGCATATCAGATGTCAGCTGCCATCTCCTTGGCAAGACCTTCTCTGACCTCCAGAGGGGCCAGCCACCCCTGCCTGCCTCCCGCACGTGGCATGAACGGCACTGTCATTGTGGGGAGGGCCTCTCTGGGGGCCCATTCTACATGTACCTTCATGGTCTGGTAGCGCTCTGAGAGCAGCACTCTCTCCACCTCCTCACACACCCCATGATAGAGCAGCTCCTGTGGGTGGAGATGAAGCACAGCTCTAAGCCTGATAAGAGAAAGAGTGGTGTGAGCAGAGGACCTAGTAAAACACCACCCCCAACTCAGCGGGGGAATATGCCCAGGGAGGCCTCAAAGCCTGTTGAGCGGAGTGGACATGGGTCATCTGCCTGATGAGTAACAAGTCCCAGGATACATGAATGGCTGTTTTCAAAACATAGATGATGAATGCAAGTTCATGCAAAAGCACAACTGAATTCAAAAGTTTCTGCCAGTGTTAAGTGCACAAAAGGACAATGTAACATTTTGAGTCCTCAAACACTTTGTATTTTAAAAAGAGGTGCCCATACTCAGGGATTTTCTCCTGCCCTTGCCGGGTGGTTTGGTAGGTGCCGACGATGCCAGCTACCAGCCCTGTCCGGCCCCTCTTGGCAGGTGGTGTGGCTCCAATTTGCACACACAGAGCCTGAAGGTAGATGGTGGCTCCTCACCCACCACCTGCATCCACTACCCTATCCTGCTAAGTATGGGGAGCACCCACCTGGATGACCCTGCAGGAGTGTTCTCCCAAGTAGGGCAGCCCCTGCAGCTGGCTCAGGGCTGTGACCGGACTGGGAAGGGCCTTCAGTGCAGAGGTGGCTCTGCAGAAGGAGAGGAGGTGGCCCTCACTGCCTTCAAAGCCTGTGGCCTCCACCAGCAACTCCAGAGCCTCCCGCAGGAAGGGGCCTTGGGTGAGGGGCAGGGTGGACAGGGCACCTACCCCCAACCCTCCAGCTGCCGCCCACATGTCCCCAAGGCTGGGACAGAGCAGAGTAGACCAATCTCAGGGAGGCTGGAAAGTCACAGGTCACTGAGAGGCTGGCGTTATGGTGTGAGAGGGGTGTGGGATGCTGGCAGGCATAGGGCAGCATCCACTTTGGGTTCAGCAGCCCCTTCTTGGGTTCAGCCACCTGAGGATGGGCAACACACAGGCCACCTAGAGGCTACAGGGCTGGTGGGCCAGGCAGCCCCCAGAGCCAAGCCTTTCCTGGGTGTCACCAGGGCTCAGGGGTCAGCAGCAGACTAAGGGTGTGGGCAGAGGCGGCGCTGCCCTGCAGAGCAGGCCCAGAAGCAGTAGTGACGCCACCTGCCAACCTCATGGGGCATTCCTCCTGCAGCTACACACGCTGTGTTGTACCCCCCAAATCCTCTCGATCACATGGCCTAGGAGTGCCTTTGTCCCCCTCCTAGACAGGGACCGAGGCCTCATGCCTCACAGGTAGCCAGGGTTTGAAGGTGGGCAGCCTGGCTCTGAGCCCACCAGTTCTACTCATCAAGGAAGCGTGAGTGTGGAGACAGAGGCCATGAGTCTCACAGAACCCTGAGGACAGCCTCCTGCTGGCCCTTGAGTCCTCACCTGGGGTCACATTTTCATCTGCTTGGTCAGCAAGAAAGGCCTCAAGATGCTACAAATGGACCCCAAGAGAGTTTGCATGAATGGTGACAACAGAAGCTGAGACTGCGTGGCATCCCAGGGTCCCCAGTGGCTTCTGAAGGAGGTGGGCCCTGCTGCCCTGTCCCCTCTCCAGCTGAGCTACAGCCTGCTCCAAAGCTCTGTCCGTGGCCTCTGTATTATCTTCCTCCCGGCTCACCTCCAGACAATGCTGGCCCTCCACAGGCACAGGCCATCCAGTTGCCATGCTCTGCGAACCAGCTTGTGTCCAGCAGTACTGGCCAGGCACAGCCTGGAGGAAGGGCCTCTGCCCTGCACTCCCACCAGCACATGGCCTCTTTTGCAGAAGTCTGCTCCATCACCACGTGGGTCATCTCAGGGCTGGCAGAGGGAGAGGAAGAGGATGAGGCCCAGACCTGTTCCCAGGCCTGCCAATCCTTCCTGCTTGGCTCTGTACCTCCAAGCCTTTGCTCTTACTGTCCCCTCTGCCTGCAGAGAACCTATCCAATACCAGGAAGACTTCCCAGCTCTTCTCCTGGCAGGAAGACACCTCCACCACCCCTGCACCTGCACAGCTGGGGTTCTCTGCTCCAGCTTCTATCACAAGCCCAGCTGATTTTGTGTAAACTTCTCCATCTCCCTCTCCCTCCATTCCAGAGAAAGGAGCTCCTTAGGGTGGCAGGACCAGAGGGTCTTTGGGTGTCTGGAGCCAGATGGCACCTCTGTTCTGCCACACACTGTGTGCCCTTGGGCACTTCCTTCTCTGTACTTCGATTTCTTCCTCTGTAAAGTGGAGATTAATAACTATCCACCTTGCAGGGCTGTTGTAAAGATTAAATGAACCTTATTACACAATGCCCAGCATCCACTCAGCTGCTATCATCGTCCTTTCCCAACAGGGTCTGCCACAGTCTTAAGAAGAGTAAAGTTAAAAAACAAAAGCTGCAGATGGAGGGGCCCCTGGCTCTCAAACCCATGAGAACCCCACTTCCCTAATCTCGGCAGTGCCTCTGTAGTCAACGCCTTCCTTACCTTTTAGGGCCTCGCTCAAGTCAGTTTCTCAGCCCTGAGGAGAGCAGCCAGTGTGGCCGATGGGGCAAGAACTCAGCTGACGCAGAGGGGTCTAACCAAGGCTCTTCACAGAACACTCCTACCCTAATTCTTAGCACCAAAAGAGGAAGTTGAGAAAAAAGCAGCAAGACCACGAAGCGCTAGGGCTTGGGCGCCCTCCACCCTCGGTCGGCTGTGCGCGCGTCGGTTCGTGCCGCAGCAGCCTCCCGGCAAATAGGTGCGCTGTGGGCGCGGCGCCGGCTGCGAAGTTCCGGGCCCCGGCCCGCCGTGCTCTGGCCGGGAGGGCACGCGCGGAGGTCTGGAGACACGGCTGCAGGCGCCCCTCGCCGCCCCGTGAGGAGCAGGTTCCCGCGCACCTGTAGGGGTCCAGGGCGCGGAAGCCCTTGGAGAACGCCAGGCGCGCGAGGAAGGCCCGGCGCCTGCGGCCCATGCGCGGTTCGGCCAGATAAATGGCGACGTCGGGGAAGCGCGCCGCGCAGCAGGAGGCGCCTCGGGGTCACTCGACCTGCGCTCGCCGCCGTTTGGGGAGCATCGGGGCGCCAGCAGGAGGCGGCGGGCGACGGCAAGGAAAGCGGCGCCCGGCTCCCCTCGCGCGACAGGTCCCACCCCACGCAAATGAGGCCTCTGCGGAGGTCCCGGACTCCCGCAGGATTGGTGAACCGGCCGCTCGTCTCCACAGGTCCCGCCTCCATGCAAGTAGAAACGGAGGACACGCCTCCCACCTAAGGGGCTCTCGCGGAAAGCCGGCTCCAGCTCCTGGGACCACCTGTGAGCCAGAGACACCCCCCAACCCCGGCGCGGGGGCGGGACCAGGGAGGCAGTTGGAAGGAGGTAGTCGGGGCGTCCTCGGCCCGGGCGGGAGCGAGGATGGGGGCGGAGGAGAGGTGGTGGCCCGTCCTCCGCGATTGCGAGAGGGTCTCCGCCCGCCCCACGTTCCCCGCCCCGACCGCCCACCGTACCCGGCACGCGCACTCACAGTCCAATCGCCGAGATGGAGGTGAGGACCGGCACCCTCGGTGGGCAGCGGGCGAGCTGGGGTCGTGCTGGCGGGGCAGCCGCTCCAACCCCAAAGAAGGGTTTTTGGCGGGATGGCGTTGGGATGTCGGCCCGCCCCTTGGAAAAGTAGAAGTTGGCTCCCACCTTCTCTTCTAACTGCGAAATAAAATCCAGGCAGATTAAAGAAACAAAACGTACTGGGAAGTCGAGTGTTTTTATAGTCCAGTATCACAACCTGGAGACACTAAAGGAAAAGAATGATTAAAGTCGACTTAATACAAATGTAACTTGAATTTAAACATTAAAATTGAAAGGCAAACCGAGGAGAAATTGTGACACACATTTTGAAATTGTCTGATTCCTGTAATTATGAAATTGCCCACACACAAAAAGACAATGAAATGGAAAAATTGGCGAGAACACCAGTAGGAAATTGATGGAGGACATACTCCCCGGTAACCATAGCTCAGATTGCCCCACCTGCCCAGTCCTTATAGAAGTGCAAATTTAAATGAGCATATCTTCAATTGCCGCATTATTTTACAGATTGAAGGTGTGAGGAATTGGCAGTTTGTAAGAGGGGCAGGCATTTTGGAAGGCAATTTGGCGATGACACGCAACAAAATTAAAACAAATCACTCCCAGCAATCCCTTTTCCTAGGTTGGGATTGGTTGACTGGGTCAGGCTGGGAAAGCTGATATCTTGGCTACAGGGAGTGTTCCTGTGTGTCTTTCAGGTACCAAGTTTTGGAATCTGTGACCTCAGTGTAGCCCATGACCAGACTGACAGATGGGAGGCCAGCCGTGACCCTGTATTCACCTCTCTCCCAACCTTCCCTGGGGCTCTGCACACAGTGGACACAGGGCTAGTGGAGACAGGAACCTCAGCCCAGGCTCCCTCTTTGGGGCCAGGCTTTGGTCCCTCTCCTCTCGCCACCCATCTCCCCTCCTGCCAGCAGGGAAGGGGAAGCTCCCAGGGCCTCTGTAAGGTGTCAGAGCCTAGTTTCCCCTCTGTGGGTCCTGCTTTTCCAGAGAGCAGCCATCTCTCTTCTGAAACTATCTCCTTTTCTCTAGTGTCCTCTGTCTCCCACCAGGGCACCAAGCTCAACCCAGGGGGAGCCAGAGGCAGCTTTTAATGACCCATCACACCTGAATACTTACAACACTGGGCAGCTTGCAAAAATGAGGAACACGGACAGGGTCTTCCACAGGCCCTACCAGGTTTTGTGAGGGGGCAGGGTGGCCCTCTGTGCCCACCAAGTGGACGTCTGGGCACAGATGGGCAACATAGTGTTGATGGGGGGTGTGCCCCTCTCCTCCCCTCCCTTCCTGGACACCAGGTCCCTGGCCAGCTGGGAAGCTCGGGCCTCAGCTCTCCAGTTCTAATAAGCCTGGCCCAGGGTTCCCAGACACCTGAGTCCCCAGCCTCCTGCTCCTCATGCTCATCACCCCCGGAAAGTCCGAGCGGCTGCACAGATGACCCACTGGCAGCTTGTCCCACTGCCCTGTAGGCTGCAATCTTTCTGCTGTTCCATGCAGTCGCTGTCTCACACTGTGCTTTGGACTAGTTTTACCCAGATAAATGAGCTTGCATTTTCCCAAGATGAGTCTCGTCTAGCTATTTCCTGTTCCTGCTCCCAACTCTACCCTGAGGCCCACCCCTCCTGTCAGTCCCTGCCTCAGTGGCCCCTTGCCAGCAGCATTCCAGAGAGCCCATGGTCAGACTGCTGATGTTGCTGGGCCTGCGCTCCTGTAGGCTGTTGGCCCTCTCCTGAGCTGTCTGCACATCACTGTGGGGATGAGTTGCCCAGTGTATCAGTCAGCCTGATGTGACAAAACACCACAGAGTGGGTGGTGAGTGGCAGTCCCAGGGACTGGAGTTGTGACGTCAGGTGCCAGCCGATTTGGTGTGGGTCAGGGTCTCTCCGGGTTGCAGACTTCTCGCTATGCCCTCATGTGTCGGTAGGCATTGGATACTCCTCTTTTACGAGGGCACCAATCTTGTCCAGGAGGGCTCCAACCTCATGACCCCAATAGCTTGGGTATCAGGATTCCAGTGTGTGAATTCTGAGAGGGCACAAAAAAACTCTGTACAAGAGGTGAGAGAGTCAGAGGCCTGCGTTGGGATCTGTACAAAAGGTGAGGGACCACTCCTCCCACCTGGGGAACTGACCTGAGAATGATGGAGAAGAGATGTATCTTTAAAATGAAGGCTCACTGGGTTCACCTCCAGCCAGCCCTGGCTCAACATGGTTGGCAATGTGTGGGGGTGGGAGGTGTGGGGAGGAAGGGGCGACTGGAGTCCAGAAAGCTTATGTGAAGAGGGGTGTTTGCTGACCCAGACCCCATCACAAATGGACAAACTTGTCTACTGTCCAGCACACATTTTTCCATTTGTACTAGGGCAGAATATGACATTATTATATTCTTGAATGAACAGACTGTCCCTTATTTAGGTATTTTCCCATTTACTACTGTTATCATCAAAATAAAACACACAAGGAATTCCAATTTATTGACTTCAAGGAGAGCCCTGTGCTAGAAGGTTTCACCAAATGCCCGTGGTTGTCATGTGTGACCGCTCATGGGGTGAAGGGTCTTGAAAGGTCAGACGGGCTGCCAGAGCATGGGACAGGTCAAGGTCAGAGACTGTCCTTCACCAAAGGAAGGCAGGGGTGAGGCAGCAGCTCAGAAGGGTGTCTGTGGTCAGGCCCCCATGCAGATGGGAAGGAAGGATTCTGAGGATAAACATAGTGGACATCCTAATGAGCACAATGTTTAGTGATGTTTGTGCAGGACCTGGCATAGGACACGTGTTGTACCAATTACTTGATATACTTTTATTTCTTCTCAATTGTATTGAATTGGTACTACTGTCATTGTCCCTGTTTTACAGATGGAGAAACTGAGGCTTAGAGCTAGAGAACGGTTTCCAAGGTTTCGGTGCACAGAGAGGCACAGCAATGATTTAAAAACTGGCTGTTTGACTTCTGAGCCATTGTCTCAAAAAAACTGTGCACCAAGCTCTGATCTAAGTGTGGGGTGCAGCTTCAGAAGAGTCAGAAATCTCTGCCTTAATTGCATTTCTGAGGCAGCAAGACAGACAACAGTTAAGTAAGGAAAACACATGGTGTGCCAGATGGTGCAGCGGGCATGGCAAGCTTGGCAGCACTAAGTCCTCCCCCTGCACCCAGTTTCAAGTGGCTCTGAAGCTCAGAGATGGGTTCCAGTTCCATCTCTAATTCTGGGCTGGCCCTGGAACTTGTTCTGATCAACAGAATGCAGCAAAAGTGACACTGTGGGACCTATGGGTTTAGCCTGAGGGCTTACAGCTTCCATCTCTGCTGGCTTGGAAGGCCCCCTGGGTGCTCACCAGAACTGCTGACTCCAAACGTGTGGCCTTTCCACATGAAGTGGCTCAACCTGATGCTCTGGCCAGAGTTGGAGCAGGCCCCACAGGTTCAGGGCTCACCCCAGCCTTCAGGTGGTAACCTGAAGTCTAGCCACCTAACCTGCCACTATCAACTGGGGTTCCCACAAACCCACCCTTGAGTTTGATAGTTTGTTAGAATGCTCACAGGACTCAGGAAACAGTTTGCCTACTAGCTCACCAGCTACTACAAAGGATGTTAAAGGATATGAATGTACAGCTAGACGAAGAGGTACACAGGGTAAGGTCTGTGGGTCATAAGTTCAGGAGCTTCTTCTCTTTGGAGTTGGGGTGCACCACGGCAGGTGGATGTGCTCACCCACAGGAAGCTCTCTGAACCCTGTACTTTCTGTGGGATTTTCATGGAGCCTTCATCACATAGCCATGATGGATCTTTAACTCAATCAGCCCCTCTTCCCTCCCCAGAGGATGGGCGTGGGGCTGTAAGTTCTAAGCTCCTAAGCATGGCTTTATCTTTCTGGTAACCAGCCCCCATCCTGAAAACTCATCATGATCATTATGTCATTTGATTTCTGTGTTTTCTGTTTGTGTTTGTATTTCTTTCATTTTTTCTGTTTTTCTATAATGAGCAAACACCACTTGTGTAATAAAGAACTTAGAAATAGGAAGAGTTCTCAGCCAGCGGGGAGGAGTCATGGCTTTGGCCCAGTCAGGGTGCTGAGCAAGGGGCTCCACCTGTGGTGCAGGAGTAGGATAGAGGGGAGTTGGGGACAGGCGAAGGCTCTGGCCACTCTAAGACCTCCCAGTTGCCACCCAGTCCCTGATGACCACAACTGGCAGAATCCCAGACCCAGTGAGCACGGCAGGACCCCGATCTCTAGCCCAGCACAGGAACTCAGCTGCACACAGGTCTGCCTGCCTGCAGCCACACAAGCGGAGACTCATCTTGGCAAGTGGCATCTCAAGGGAGATACAGCAAAGTGGCCTCCACCCATCATGCTCAATCCTTCCTTCAGACCTGAATGGGTGGGGGTCTTTGTCCCTTCCTCCCCACAAACACCCCCCACCGTTGTGTTTCCTCCACCCTGCACTCCATACCCATCCTTCTGAAAACCCTGTGGCTGCTGCTCCACAGGAGGGTCCCCTGGGCCTTGGCAGGTACAGCCCCTCCAGAACACCACCCACTCTCTTTTTCCTCTGAGATGTTTGTTCTGGTCCCCAAGCTGGGCTGGGCTTCCAGCATGTCTCCTCTGCTGGAGGGAAGGCTCCCAGAGCAAGCCCTGCCTGCATGGGCTCAGTGTGGCAGTGCTCACACACACAGCCCGTCCATGAATTCATCCTGACTGGGCAGGTCATTCTGCAACTATAATGCATGCATCTGACCCCTGTGGCCCTCAGCAAGTGTTCTTACCAGAAGATGTCCCTGTGCCCACCGTGAACCTGGATGGCCTGGGGCCAGCCTGGCTGAGGGCCAGCTTCTGATGGGCATGCAATGGTCATCTCCCAGAACTCCAGGTCTTTGGGGTCCTAGACACTGAGTCTGACCCCCTCTCTCCTTGAGATGGTGTTTGTGTGCAGAACGATAAGTGCAGAATTTAAAAGGGCGGCAGGGTCTGAGCTTGCAACAGGTGAGGAGGGAGTGGAGCCCACCAGGAAGTCTGGGGGAACCCTACCTGTTCAGGGGAAGGAGGTCTCGGAGGGAGCTGTGGTGGCCCTGGCCATCCCTGGGATCCAGTGAAAGTGCCCTGGGAAGGAGTAGCTGCTTGGCTGAGGAAGTGGAAAATGAGTTTGAGCAGCTCCTCTGAGGAGCTTGGCTGTTTAGAAGAAAGCAGCTGTGGTCTGAGCTGAGGACTCGGCACCATCATGGCCTTGGGGCATTCTTGCACCTCTCTCTAAGGGCAAGAGCTGTGCTGGGAGTGCTCCCATGTAGCTGGCGGCTTCGTGTTTTTGTTGGCTGGGTGGCTCAGGTTTGCAGACAAGTATACAAGAATGTGAATACCTGACACCAAACTGATTGTAAAATTGTTAATACCATAATTTGTATCTTATTCTCATGCTTTCCTGGGATTGCAGCTTTTACACTTTACTAGATACTGTTTTTTGTTTTTAATACCTTCCTAAGATTTTAGTAATCTTGCCAGACACAAAAGTGAAAAGAACATGGTTTGTAGCAAAGACTGTTAACTATTCCCCAGTTTCTGTTGTCCCCTTTAGTAATAGAACTCCTGAATTAGCTTGCATAAGGCCATCAGAAAAAGACTGCCCTTCTCAGCTTCCCTTGTAGCTAGCTGGGCATGGCCTGTGACTGAGTTCTGGCCAAAGCCAGTGGAATGAACTTGGAGCTTTGTCTGAGCCTCTAGAAAGTGTTCTTAAAGGAAGAGGTTGTGCTCTATTATTCCTTTTCCTCCTTTCTGCTGCCTGGAATGATGTAACAATGGCTGGGTCTCAAGCAGCTATTTTGTACCATGAGATGGAAGCCACATATTGAGAATGGGGGAATCAACAAAATGAAAGAAGCTAGAATCCCTCATGACTATTAGGCTGCCATACCAGCTCTGGAGTACTTACTTCTCAATTTTGTTTATGTGAGGAAACTAGTTTCTATCTTACTTACTATTGTTATATTGGGGTTACCATCACTCATAGCAGACCCTGATCTTAAATGATCACAGCCTTTTCGGAAAAGTGGAAGTTGCAGGTTTGGGTTGTCAGTCAAGTGTCCCTAAGTTGGGACACAGGGCCTCTGTGCTTTCTGAGGGGATTCAAACCTGAGTCTCTAGGTATTAGAGTTTCTCTATATAATAAAGTTTAACTTACTAAGCTATGAAGCTCTTAAGTCCTATCTCTAAAGAAGATTTAAAATTTTGGAGACTTTTTATTTTTTCTAGGAATGTAAGCCCTGCAGGGCCCACAGTATACTTGATCCACTGTCCTCTCAATGATGCTAGTCCTACACATTAGCATTTTTAAGCATGTGGGTGTTATTTTTCAGTGTCTTACCATGCTTAGTCAAGGTTTTGCCTTCTGGGAAATGTTACCGCCTGGGAATGGAAGGGGATTCTTGGCTAATCTTCATCTGGGAGAAGCTCACAGGACCTGAACTGATCCCTGAGACCCCCTTGGTGTGATTCCCTGCCATGATCCTCAGGAGCACCGGTGCCAACCACCCTCCTCTCCCCCACATAGTTCCAACTAGTTCCAGGTCTGTGTCAGCTGCACAAGATCCTGGTAGGGTATTTATTCTGTATTTAGCCATTTAACAGGTATTTCCAAGTGTGCCTCTATGCCAAGCACTGCTCTAAATGCAGAGGCAGCAAACATCACAGCCCCCAGACCTTTGCCTTGTGAAGCTGGCACTGGTCGGGGGCAGGATGGGGTGGGTATCCTCACTGAGTAGAGGTGACCCTGCTTGGGCAGGACCCAGCTGTTTTTCTCAGTCCACTGATTGAAATCAGTGAATCTCTTCTGGAGACACCTGCACAGACACACCCAGAAATTATCCCTCCCCAGCTCTCAGAATGTCCCTTACACAGTCAGGGGACACACAAAAGTAGCCATCACACTGGGTTTCTGTTCTTTGTGGCCAAATGATACTGAATGGCCAAGCAAGCAGTGGTTTCCCAACACCTACACCAGGGGGTTTGCAGTATTTGAGAATTTGACAATATATTTTAATGTGCATTTTCATAATTTTTAGTGATGTCAATATTTTTCCCTATGTTTATTGGCCACTATGTTTCTTCTTTTGTGAATTGCCTGATTATGCCTCATAGCTGTTTTTGAATAGCTTAAAAAATGCAAAAGAACTTTAACTTTCCTTTTATAAAAGACACCATTTTTCAGGCACAGCTTTCTTGATTTATACCACTGGGCCCTTCCCACAAGGTGGTGACAGTATAATTATCCCCCTATTGTACAGAGGAGAGAAACTGAGGCTTGAAGAGAGATTCCCAAAACGTTTGCTCTCTGACCTGTGGGGAAAACCCTATCCTTTTGCCTTTAAATTTCTCATTCAGTTTGAACAGAAAACTGAAACTTTCATGCAACAAAAGTTCTTCCTCCTACAATTTCTGCTTAGAAGGACTTGTCCATGAAGGACATATACACAGACTCCTGTTTTCTTTAATATTTGATGGTTTCTCTGTTAACATCTATATCTTTAATCCATTCAGAGTTAATTTTCACGAAGGCCTGAGATAGAGCCCACATTCTTTTTTCCACTAGACGCTGTTTGGAACTGAACAGCCCTCCTTTCCCCTGGCTGATTGCCACCTGCCTTCCTCACCCCCGTCTGCAAGATGCAGGATTACTCATGGCACTGGAAGCCCGCCCCTGCCCCTCAGCCCATCAGTGCCCCCACCACTGCGGTGATCCCCCGGCTCCCCAGGGGCTGGATCCTGTGGTGAGTGGAAAGAATCTGGGTGAACTTTGCTCACTCAGCAGTCCAGACCTGGGATACTGGGTAGGGCCCTGGACTGTGGAAAATCACATGTGGTTTTTAAGTATCAGAAACCCAGAAGATTGTTCTGCCAGTTGTATGGATGGCTAGACACTGTCTGGGAGACCCCTGGTTCCATGGCTCCAGGCACCACCCTCCTTGTGGGCCCAAGCAGCCAGACTGCAGACAAGGGGGTGCTCCTAGGGGCCTGTCTCAGGAAGGAGGGGCAGAGAGATAGGGTGGGCCTGAGCCCTTCTCCCTTGGCCCCTGGAGGCAGAGGCAGGACTCTAGGAGGTTGAGAGGTACTGGAGCCTGATCCCAGGGCCTCCTGTCCAGGGATCAGGCTTCCTGGGCTTTCCAGTTAACACCTCCCACACTCAAGCTGGCCAGCAGGCCATGGAAGAGGGCCCCTCAGGAGGGCTCAACATCTTCCCCTCCGCTGGGCCTGCCTTCTGTGTCTGAGCTGCTGCCTCAGAGGCCCTGGGCTCCTTGGAGGGTCTCCGCTGGGCCCCCCCAGGCTCTGCTGCTCCTGTGGCCCTCTCCCCATGACCTGCAGCTGCCCCTGCTCTGCAGCTCAGCACCCGGGTCCCATTGGTGGGTGAATGTCGCCCCTCTGCCCAGGCCGAGGCAGCCCCTGGTGGTGCTCAGGCACCAGCAGGAGAGGCTCCTGCTGCACAGCCCTAAGGCCTGGTGGCCTGATGCCAGGGACTGTGAAGCCTGGAGAGAACGGGTATGTGTCTGGCCTCAGATGTCGTTACTGGATCTGGTCACTGAACATGCTGTGACCTGGACACATTGCTTCTCCCAACCTCAAGTTTCCTCAATCGGAAATGGGAAAGATAGTGCTTGTACTCAGCAGAGTTGGGGTAGAGCTAAGACCTGAGACACGGGTGACTGAATCGGGTGCCTGAGCCTGGGGTCCAGGTTGCCCACTGGGCAGGACTCCAATGCCCACAGGTCAGTGCTTCCCTTGTGGCTTCTCTCCTGGGGCCAGCTGCTGACTTCCTTCCTTCAGCCTGAACATTTCAGAGGAAGGCTGCCCCACAGCTGCTGGCTCCCTGGGCTACGCTCAGGTCGGCCCCTTAAAAGCACCTTAAAGAGCTTCCAGGTGAACCAATGAGCCTTGACCAGAAACAGCCCCAGAGGTGTGTGCAAACTGCCCGGAGTACAGAGGAGGCGCTGGCACTGCAGGGCGTTGGCTGGAGGCAGAGATGGAGGGCAATGGGTTTGCAGGCTTCCTGGCCACAGCAACATGGCAGGCATCTCCTGCTGAAATGGCTGGAGGTCCTGGCAGGACAGCCTGGAGACATCTTTTTCAGGTCCTCAGGAGGCTGAAATGTGGCTCCCCTGCATACGGATTTCCACAGAAACCTTTAGAATGGATGAGTCCTCTGCAAGACCTGGTGTGTGGCATTCCCCTGTAGGGGGTGGTAGAAGGTGTTCAGAGAGAGGCTCAGGCTCGGGCATCCTCCTCGGGTCCAAATCCTCTGGACACCAGAGTGAGAGTGGACAACCAGGCTTCTCCATCTCTCCATCTAACAAAGAGGTGTGGTTACATTTGTAAAGTGGGAATCCTGAGGTCCAGAGACAGGAGGGGACTCCAGGGACCCAGCCAGGAAAGGGACTGGCCCTCATGCCTCTCAAGGCCAGGCTGACACTGCCTTGAGGTCTGACGTGTCCCCTGCAGACTGGACCCTCGGAATAGGGGACCCCTCCCATGAGGACACCCCTCTTCCTACAACCTGAGGGAACAATGTTTCACTCTTCCCTCCTGATCAGGGAGAGTGGAGCTTCACTGTTCGCAGGCACCAAAGCGAGCCCAGTGGGAACAAGGGTTCATTTCTTCTTCCATCCACAGCTTCCCTCCCATCCCCATGGGAGGGGGTGGCTCTCAATTCCTTACCAGTCCTGCTCCACCTCCTCACCCTCTGGCAATATGGGAGCTTCTGGTTCCCCCTTTCATCCTGCTTGCTGGCCTCTGCTCTTGAACCAGGGTAGGACACCCCCTCCAAATCTCTCCCCTGGGGACTTCCTGGCAAGGTGTGCTCTTGGCCCCATGAACTAAGCAGGACCTGCCCCAGCTTGGCCAGTGATGAGAGCACAGACCCCATACCCCCTCCCTTGTATCGGTGGCTCCCCTGGCCATGCCCTTCATGAGGCTGTAGAAGAGCTCCACGCACCCCCACCCACAGCCCAAGTCAGGCCCTCCCACCTTTCCCAGCCCAGTCCTGCTTCAGCCCCTTGGGCAGACCCTCACTGGGAGGCAGGGAAAGGCCCAGACTTCCCTTAGAAAGCTGGAGTGCTCCAGGCTTCCCAGCAGCCCCCCAGGACTGAGATCCCTTAGACAGGGACACAGATGTCCTCCCCAGTGACAGGAGACTCTGGAGCCTGGAGGGGGAGAGGCAGCCATAGGAGGTAGAGCCTCCCACCCCGCAACCTGCCTTGTCCTGGCCAGGCTGCTGCCATTCGAGTTAGATGCTGTGCTCCTCTGCAGGTGGGGATCTCCTGGTAGCCTGCCTCCCTGACCCCAGACAGAGCCCCAGGCCCCAGGTCTAAGGGAATTCCTGGGTGTGGGTCTTAAGGTAGGTGGGGTCCCAACCCCACCCACCAGGGGGTGTACCGGCCTGTCATGGAGAGCAGTCACCTGCCCAGCACTTGGGATGGGGAGGTCTTGGCTCCCTGGCCCCCAGAGCCCAGCCCCTCCACAAGGCCTTTGCTCATGTTCCTGTCGGTGACTCACTGTGGCTAAGGAAACTGTTCTTTCTATTCCTTTTTAATTTTTTTTATGGTTTCTATTTTCCCTAGCAGCAGACATTGGGCCCAGATCCGAGCCATGTGCAAGCCTTCCCAGGGAAGTGACTTGCCAGAGCTGCCCCTAAGCCTTGGGCCTCCCTGCTTGACACACTCAACTGGGGGGAAGGGGGCAAATTCCAAGACAGAGTTTGGAGAATTGTGACTCAGGGGTTCTCAGAGGACATTTAAGAGTAAGCACTTGTTCATCCTACTGCTGCCAGGAATGGCCTGGGGACTTGGTAGGGTGAGGCTGGCACAGGGACAGGCTCTGGGAGCCCAGGGGGGTGGACCTGGTCTCTGAGGGGCATGACAAGAGCTGAGAGACAGCAGACTGTGAATGCTGAAGCCTGTGCTGGGCGTGGCACAGGGGCAAGAACTCTGATCTGCACCTTTGGTGGGGAGGCAGCTGGGAAGCAGTGAGGGTTAGTGGGTGTCATCTGGTGGCTGGCAGGGCAGAGCTGGGATTCAACCTGGGTACCAACTCCAGACACAGTCCCACTGCTGTTTCAGGCATGAACAAGGGTGAGCCAGAGAGCAGCAAGGGAAGGGCCCTGAATGGAGGAGGTGAGTGGAGGTAGAGTGCCCTATCCCAGTCCCTGCAGCCAGCAGCCCCCACCATGCCCCCGCCTGCTGCCTGCTCAGGCTGGCCGGCACCACCAGGGTGCATCCTGACCTGCTCTTCCTCTTTGCCTTCAACCCCTGTTTATGGATCATGCCACGAATCGTAGGCTCTTCCACCTGACCACTTCACTGGGCCAAACCTCACTGGTGACCTTAGCTCAGGGCCAACTGCTGCCAGTGCTCCAGGTGATCTTTTTCTTGCTCCCTCATTCCTTCAGAGAGGAATGTCCTGGGAGCTCTGGCCTTAGATGCAAGGCCCATGTGGGGCTAGCCGACATCTTCCCTTGGTGAAGCCTTGTGGAAACACCACCTACACATCTGACTGTGCCAGCACTCCAATATTCTAAGTCAACACTGGGATTCTCTGACCTTGGTAGGTACCTCCAGACTTGCCAACAGATCCTGGGACTCTCCCACTGCCCAACTATGTGCCCCGGGGCCCACGTGGTGGCTGGAGCTACTGTAAACACAGGTTTTAAAACTGAGTCTGGTGAAAGGAGAGAGAAGGCTGTTTGTCCCACATTTGGGTCTCAGGTGGGAATGTACCCCTAAAGGTGAAGCAGTGTGCACTGTGGGAAATAGAACAAGTGTTGGGGAGGGTACCTGTGCCTGTGCGGGCAGCAGGTGGCTATCCTGGTAGGCTCAGCACAAGGCTTGGGTTGGGGCACAGTCCTCTCAATCCAGCTGGTCCAAGTCTCCAGGGACAATGTCTGATATCCTATGGCTTTGTGGCCCCCATGTCTTCCACAGAGCTGGGCTTACTGGCTTTGCCCCTAAAATCTTCCCTTGATCTGACCTGGCTTCACTGGAGGCCACAACACCTGCTAGAGAGGCCAGATCAGCAGGCTGCTGCCTCCCTCCTCTTTGCAGAGTTCTTAATTTGGGATCCAGGCATCCCTTCCTGGGCTGCTGAGAGGGCAGACATGGGCAAGAAACCCTTGAATTTGTTGAGGAATCTCTGTGTGAGTGCTGAGTCCCTCAACACCCCTGACAGGCACCAGTTCCTTTGAACTGTACAGACACTAATAACGTTTGAAAGGAATTTCTTCCCTCCCTGCTTCATCTCTATCCCTCCAAACTTTGGCCTTGTATGGAGGACCTGGGAAGGGAGGACGACCTTCCCTGGAGCTCCTACCCCAGCAGGGCAGATGCGCTGCGCTGAGGGCAGGTGGGCACCTCCCCAACACCCCCAGAGTGACTTCTCAAAGTGCTGTCTCTTCCAGAATCAGCACAAGGCCCGTCTGCTGTGGACATTGGCAGTTAGCTGGAGGTCAGAATGAAGGCCAGGGAGAGTTCACATAGGTGGCTGCCAAGGCCCCAAACAGGGATGTATGTGTTGGCCAGGCCCCTTGCAGCCCTTCTATGGCCCCGCGATGGGGAGGGTCCTGGAAGCAGCTGGGCTGTGCTACCAGGCTTCCCAGTCCCAACCCGCGGGCTCGGGGGAGGCGCCACGGACAGCGGGGGAGGGGCGACGGCCCCCTCGCCCTAAGGACCTCCCATCCCTCCGACTCTCCCTCCTCCCAGACCCTCCTTCCTAGGCGCAGGCCTCCAGCCCGGTACCCCAGCTGCAGTTCCCGCTTAGGGACGTGCCCAGCGCGGGCTCCCGGACTGCTTGGCCCCCCCGCAGCCCCCCCGTCCACGCCCGGCTCCTCCTCCTCCTTCCCCGAGGTGAGGGAGTCGGCTCCGGAAGCCCCGGCGCCCCCGCCCTGAACTCCACTGGCGCTTTGGAGAGGGCGGTCCGCGCTGGATTGCGCCACGAGGAGCCGGAGCTCCCAGCCGCCGCCAGTGCCTCAGAATCCCCCGACCGCCGCTGAGCCCCACCGATCCCGGGCCCCCTCCCCCGCCCACCCCTTCCCGGAACCCCCCACAGAACCCGAGCCCCCGCGCCCCTGCATCCCGGGCGCGCCACGGCCATGGCCATGCGCGGGGCGCCCCTGCTCGGCTGCCTCCTGGTGCTGCTGGCGCTGTGCCCCGGGGGGCGCCCGCAGACGGTGCTGACCGACGACGAGATAGAGGAGTTCCTGGAGGGCTTCCTGTCGGAGCTGGAGCCTGAGTTCAGGGAGGACGACGTGGAGGCCCCGCCGCCCCCCGAGCCCACCCTGCGTGTCCGCAAGGCCCAGACGGGGGTGGCCAGAGAGGGTAAGCCAAGTAGGGTGTTGGGCTGATGGGGCCTCGGGAGCCCGCACCTTGGGTGAGTGGGGACCCGCGGAACTTGGCCGCGTTCCGGTCTGCCCAGCAAGCCAGCGCGCTGAGGCGCAGGAGCTAGAGGTCCGACGGGCCCCTGCCAGGTCAGGGGTCAGTGCTGGCTTGTAGCCCTTTGGGCAAGGAGACGCATCCAGTGGATTCGTGACCCAGGGACTTAGGATACCCTGTCCTTCACCCCCAGCCCCTCAAAGGGACTGAGCTTGACCCCACAGGGACTTTGCTGCCCCCTCCCCAGATCACAGCTGCTGTCCTGGTGGGGCCACTCGCCCTGTGGGCACACACTGGCTATGTCCACACCACTACCAGAGCCCCAGCCTCAGGCCTTCCCTCGGAAGGGTCGCCAGCGCTCTCCTGCCTGGCCTCCTCCTACTCCAGGAGCCCAGAGGCAGGCAAGGGGCCTGCAGAAGATCCCCTCCCCATAAGCCTTCCAGGAGCAGCGGGCAATGGGAAGTCCAGGGAATTAAATGGGGTGATGTGTCACCAAAGCATTCAGTCCAGGGCCTCTTACATAATCCCTTGTCAGTAAATCTCAACTGTTTATTGGGACCTTCTGGAGTGGGACATGGATCTGGTTGATTTTTCTCCCAGGAGACTACAAGGTATCACCCACCATTCCTGGTCAGAATCCTGTCTTCCGTATGCCCCTTTAGCTTCTTCCTGACTGCCCCTCCCAGAGCTGAGGGTGGGGCCTGGGAGCCCCCCTCCTTGTCCCACTGCAGTTTCCCTTGGTGTCCGACCTCTGTGTGCTGCGGTGGCAGCAGTTTCTCCTTGCTGTCTGCATTTTGTACATTTCCCTGTGTTTTGGCCTGTGGCCCCAGCCCCCATTACATTCTCAATAGCATTTGCTCAGGGTCCTGGAGTGGCAGCCAGCACCTCCTGCCCCTGTGTCCTTTCTGTGGCCCTAGGACACCTACTGGTTATGGCTTCCAGCCTACCCCAGACCCCTCACTTCTGCACAGGAACATGAGTGTCCCTTCTCCCTGAGGCTCTTCTTGGCCCTGCGGGGCACTTTGGGGCAGCCCTGGCCCTGCCCTTCACTCTGTGTGGCAGTTGGCAGGGCTGGGACCTCCTCGTTCTTAGGCCAGGCACTTCCCCAGGCCTGGTGGGCTTAGTTGCCTCTGCCTGTTCTGTGCTCAGCACAGCATAGCACTCCCTGACCGGCTGAGTGGACAAGTGAGGAGGGCCTATCATAGGTCATAAATTTGGCAGGTGGGGGATGAGGGCCCACTCCCTGGGAGCTGAGCCACCCAAGCCAAGATCTAGTGATGGCACAGACTTGCAGACAGAAAGCCTGGGTTCCAATCCCAGCTCTACCACAAGGGCAAGTGACTTAACCTCTCAGTTTCCCAACCCAGAAAATGGAATGAACAAGAGCGTGCTCAGCTTGTGGGACACAGACCACATGTGAGAGGGGGCTTTCCATTGATTTGACTTAAGTCTGCATCTTGGACAGCGCCTTTAGAAAAGGCCAAAGACAGAGGAAAGAAAGGGAAGGATAAAGGCCCCAAGACCACCAAGAAACCCCTGGAAGGGTCCCCCAGGCCACCCAAGAAGCCCAAGGAGAAGCTACCCAAGGCCACCAAGAGGCCCAAGGAGAAGCCACCTAAGGCCACCAAGAAGCCCCTGGAAGGGTCTCTGAGACCACCCAAGAAGCTCAAGGAGAAGCCACCCAAGGCCACCAAAAAGCCCAGGGAGAAGCCACCCAAGGCCACCAAGAGGCCCCTGGCTGGCAAGAGGCCTCCCACTCTGACCCCCTCGGAAACCCCGTGGTGGCCACTGCCCCTACCCCCTAGCTCCAGCCCTGAGGAGCTGCCGCAGGAGGGAGGTATGTGCTGGAATCTCCTGTGCTGGTGGGTCTCTGGCCTGCTGGGCTGTGGGGAGGGAGGTGGTGCAAGTCCCTGGGGCTTTGTTCCTGCAGATCATCAGGGCTGCCCAGACAGGGCGGGCTCTGGGGACTGTCATAACTGTGGCGATTTAGTCGGAGCCCCTTTAGTGCAGCTGCCTCCCTGGGCAGGGGAGCCTAAGCAGCCCTGTCCAGTGATGTGCTCTCCCTGTCCTGGGAGCTGTCCCCAGGGCCCCACCCAGAGCTACCCTCTGGTATGTTGCTGGGTTCTGAGCTTGCAGGGTGCCCCCCTGCTGGGGTGGCTTTGCTTCAGGGGTTCCCAGATAGTAGGGCTTGGGCTCCCAAGAAAGTCCTCAAGCTCTCTGGCTCTGGGGATGCCAGCAGAGTGAAGCCAGAGTGGCCCAGGCCTCCAGGAGTGAGCTGGGCCTCGGGGTGTCAGCAGGGTCCAGGTCTTGGTGCAGTGTGGGTGGTCAGAGCAGGCCTTTGGGGTTTGCGTTGCAGGTGGGGCCCTCCCACATCCCTGGCAGGGTCCAGGAGGAGAGACTGATGGGGATCATCAGCCTGGTGAGCGGGCATGTCCACCTGGCCTTGGAGACCAAGCACCTAGACTCGGGTCTCCAGGGTGGGGGTGCCAGGGGTGTTTTCAACAAGGAGGCATGAGCATTTCCCCCCAGAGCCAGAGGAGGTGACCGAGCAGCCCACGCTGGACTACAACGACCAGATAGAGAGGGAGGATTACGAGGACTGTGAGTAGGATCCTGCTGGCAGGGAACAGCTGGCCCTGTCAGAACCCTGACCCCCAGCCAGAGCCCTCTGATGATCCACTCAGAGGCCCCTCCCAGCCCCACCACCCACTGAGGAGGGGCCTTGCCTAGCTCAGAGCCCATACTCCCCCCTCAGTTGAGTACATCCGGCGCCAGAAGCAGCCCAGGCCACCCCCACGGAGGAAGCCCCAGAAGCCAGAGCCTGGGCACCCTGAGAAGGAGAGCCAGCCTCCCCGGCGCAGGGCTGAGGCCCCCGAGGAGGGGATCGGTAGGACAGGGGCAAATGGGAGAGGAAGTGCTGGGTGAGGGAGCCTCTGGGCCCACCCCTGCCTCCTACCTCCACAGAGCCACCTCTGAAGCCACTGTCACTCCCACCACCCCCCGACTATGGGGATGGCTATGTGATCCCTAACTACGATGACAGTGAGTGTCCTCCCATCCCAGGCTCTCGCTACCATGGAACTCCAGCCTGGTGGCAGTGTGCCCAGGTCCCTGCTGCCCGGAACCACCTGGTTTCGCTGGCCTGTGCTCTGTTCCTACCCCCAAGTCCCTTATAGGTCCTGCCCACCCCTTCCTTAGAGGAGCCCCACCCCTACCAGGCCTTCCTTCCCTGCACCACTGGGCAATCACCTCAACAGTTCTTTGCCACATCAATCCATCTGGCCCTTGACTCCACCTCCACCCTTAAGACCCCCTTCCTGGTCACTCAAGACCTGTCCCCTACATGCCTACTCTCTGCCCAGCCTTGTCCCACCCTCGGCAGGTCATGCCCTCTCCAGGGTCATGCTGACCCCCCTGTACCCAGGGCCCCTCTAGCAGGCTCCACCTCCCTCCCCTTAGCCTACCCCCATGCCACCCCCTCGGCTGGCCCTCCCTTCTGCCCAGTCGCGCTCTGGGGTCACGTGAACCAAGGGCCTCTGGCTCACATGGTGGGGCCCTGAGGCAGCATCTGGTATGCCTCATGTGGCTCTCCCTCCCCGAAGTGGACTATTACTTCCAGCTCCCCAGGCCCCAGAAGCCTGACTCTGACTTGGAGACAGACGAGGAAAAGGAGGGGCTGAGTGAGTGGACCAAGTTGTTTGCACCCCCAAGCTCAGCCTGACCTGCACCCACACCTGTCCCCAGTCCAAGCCTGACCCCCACCCATCTGCCCCCAGTGCATGCTTGACCCTTTCCCCACATGTCCCCTGAAGCCCAGACCTAAGGTTACAGGCTCCTCCCACCTTTCACCCTTCAGAGAAACCCAGAAAGGAGGGCAGCAACCCCAAGAAAGAGGAACCAGATGACAAATGGACAGTGGAGAAGGGCAAGGACCATAAAGGTAGGGGGCTAGGAGCCAGAACCACAAGATCTGGGTCCCTGTGGGGAACACTGTGCCCTCCACCCTGAGGCTCTGGGACCCTATGCGCCACCTCCCCAACTGTTTCCCCCAGGACCACAGAAGGGTGAGGAGTTGGAGGAGTGGGTGCCAACAGAAAGAGTCAGTGAGTGAGGGGCCCTGGGGCACGACGATGGGGGTGAGTGGGGGACTGGTGTAGCAGAGGGCTAGGGTTGGTACTTGGGGGCTGGGGAGCCGGGCAGCAGCAGGGTAGGATGTTGGGGAAAGCGGCCTGACCCAGGCCATATGTGGGTCCCAAACCCAGATTTCCTGACAGTGCCTCAGACTTCCAGAACCTTTTCCAGCTCTTAAATTCTTGGGGCTCAGAGCTTGTGGCACATGGCAGGTGTGTGGATGGCCCCAGTGTAGGGTATGGGTGACGCTTATGACTCACTCTCCCTGATTTCAAGTGGCTCTGGGAAGTCAGGCATCATCAGCCTGACCCCACATGGGGCAGAGCTGCCATGACTGGTGCCCAGGATAGGCAGGGACTCTGGGCTCCTCAGTGCTGGGTTTGGTGGGGGGAGGGATGGAGCTAGCAGGCACCCAGCCTTGGATGCACATCCCCAGAGTGCCCCCCCATCGGGATGGAGTCACACCGCATTGAGGACAACCAGATCCGGGCATCCTCCATGCTGCGCCATGGTCTGGGGGCTCAGCGTGGCCGGCTCAACATGCAGGTGGGTGTCAGCATGGCTCCATCTCCCAGCTGCCCAGGGGCCTGTCCCCCAACTCAGCTCCCACCACCCGGACAGGCTGGAGCCACTGAGGATGACTACTATGATGGGGCATGGTGTGCCGAGGATGACCCTCAGACCCAATGGATCGAGGTGGACACCAGAAGGACCACCAGGTTCACAGGCGTCATCACCCAGGGGCGCGACTCCAGCATTCAGTACGTCAGCCAGGCTCACAGGCACTTGGTGGGTGGCGGCTCCAGGCATGGCTGGGTCCCACTTGAGACACTGCTCAAGGCCCTGCTCCTTCTTGACGGTCATGGCCAGTCAGCTCCCTGTGCCCAAATGAGCGATCACCTATCCATACCCATACAGTGGGCATGGGAGCTACCCTGACCCCCAGTGAGCACCACATGCCCATTCTAGCCCAGAAGACAGGGCTGGGGCTGCCTGAGTGCCTGGGACTGGTGTGGAGGGCAGCCTGTCCTGACCCCCATCTGCTTCCCAGTGACGACTTTGTGACCTCCTTCTTCGTGGGCTTCAGCAATGACAGCCAGACGTGGGTGATGTATACCAATGGCTACGAGGAGATGGTAGGTGCTCAAGACCTCTGCCCACCCCCTGGTACCTGGGAGGGTGGCCTCTCAGCTAGGGGGCTGCTTTGAGGCCTGCCTCTCCTCAGACCTTCCACGGGAATGTGGACAAGGACACGCCCGTGCTGAGTGAGCTCCCGGAGCCAGTGGTGTCCCGCTTCATCCGCATCTACCCCCTCACCTGGAATGGCAGCCTGTGCATGCGTCTGGAGGTGCTGGGATGCCCGGTGTCCCGTGAGTGCAGGGCTCAGGGACTTGGAGGGCGGAGGGTTCCTGGGAAAGCAGGCAGGCAGGGGGCCTGCTCAGGCCCCGCCTGCCGCCCTCTGCAGCAGTCCATAGCTATTATACACAGAATGAGGTAGTGACCACAGACGACCTGGACTTCCGGCACCACAGCCACAAGGACATGCGCCAGGTGCGGCACAGTGGGGCCCTGTCCCTGGGTTCTGGGACCTCTGCCCCACCTGGACACACAGGCCCTCACCTTGGGGAGGGGGCCCCAAGGCCTCTCCCTGAAGCACCAGCACCCCAGATGGCTGGTTCCTAGTAGGGGCCTCTCCTCCCAGAGGCCTACCCCATGGACAGGCCATCTCCAAGAGAGGGCTGCCTCTGTGGGCTGGGTGCAGGCAGGCCGCATAACTTGGGGTGCTCTGCCCACTCAGCTGATGAAGGTGGTGAATGCGGAGTGCCCCACCATCACCCGCACATACAGCCTGGGAAAGAGCTCTCGTGGGCTCAAGATCTACGCCATGGAGATCTCAGACAACCCCGGGGATCATGAACTGGGTGAGGCCCCCATGGCTCTTGGGGCCCAGCCCTCCCACCTACAGATTAGAGGCAAGGCCCTGGCATTGTGGCTGGGCCTGCGCCTTTGGTGTTCCCAGCTCACTACCTCTTCCTGTCCTGGGAGTCTCTCTAGGTGTCCCAGGCTGTTTTGCTGGGCCCTACAAGTGTCGGCTGCCTTCAGCCCCTGGAAGTGAGCCACTTTGAGTCCTTCCTCAGAGCCCTCTTTTTTCATGTATAAATGAGTCATCCTCAAGAGGGCCTTGGGAGACAGGGTAGATGCTGAGGCTCCTGCCCTTGCAGGAGAACCTGAATTCCGCTACACAGCCGGGATCCATGGCAATGAGGTGCTGGGCCGGGAGCTGCTGCTACAGCTCATGCAGTACCTGTGCCACGAGTACCGCGATGGGAACCCCCGTGTGCGCAGCTTGGTGCATGACACGCGCATCCACCTGGTGCCCTCGCTCAACCCTGATGGCTATGAGGTGGCATCGCAGATGGTGGGTGGGGAATCGGGGCTCAGAGGGTTGGGGTGCTACTGGGGTGGGGTCAGTGTCATATTGCACGGGAACTGGGGCAGGCCACTGACTCTGATCCTGCTGGCTCCCCAGGGCTCTGAGTTTGGGAACTGGGCGCTGGGGCTGTGGACCGAGGAGGGCTTTGACATCTACGAAGACTTCCCAGATCTCAACTCTGTGCTCTGGGGAGCTGAGGAGAGGAAGTGGGTCCCGTACCGGGTCCCCAACAATAACCTGCCCATCCCTGAACGCTACCTCTCCCCAGATGCCACGGTGAGGCAGCAGACTGGCCAGCAGGGTCTGGCAGAGCCTGAGTCGCTGGGGGAGACTTGGGGTGGGTCAGTAGGTGACCAAGGCTGAGGGGGACAGAGAAGGGATGTGGGTCCCAGTATGGGGTCTGCACAGAGGGTGAACCAGAATGGGATCTGCATGGAGGGTGATGGAGGCTGCCCCCAGGTGTCCACAGAGGTCCGGGCCATCATCACTTGGATGGAGAAGCACCCCTTCGTGCTTGGGGCGAACCTGAATGGTGGCGAGAGGCTTGTGTCCTACCCCTACGACATGGCCCGCACGCCCAGCCAGGAGCAGCTGCTGGCTGCAGCCATGGCGGCTGCCCGTGGAGAAGATGAGGATGAGGTATCCGAAGCCCAGGAGACCCCAGACCATGCCATCTTCCGCTGGCTGGCCATCTCCTTTGCCTCTGCCCACCTCACCATGACTGAGCCCTACCGGGGAGGCTGCCAAGCACAGGACTACACAAACGGCATGGGCATCATCAATGGGGCCAAGTGGAAGCCCCGATCTGGGAGTGAGTCAGCCCTGGGGGCTGGGGTGGGGTGTTTGTTGCAGGGCAGGAGTGACAGGCTATCTGCCCTGCTCAGCTATGAACGACTTCAGTTACCTGCACACCAACTGCCTGGAGCTCTCCATCTACCTGGGCTGTGACAAGTTCCCCCATGAGAGCGAGCTGCCCCGGGAGTGGGAAAACAACAAGGAGGCACTGCTCACCTTCATGGAGCAGGTGGGGGGCAGGGCCCGGGAGGTAGGGAGCCCAGGACTCCCATCGTTGCTGTGGCCACCCACTTGCCTCCTCCCTGCAGGTTCACCGAGGCATCAAGGGCGTGGTGACTGATGAGCAAGGCATCCCTATTGCCAACGCCACCATCTCTGTGGGCGGCATCAATCACGGCGTGAAAACAGGTACTTTGTGTGCACACCTACACTACCTTCCAAGGTGGGCACCTAGTCTGTAGCCCCTGAAGGTGGCCTGCCCCAGGTAGAGGGAGGGCCGGGCCTGAGCGGAGGCACCTGGGAAGCAAACCTGTCTTCCCTTTGCAGCAGGAGGTGGTGATTACTGGCGTATCTTGAACCCGGGTGAGTACCGCGTGACAGCCCACGCAGAGGGCTACACTCCCAGTGCCAAGACCTGCAACGTGGATTATGACATCGGGGCCACTCAGTGCAATTTCATCCTGGCTCGCTCCAACTGGAAGCGCATCCGGGAGATCATAGCCATGAACGGGAACCGACCCATACTGCGCATTGACCCCTCACGCCCCATGACCCCTGAGCAGCGCCGCATACAGCGCCGCCGCCTGCAGTACCGGCTGCGAATGCGCGAGCAGATGCGGCTCCGGCGCCTCAACGCCACTGTGAGCCCAGTGCACCCGACCCCGACCCTCTCCCCCACCCACTCCCTGGCCCCCGGCCCCACCCCCAGCGTCGGGCCCTGGCACTCTACGGCGGCCCCCACAGCTGCCTGGGAGGAGGCAGAGACCGAGACCTACACGGAGGTG
Source organism: Manis javanica (assembly GCF_040802235.1). Classification (NCBI taxonomy): domain Eukaryota; kingdom Metazoa; phylum Chordata; class Mammalia; order Pholidota; family Manidae; genus Manis; species Manis javanica. The sequence goes on along the minus strand of NC_133161.1, from coordinate 108,682,877 downwards.
GTGACAGAGTTTGCAACGGAGCCGGGGCCCGAGGAGGAGAAGGTGGTCCTGGGCCCGGAATTGTTCTTCACCACAGCCGAGACTTACACAGTGAATTTCGGGGAATTTTGAGGCAGGTCTGCCCACGCCCACACCCATGCTGGTGTCATGTCGCCACAGCTGGCCTGGAGCCATCAGGGCAGGGGAGGCCCCTGGTGTGGACCAGGCCAGGAGAGGATGTGACGAGACCAAGACTTAAAGATCAGGGTCTACCCTGCCTGCCAGCCTCAGAGAAGAGGGGCCACCACAGTGCAGGGTGGGGGCAGGCTGAGTAAACCCAGGGCCTTCAGCCACCTGCCCAGGCAACACCAATAAACCAAGCTCATGGCAGACATGTTGCTGGTCACTCACTGTTCTGGTCAGTGAAGGGCAGAGAGGAGGGAGACTTCCATCACGTGGGCGCATCTACAGCAGCACTCTGGTCCAGCACCACATCTGCCCTAACTAACACCAGTGGAACTAACACCAGTGGCTAGTCGGGTTTTTATTATAAAGCTAATGCTGCAGGGGTGCCATTGCAGGGGATGAACGGCTGGACCTCTCTGGACAAGGCAGCCTTGTGAGTCAGGAGCACAGACTGAAGCCCTCCAAGTCCTCCTCCTCTTCCCCAAAGCCCGAGAAGCTGATGGGCTGGCAGGCCAGGCTGCGTAGGTTCACAAGGCACGCGGTCTGTGTGGTACTGAAGTCTGGGACAGCCACCAAGAGCACCCTTTGGCCCTCAGGGCCTGGGAGGAAGCCAGCAGGAGCCCAGCTCAGGCTGTGGGTGAACCCCACCTCAAAGGGAAGTCCCCAGAAGTAAACAGGGTCCCCATCAACACTGGGGGAGTGCTGGCCACAGATACACTGATCAGAGATGAGCTCTGACACCACTACTGGAGGGGCAGCTCAGCCCCTGCTCCAGCATGTGGTCAGCAGGCCCCCAGGTAGCACCCAGATGCCCACCCAATGGGGTGGGCCTGGGGGCTCCCATGTGGGTTTTCTTCTCTGTGAGCCTCATCCCCATTAGAGTGCGAGTCCCTTGTGACAGCCCAGATCTGTAGCTCCCCAGTGGGATTTACCTTGGAAGATTCTGGAGCCAAAGCTGGGGGTGTTACCACAGAAGTAGACGTGAGGGCATTCCAGGAGGATGAACGGGTCGATTTTGTAGAATGGGTAACAACCTGGAGAGGCAGGCCGGCAGCTGAGCACAGGGCTTCTCACCCCAGCCCACAGACACATGGCAGGGGATGACAGATGGATGTGGGCACCACCCCTGCCCACATGCTTTGTGTTTTTTTTTTTTCTTGTACATGGTTCTTTTAGCCAGTGGCAGCCTCACCAGAGTCATGACAAAGCCACCTGACACTGCTGAGCAGCGCCAGGGCAGGTCCGCATGCCCCACTGCTCTTGCCTGACTGGGTGTGCATGGGGCAGGGTGCCACACGCTGACCAACTTGGCTGTCACCCCTAAAGTAGGCCGTGGTCATCATCAGAGGTAGATTCCACAGAGCATCCAGGAAAGTGTCAGGCTCCTGGACTTTTCCTCAGACAGGTCACAGCAGGCAGATGAGGGTAAATCCATGCTGCCAGTGCTGTGAGGTCAGGGGTCCCAGCGGCCCAGCACCGTTACCTAGAGTGTCGGGGGCTGTGGGGCTGAGGTGGCGGACTCGCAGGGTCCACTCCAGGATCTCCACGTGATCCTCCATGCTGCTGTACCGGAAAATGTCCCTCACGTTCTGTCCGGACGTGCCCAGGAATCTGCAAGGCAAGGCTTGACTGACCCCCATCCTGGGGGCCGCCATCACCCTCCTCCCAGTGGCTGACCCAGAGCTCACTGGGCCCTCAGTGGGATGGTGTCCAAGTCACTGTGAGAAACAGCCTGATTCCAGGGGGGGCCTTCAAAGCCCTGGACCCAACCCTCCCCTCCTGATGCCACTGGGGCAAAAGGTTAGTGGAGTGTGGCCGTGCTGGCTACCTGACTCCATCGATGGTGGCCTGGTAGGGGTTGGTAACCAGCTGCAGCGTGGAGTAGGCAGTGGCCAGTGGGAACATGCAAGGGTGCAGTGGCTGCTGGGGGAGTGTGTAATTGGTCGGGTCAAATTCGCCTGGCATCACGTCCACGGGCACTGAGGCCTGGAGGGCAGAGGCATGAGAGTTCACTGGGCCCAGCACTGCCACCAGAAGGCCTGCCAGAACCCACACCCCTCCCCTGGCCCACCCACCCCAAAGACTCCCGTGACAGCCACTGGCCAGCACCCCTCACTCACACTCAGCTGCAGGAGGATCTCGTCCAGCATCTTGACGGCCTCCACACTGGCTGCCTGGGTTTTCTTGGTTAAGTACTTAGCCTAGGAGTAAAAGCCCATAGGCTGTCAGACCCCAAGACAGGCTCAGTTCAAAAGGATGTCCAGAGCCTCCGCCTGGGAGGCTGAGAGCAGAGCAAAGCACAGGCCCCCACTGCTTCAGAAAGCAGGGCCTGAGCAGATGCTGGGCCCCACCCCCACAGGCTGTCCCCAGGCACTGCAGGCTGCTGCCTCCAGACCATCCACCTGTGTCCAGCTGTCCATGAGCAGCTGGCTGCAGGCTGTACCTTGTTAATGGAGTCTCTGCCCTGGGTGCTGTGGCTGAGAAGGTTTCCAGCAAGGATGACCCGGGAGATGTGGGCGGCACTGCACTGCTCCCCTTCATCCCCAAGCTGCCCTGTCATCATGTCCACCAGCAGCTGGGTGCCCAGCAGACTCTCACCCCCGCCGCTGCCCAGGCCCAGGCCAGACACCAGCAGTACAAACCTAAAGAAGAAATTGGGGTCCCCCTGGGTGCCCAGAAGGCAGGTGCCTGCCATAGGTGTGCAGAGCCCTACCATAGTCATGGGTGAGCCAGAGAGACAGAGCCCAACAGCCCGGGCACCCACTCCTCACCTGTCTGTGTCCAGGGCAGGTGTGGGCTGCTGAAGGGCAAGCCCAGCGAAGCAGTGGTCCTCCACCTGGAATTTCCCATCCTCCCGCACTGAGCCGAGCACAGCCAGGACCGTCCCTGCAGAACAGCAACGTCAGGTCCTGGGGCCCAGGCCACCTCCTTCCAGTCATCCAGATAGCAAAACCAGCCGGCTCCTCCATTGTGCTGCAAACTCTCTCAGGACTTGGGACCAGCGTCTGCTTCTGGGATCACTGCCTTTGCAGGGAGGCAAGAAGAACTGGGCCCTCCTGGGTCACCTGCTCCTGAACCTCAGCCCATCGCCCCAGGAACAGACCTAGATGCACAGGCCACCCCCACCTGTGACCAGCTGTGACACATCAATGGTGCCTTCCAGTTTGATGCGCTGCAATTCATCCTCCAAGACCAGCTCATCGTCGGGGTGGATGTATTTGCTTCGAGGGGGCTGGGGAAGCAGGTTGTGCTGAAATTCGGAGATGGGAAGTCATTCTGGGACTCCAGTGCCGCCATTGTGAGATGGTACCACAGCCCCTATCCCTGGGCTCAAGGCAGGCAGGCCCATGGGAGCCCCTGGGGAGAGTTCTGGGGAGGCCTCACCTCCTCGCTGACCTCCCGCAGGATGGAGGGTTGGAGCGGCATGGCTTTGAAGAGGGTCCCCACCACACAGCACTTCTCCCCTGGCTGCAGCTCACACAGCTGCCTTATTTGGACTCCACTGCCTGGGGCACAAGAGGCAGGAGCTCAGAACCAGGTGGCCCTGGGGCAGCCTCACAGCATTGCAGCCCAGGCCTCTCCAGGAGTGAGAAAACATCCAGCACAAGGACCCCTTAGCCAGCAGGGCCCTTGAGACCCCAGGAGGACAGAGGGACCCTGGATGTGGCTGCACCCTGGATGCTGTGTCCTCATAAAAGAGACAGAGACAGCGAGGAAAGCCAGGCAGAGATGCAGGGATGCAGCTGCAAGCCCAGGAATGCTGGGCAGCCACCAGAAGAGCAGGAAGGATTCTTCCCCTAGAGCCTCTGGAATTGGGGAGGGAGGGCCTTGGAGTGAAGGACTTCAGACTCTGGTCTCCAGAACTGGGAAAGGATAAATTTTTGTGGTTTTCAGCCACTCAGTTCATGGCTTTGTTGTCTGTTAACCTCACTTACACCTAAAATTCTAACACTGGTTCTTAGAAAGAGGCATGCCAAGTCTAAACAAAGTCCTGCCCTTTCAGTTATTAATATTTAATTTTATTGTACTCTAAATTTTAAAATTAAAACTTAGTTTTTAGTATTTACAGTAAATAAGTATTTTAATATTACAACTTACTAGTTTCCTTTAAGAGTTTGAATTTTTCCACTCACCTAACAAATGCCTCAGCCCCTGAAAACAAATGTACCCCAAATTTCACATTCCTATCCACCCCATTCTGCTGCCTGGGGATCTGTTTACCCAGACTGCCTGGATCCTGGAGTGCACATGGGGGTCTGGGGGATGTGCTGGAAGACAGGCAAGGGAGATGCACCCCTCTGCCATGTGCAGGGGTCCCTCAGGTGGGCAGGAAGAAGTACAAGGCCCAGAAGTTCTGTGGATTTGTCAGTACAGTCCCCAAGACTGGAGAAACCAGTTGGAAGGTGATGGGGAAATGTGGAAGCAGGATCAGCCCCTTCCCTGGCCCAGCCATCTCTAGCATGGACCCCTCCTACTCTGGGAGAACCAAGAACCTTCCACAGACCCACACCCTGGGAGTGGAGAGGAGTACCTCAGAACAAGGTAAGGAGGGTGCCTACACCAGACAGGAATGCTAGAACCGACAGAAACAGACCCCAAAGCCTGATGCCTACTGAGCTCTCATCCAGCCCCACATGGCTGCCAAGCACTGTGTGCGGAACTCATCCATCTGACAACATGCCCAAGCAGATACTACCACCCCACATGGTTGAGGAAACTGCAGCACAGGGGAATAAACTAACACCTAAGGCTGCACAGCTGGGACCCAGTGTGTGTGCCAAGCACAAGAGCCACATGTCCCTGTGCTGAGAGCAGGGCACTGCCCATCCAGGGCCATGCAGGCACCCGAAGGGCCAGCCACTGTGACAAGCGCCACCAACAAATGGGAGCAGAGGCAGAAGGCACAGGACACTAAGATGACCTCTCAAGGTGCACAACACTGAAGTTAGGCCTCAAGGAAAGACAGGAAGAGCACACAAGGGGAAGGGAAGAGAAATCGGGTGCCAGAGTGGGCGCTGCAGTGTGCAGTGACACTGAGCCCAAGGAGGGCTGGTGTCCATGATCTCTTCAAGGAAAGAGAGGAAGAGCCATCAGGATCCAGAAGAGACCTGTTACATGGCAGAGGAAAGGCACAACACTGCCTGCAGGGAAGGAAAGCGTTTTGCCCCTAATGAAGGGCTGGCCTGGCCAGGAGACAATGGCCGTGTTCTCCTGGCTGCCTACAGTAAAACTGGAGCGGTCCAGCAGATTGGGTGGGGTGGGACGGACCTAAATGTCAGGGCTTCCCAGAGTGTTCCAAATGGTTCCCACAGGCAACCAGGGCTGAGACCACTGAGCCTGGTGCAAGGGGCAATAAAAATGAGTAAGACATGGCCTCACCTGCAGAAACTTCAGCTTAAAAACATGGCACATGAACTGAAAGCTACTTGGAAAGCCACTCTTCTGAACAGCAAGAATGGGTGACACAGCACCATGTAGAAGATGAGGTGGGGTCCCCGTTCATCAATCCCCATAACATAGCTGCAAGGCAGATCACCAAGGAAATGGTAAAAAAGAAAGATGTTTGCATTGCACAGGCCGCTTGATTAGGAAAGACAGATGAGCCTGAGGACAGGAGACTGATGCCCAGCACACAGGAGGCCAGGAGGAGGGACAGACTGACATGCGTGAGCACAGAGCTGGTCCCCTTGAGTGCACTGGGCATCTTCCCAGACCTCAGCTTCCAGTGCTGGAGCCTGGCCTGCCACAATAGGCCAACAGGTGAATAATCTGCACTGAAGACAAGGAAAAGCATTTCCCCATGCCAATGATGTAATCACAGTTACTGCCACACCTAAGCTCTACCTCCACCCAAACAAACCTCACTTTAAATGCACAAATGCCTTACTTTAACCCCTTAACTACCTGAAGAAACAGGTATAAGGGTTAATTTCCCAGTGTACCTGGGAAATGGGATAATTTAAAGACAGGTTCCAGCACTACCAGGCCCTGTACAACACTCCTGAACAACCGGGAGCGGGTGGGGGGGGGGCAGGGGCACGGGGACTGCCCTGCATATCACTTACCCCAATGCCGCTGGGCCTGGCTCACCAGAAACGGCCTCATCTGGACCAGGCGGGTGGCATAAATGTGGGCATACTGCCGACTAAAGCTGCGCTCCCCCAGGCGAAAAGGCTGTGAGGTGTTGGTGTACATTGCCACGGGCACACGGGCAAAGGTGGCGCTGGTGACTGCTGGTGGGGATAGCAGTGTGTGTGCCCTCTGAGCAGCCTGCTCAGAAAACATGGCTGTGTTCGACGTGTCCAGATCGCTGTGCCCAGGCGGAGCAGGAGGGGACCACTGTGAGGACACAAATGCATACCTGCAGCTCTGCCCATCCCCAGGCTGTCCTGGTGTCTCCCAAGGCACAGAGTTGGGAGCTGTGGCAACCAGACGGGCCACAGCAGCACCCGGAAATCCACTGTGCGGGACACCATCTGGCCCTGCAACCCTGTCCAAAAGGGAGACAAGCAAAGCTAAGGAAACCCTTCTCCACTTGGGGCTCTTCAAGCTGGTCTCTGGGTCCACTGCCTGTTCCACACCCGCCATGGACAACTACAGGATCTCAAATTATACATGCCCCCAGTGGAATTGCTCATGTGCCCCCGTCCAGCTCCCCCACGGCCTGCCCCATCTTAGGGCATGAGGCCAGCCTTATTAATACATAAACCAACCATAAAATTTTAACTCATTAGCAAATAAAAATAAGGACATAAATAAATCACTCTGCTCAAAACTCTCCAAAGGCTCCCATCTCACTGAATAAAACCTGGGTCTCTGCACCGATAACTCCGTGCAGATCTCGCCCTCACCCTACTCCGCTGCCCTTGAGCCTCCTTGGCCCGCGCCCGGCCCTCCGAACCTCCGGCTGCTCCCCACAAGCGCAGAGCAGCACAGGAACCCGCCGCCGACCTGGAGCTGCCGCCCCGCGGCCGCGGATGCGCTGCTGAGTGGGAGCAGCGGTTTGGTGCGACGGCTCTAAGACGAGGCACGCAGCCTGGCTCCCCCTTCCACCGCCTTTTCGGTGCAGCAGTTATACAGCTTCTACTCTGTTTCCTCCGGTCAGCTCTGCGCTGGGAAGGAATCTGAACTTGCGGCCCAAACGTACAGAGGGGACTGCAGTCTGGCCCCCGGCTGCCAGCTTCCAGCCCGGCCACCAACCTGCTTCCTGGTCCCCAGCCCCGCAGCCCGGGACCCTGCCCAGGGCCGTACCCTGGGGTCGGCGCGTGGGGCACAGCAGAGATCCTGCTCAGCCTGCCCACGAGGGCCAACACTCACTGCAACAGTGCGCCACCCCCACGGGGCCCGGGAAGCCCGAGATGCCAGGGACCTCGCTCACCTGGCCAAGAGCCGCTCCGCCCACCGTCGCATCCCGCCAATCCTCGTGCGCCGCATTCCGCCAATCCGTACGGCCCACTCACCCACCGCTGCATCCAGCCAATCCTCGCGTGTCTCTCCCGGCCCGTCGCCGGGCGCCTAGCTCCGTCCATCACCGCGGGGTCCGCCCACCGCCTCGCGCCGCTTCCTGCCAATCACTGGCTCCCCGCTCTGTCTTTACTCGCGGGACCTACGGGCCGTAGCGCATAGCCTCCCGCCAATCCGCGAGTTCCTAATCCACCATCGCCTGCTCCCCGCCTCTGCACGCTAAGCGTGCGGTGAGCCGCGGCCCAGTTTCTCTGGCAACGCCGTGGGACTGGTGCGCATGCGTGTGCGCCGCGTCGCCCTGGAGGTGCGTCGTGAGGTCACGGTGCCTTCCGGGTAGTTGAAGCCGCTCCCGCCCACCGAGGGCCGGGTAGGACACCCTGTTCTGCGGCGGAAGCCGGTACTGATAGCTGGGGTGAGACCGACGCCGGAGACAGCACCGCCCGAGGGGAGCAGTTACTCCCCCGGAGCGCCGAGGGCAGGGCCCGAGCCAGGGATCCAGGGTGGCGGAGGCCGGTTTGGGGTTAGGGTTGGGGTGGGATTAGGGTAGGATTAGTGTGGGTTTAGGACGGGGTTGGGCTGAGGTTAGGGGTGGAATTAGGATTAGGGTTAGGGTTAGAGTTAGGATTGGGGTGGGGTCAAGCCTAGGGAAGCAAGCTTTCTGTGTAAGCCCTCTGCTCTGGGACACAGCCTGGACCCAGCGCTCTCGGCCCAGTTGTCCTTCCCACGCGTCCCTTCCCCCTTCGCTCTAATCAGGCCTTTCCTTGACCGACCCCACCCCTCCCCGCCCAGCATCGGTACTGCTCTTGTCCGCATCTCCAGCAAGTTATTTCATCTGATCATCAAATAACCCTTTGAAGGGGAAACGGAGGCAGGTGAGGACACACAGCTAATGGGGAACAGCTGGCATTCACACCAAGGCAGATTGACTTCGATGGCCTCACATAAGATGCTCCCCAACATCAGCTGAATTGCCCAGGTAATTACCCACTACTTCTTGCTCCTGCCATGGAATAAGGCATTTGTGAAACATTGTGCAGAACGGGCTGAACTAAGTCCTCTTTAAGAGGGTGTGTGGGGAGTCTTGTTTGCTTACCATATGCCTGGCACATGTACTTGCTGCATGAATGGATGAGGACTTCTTTTGAATGCAAGCAGTGTGCCAAGTGTGCTAAGGACATAATCTTGTTAAATCTTACATGGCACTGTTATCATCTCCATTTCACAGAAAGCTTCATCACTGCAGAGTCTTCATCACTGCAGAGTAACGTAGCCAGGGAAGGGGCCAGAATTTGACCCACCTGCCCATGTTTGGGCCCTCAGACATAAGCTGTGCAACCTCCACCCTGAGCTTTGCTACTGGTGACAGGTACACAGATGGGGCAACTGATGGGGTCTGTAACAGAAGCCCCAGGCAGGAGTCAGCAATGATGGGTCTGTGAGAGGCAGGGCAGACCTGTGGGGGTCCTTCTGTGGGGTGCAGGCACTTTTGTGGGGGACCACAAACTCTTCCCTAACCCTCCTCCCTTTGCTATCTGCAAGGCTGTAGAGGCAAAAGTGCTGATTTATGACCTCCCTGGCAGCCAGGCAAGGTAATGACATCAGATCTTGCAGAGACATAAGGGGTGTGGGGAGTTGGGCCTCTGAGAAATTTGCTTTCATGATAAAAGTGAAGACACAGCCTACAGCCTTCCCCTTTCTCTCTGTGGTGAAAACATGGCAGTGTCCTGCAACTTTGAGTGAATCCCAGAGATTCTAACCTAGATACCACTTAGCTACTTGACCATAACTAGAATTGCTAACTTTTATTTCATGGCAAAAAATGAACCACTACTTGTTTTCTCTGCTTCGGGTATTCTGAATATGAACCAAAGATGTTTTAAATGAAATATGTAAGTATATAAAAGGGCAAAGGGCCCCCAGAAGGTTAATAGAACTGGCGACTTATGCATTGGGCTCCCCAAGGTAAGTACTAGTTTCCATTAAAAGCAAGGACTGTGTAGAATGACATCACAGGGAGGGTCTTCTGTAATATTCACTAATGCATTTTTTATTATTATTGTTATTAACATATGATTGATAAACACTCTTATGAAGGTTTCACATGAAAAAACAATGTGGTTACTACATTTACCCATATTATCAATTCCCCACCCATACCCCAATGCAGTCACTGTCCATCAGTGTAGTAACATGCCACAGATCCACTATGTGCCTTCTCTGTGCTGCACTGTTCTCTCCGTGATCCCCCACACCATGTGTCCTAAACATAATACCCCTCAAGCCCCTTCTCCCTCAGTCCCCACCTGCCCTCCCAAACCCCTCCCCTTTAGTAACCACTACTTCATTCTTGGAGTCTTTGAGTGTGCTATTTTGTTCCTTCAGTTTTGCTTCATTGTTATACTCCACAAATAAGGGAAATCATTCAGCATTTGCCTTTTTCCACCTGGCTTGTTTCACTGAGCATAATATCCTCCAGCTCCATTCATGTTGTTGCAAATGGTAGAATCTGTTTCTTTCTTATGGCTGAATAGTACTCCATTGTGTATATGTACCACATCTTCTTTATCCATTCATCTACTGACGGATACTTACATTGCTTCCATATCTTCGCTATTCTAAATAGTGCTGTGATAAACATAGGGGTGCATATGTCTTTTTGAATCTGAGAAGTTGTATTCTTTGGTTAATTCCAAGGAGTGGGATTCCCGGGTCAAATGGTATTTCTATTTTTAGTTTTTTGAGGAACCTCCATATTGCTTTCCACAATGGTTGAATTTATATCCCCACCAGCAGTGTAGGAGGGTTCCCCTTTCTCCGCATCCTTGCCAGCATTTGTTGTTCTTAGTGTTTTCAATGCTGGCCATCCTTACTGGTGTGACGTGATATCTCATTTTAATTTGCATTTCCCTGATGATTAGTGATGTGGAGCATCATTTCATGTGTCTGTTGGCCATCTGAATTTCTTCTTTGGAGAACTGTCTCTTCATCTCCTCTACCCATTTTTTTTTTTTTTTATTGAAGGGTAGTTGACACACAGTATTACATTAGTTTCAGGTGTACAACACAGTGATTTAACATTTATATACATGATAATTCTAGGTACCAGCTATCACCATACCAAGTTGTTAACAATATTTTGACTATATTCCTTATGCTATACATTACATCCCAGTTACTTACTTATTTTACAATTGGAAGTGTGTACTTTTTTTTTTTTTTTGTGAGGGCATCTCTCATATTTATTGATCAAATGGTTGTTAACCACAATAAAATTCTGTATAGGGGGGGTCAATGCTCAATGCACAATCATTAATCCACCCCAAGCCTAATTTTCATCACTCTCCAATCTTCTGAAGCATAACGAACAAGTTCTTACATGGAGAACAAATTCTTACATAGTGAATAAGTTACATGGTGAACATTACAAAGGCAGTCATCACAGAGGCTTTTGGTTTTGATCATGCATTATGAACTATAAACAATCAGTTCAAATATGAATATTCATTTGATTTTTATACTTGATTTATATGTGGATTCCACATTTCTCTATTATTATTATTTTTAATAAAATGCTGAAGTAGTAGGTAGATACAAGATAAAGGTAGAAAACATAGTTTAGTGTTGTAAGAGAGCAAATGTAGATGATCAGATGTGTGCCTGTAGACTGTGTTAATCCAAGCTAGACAAGGGAAATAAAACATCCACGTATGCAGAAGATTTCTCTCAGAATGGGGGGGTGGGGGGCAGGCGGAGGTTCTAAGCCTCACCTCTGTTGATCCCCATTTTCTCACCTGATGGCCCCCCTGCGACTGTGCCGGTCTTAGGTTGTTCCTCCCTTGAGGAATCTTACCCGTCTCTGGCTAACCAGTCATCTTCCGGGGCCATACAGGGAAATGTTAAGTTGGTAAGTGAGAGAGAAGCCTTATTGTTTGAAAAGGTTAGCTTTTTACTGCTTTGCATATTTTATGCCCTGTGGCTTCTATGCCCAGCATTTGTCTTGAGGTGTCTTTACCACTTGGAAGAATTATGATACTCGGTAAATTCGATATGAGGCACGAATTCTACTTAAGGGTTATAATTAGGAAGGAAGAAGAAAAGCTATAGAAGTAGCAGGTGGAAGAAACCCTGGGAAGATTGATTATTTCTTTGACATACCTTCTTGTAGCGTAACTTCAGCATGTAGAGTTTTTAAGCTACTAATTAAATTGCACACACACATTAACATAATAGGAGTACAGTTATGTAACCAAAGCATACCTGTAATTACCAGCCATCTCCAGTGAAACCAAGAAAACCAGTTAGGCATCTTAGGCATTTGTGAAAACTTATCTATAATATGGTGAATATTGTCCAACTGAATTTGAACAGTCTGAGAGAAATCAGACAAATTAAAACAACCCATTCCTGGGGACTGTTCACATCCCATATGTTCTTTTAACAGTAAATAGTCTGTAGTTGTAAGATTTTGGAGCGCTACAATTTGCACTGCTCCTACTTCTTGGTTGAGATCCAACAGTTTAGATCCTGTCAAATTTGTTGTTTTGCTGTATGCACAGGCCAGCTTAGATATCTCCTTCTTCATTCCCATGGCAAGTCCAGGAACTGGTGGGATGACTGCATCTACACCTGTAGCCGTGCATGGATCTTTGTTGGGGTTTTTTGATGGTCGTCTTCTGGCATGAGTCTTCCCGAGAGTGCTGATGTTGGAAGTTCTTTTTCAAATTGTATCTTAGTTCATTTTTGGGGTAGCCAAATTAGGCTTTGATCCTCTGTATAAATACAAACAGACCCTTTGCCTACACTTTTATATGCCCTTTATATTATTGTGTAGAACTCATTGGAGGTCACCACACAGGAACTGCTTTTTTTTTTTATCATTAATCTACACTTACATGATGCATATTTTGTTTACTAGGCTCTCCCCTATACCAGGTCCCCCCTATATACCCCTTTATAGTCACTGTCCATCAGCATAGCAAAATGTTGTAGAATCACTACTTGTCTTCTCTGTGTTGTACAGCGCTCCCTTTTCTCCCACCCCCCTCCATGCATGCTAATCTTAATACCCCCCTTTTTCTCTCCCACCCTTATCCCTCCCTACCCACCCATCCTCCCCAGTCCCTTTCCCTTTGGTACCTGTTAGTCCATTCTTGAGTTCTGTGATTCTGCTGCTATTTTGTTCCTTCAGTTTTTCCTTTGTTCTTATACTCCACAGATGAGTGAAATCATTTGGTATTTCTCTTTCTCTGCTTGGCTTGTTTCACTGAGCATAATACCCTCCAGCTCCATCCATGTTGCTCCAAATGGTAGGATTTGCCCTTTTCTTATGGCTGAGTAGTATTCCATTGTGTATATGTACCACATCTTCTTTATCCATTCATCTATCGATGGACATTTAGGTTGCTTCTACTTCTGGGCTATTGTAAATAGTGCTGCGATAAACATAGGGGTGCATTGGTCTTTCTCATACTTGATTGCTGCATTCTTAGGGTAAATTCCTAGGAGTGCAATTCCTGGGTCAAATGGTAAGTCTATTTTGAGCATTTTAATGTACCTCCATACTGCTTTCCACAATGGTTGAACTAATTTACATTCCCACCAGCAGTGTAGGAGGGTTCCCCTTTCTCCACAGCCTCGCCAACATTTGTTGTTGTTTGTCTTTTGGATGGCAGCCATCCTTACTGGTGTGAGGTGATACCTCATTGTAGTTTTAATTTGCATTTCTCTGATAATTAGCGATGTGGAGCATCTTTTCATGTGTCTGTTGGCCATCTGAATTTCTTCTTTGGAGAACCGTCTGTTCAGTTCCTCTGCCCATTTTTTAATTGGGTTATTTGTTTTTTGTTTGTTGAGGCATTTGAGCTCTTTATATATTCTGGACGTCAAGCCTTTATCGGATGTGTCATTTTCAAATATATTCTCCCATACTGTAGGGTTCCTTTTTGTTCTATTGATGGTGTCTTTTGCTGTGCAGAAGCTTTTCAGCTTAATATAGTCCCACTTGTTCATTTTTGCTGTTGTTTTCCTTGCCCCGGGGAGATATGTTCAAGAAGAGGTCACTCATGTTTATGTCTAAGAGGTTTTTGCCTATGTATTTTTCCAAGAGTTTAATGGTTTCATGACTTACATTCAGGTCTTTAATCCATTTTAGTTTACTTTTGTATATGGGGTTAGGCAATGGTCCAGTTTCATTCTCCTACATGTAGCTGTCCAGTTTTGCCAGCACCATCTGTTGAAGAGACTGTCATTTTGCCATTGTATGTCCATGGTTCCTTTATCAAATATTAATTGACCATATATGTCTGGGTTAATGTCTGGATTCTCTAATCTGTTCCATTGGTCTGTGGCTCTGTTCTTGTGCCAGTACCAAATTGTCTTGATTACTATGGCTTTATAATAGAGCTTGAAATTGGGGAGTGAGATCCCCCCTACTTTATTCTTCTTTCTCAGGATTGCTTTGGCTGTTCGGGGTCTTTGGTGGTTCCATATGAATTTTTGAATTATTTGTTCCAGTTCATTGAAGAATGTTGCTGGTAGTTTCATAGGGATTGCATCAAATCTGTATATTGCTTTGGGCAGGATGGCCATTTGACGATATTAATTCTTCCTAGCCACGACCATGGGATGCGTTTCCATCTGTTAGTGTCCCCTTTAATTTCTCTTAAGAGTGACTTGTAGTTTTCAGAGTATAAGTCTTTCACTTCTTTGGTTAGGTTTATTCCTAGGTATTTTATTTTTTTTAATGCAATTGTGAATGGAGTTGTTTTCCTGATTTCTCTTTCTGTTGGTTCATTGTTAGTGTATAGGAAAGCCACAGATTTCTGTGTGTTGATTTTGCATCCTGCAACTTTGCTGTATTCCGATATCAATTCTAGTAGTTTTGGGGTGGAGTCTTTAGGGCTTTTTATGTACAGTATCATGTCATCTGCAAATAGTGACAGTTTAACTTCTTCTTTACCAATCTGGATTCCTTGTATTTTTTTGTTTTGTCTGATTGCTGTGGCTAGGACCTCCAGTACTATGTTAAATAACAGTGGGGAGAGTGGGCATCCCTGTCTAGTTCCCGATCTCAGAGGAAAAGCTTTCAGCTTCTCGCTGTTCAATATAATGTTGGCTGTGGGTTTTTCATAGATGGCCTTTATTATGTTGAGGTACTTGCCCTCTATTCCCATTTTGCTGAGAGTTTTTATCATGAATGGATGTTGAACTTTGTCAAATGCTTTTTCAGCATCTATGGAGATGATCATGTGGTTTTTGTCTTTCTTTTTGTTGATGTGGTGGATGATGTTGATGGACTTTTGAATGTTGTGCCATCCTTGCATCCCTGGGATGAATCCCACTTGGTCATGGTGTACGATCCTTTTGATGTATTTTTGAATTTGGTTTCCTAATATTTTGTTGAGTATTTTTGCATCTACGTTCATCAGGGATATTGGTCTGTAGTTTTCTTTTTTGGTGGGGTCTTTGCCTGGTTTTGGTATTAGGGTGATGTTAGCTTCATAGAATGAGTGTGGGAGTATCCCCTCCTCTTCTATTTTTTGGAAAACTTTAAGGAGAATGGGTATTATGTCTTCCCTGTATGTCTTATAAAATTGTGAGGTAAATCCATCTGGCCCGGGGGTTTTGTTCTTTGGTATTTTTTTGATTACCATTTCAATTTCATTGCTGGTAATTGGTCTGTTTAGATTTTCTGTTTCTTTCTGGGTGAGTCTTGGGAGGTTGTACTTTTCTAGGAAGTTGTCCATTTCTCCTAGTTTTCCCAGCTTGTTAGCATATAGGTTTTCATAGTATTCTCTAATAATTCTTTGTATTTCTGTGGGGTCCGTCGTGATTTTTCCTTTCTCGTTTCTGATACTGTTGATTTGTGTTGACTCTCTTTACCTCTTAATAAGTCTGGCTAGAGGCTTGTCTATTTTGTTTATTTTCTCGAAGAACCAGCTCTTGGTTTCATTGATTTTTGCTATTGTTTTATTCTTCTCAATTTTATTTATTTCTTCTCTGATCTTTATTATGTCCCTTCATCTGCTGACCTTAGGCCTCATTTGTTCTTCTTTTTCCAATTTCGATAATTGTGACATTAGACCTTTCATTTGGGATTGTTCTTCCTTTTTTAAATATGCTTGAATTGCTATATACTTTCCTCTTAAGACTGCTTTTGCAGTGTCCCACAGAAGTTGGGGCTTAGTGTTGTTGTTGTCATTTGTTTCCATATATCACTGGATCTCCTTTTTGATTTGGTCTTTGATCCATTGATTATTTAAGAGCGTGTTGTTAAGCTTCCATGTGTTTGTGAGCCTTTTTGCTTTCTTTGTACAGTTTATTTCTAGTTTTATGCCTTTGTGGTCTGAAAAGTTGGTTGGTATGATTTCAATCTTTTGGAATTTACTGAGGCTCTTTTTGTGGCCTAGTATGTGGTCTATTCTGGAGAATGTTCCATGTGCACTTGAGAAGAATGTGTATCCTGTTGCTTTTGGATGTAGACTTATGTAGATGTCTATTAGGTCCATCTGTTCTAGTGTGTTGTTCAGTGCCTCTGTGTCCTTATTATCTGTCTGGTGGATCTGTCCTTTGGAGTGAGTGGTGTGTTGAAGTCTCCTAGAATGAATTCATTGCATTCTATTTCCTCCTTTAGTTCTGTTAATATTTGTTTCAGGTATGTTGGTGCTCCTGTATTGGGTGCATATATATTTATAATGATTATATCCTCTTGTTGGACTGAGCCCTTAATCATTATGTAATGTCCTTCTTTGTCTTCTGTTACTCTCTTTATTTTGAAGTCTGTCTTGTCTGATACCAGAATTGCAACACCTGCTTTCTTCTCTTTGTTGTTTGCCTGGAATATCTTTTTCCATCCCTTGACTTTAAGTCTGTGCATGTCTTTGGGTTTGAGGTGAGTCTCTTGTAAGCAGCATATGGATGGATCTTGCTTTTTTATCCATTCTATTACTCTGTGTCTTTTGATTGGTGCATTCAGTCCATTTACATTTAGGGTGATTATTGAAAGGTATGAACTTATTGCCATTGCAGGCTTTAAGTTTGTGGTTACCAAAGCTTCAGGGTTCACTTCTTTACTATCTTACTGTCTAACTTAACTCACTTGTTGAGCTATTATACACGTGGTCTGATGATTCTTTATTTCTCTCCCTTCTTATTCCTCCTCCTCCCTTCTTCATATGTTGGGTGTTTTGTTCTGTGCTCTTTTTAGGAGTGCTCCCATCTAGAGCAGTCCCTGTAAGATGCCCTGTAGAGGTGGTTTGTGGGAGGCAAATTCCCTCAACTTTTGCTTGTCTGGGAATTGTTTAATCCCTCCTTCATATTTAAATGATATTCGTGCTGGATACAGTAGTCTTGGTTCGAGGCCCTTCTGTTTCATTGCATTAAGTATATCATGCCATTCTCTTCTGGCCTGTAGGGTTTCTGTTGAGAAGTCTGATGATAGCCTGATGGGTTTTCGTTTGTAGGTAATCTTTTTTTTCTCTCTGGCTGCCTTTAATACTTTGTCCTTGTCTTTGATCTTTGCCATTTTAATTATTCTGTGTCTTGGTGTTGCCCTCCTTGGATCCCTTGTCATGGGAGTTCTGTGTACCTCTGTGGTCTGAGAGGCCATTTCTTCCCCTAGTTTGGCGAAGTTGTCGGCAATTATTTCTTCAAAGACACTTTCTATCCCTTTTTCTCTCTCTTCTTCTTCTGGTATTCCTATAATGTGTATATTTTTCCTTTTTGATTGGTCACTCAGCTCTCTTAGGATTCTTTCATTCCTGGAGATCCTTTTATCTCTCTCTGCATCAGCTTCTCTGAGTTCCTGTTCTCTGTTTTCTAGACCATTAATGGTCTCTTGCGTTTCGTCCATTCTGTTTTGAAGTCCTTCCAGAGCTTGTTTTATTTCTGTATTCTCCTTCCTTAGTTCTTGCATATTTCTCTGCAAGTCCATTAGCATGGTTATGACTTTTGTTTTGAATTCTTTTTCAGGAAGACTGGCTAAATCTATCTCCTCAGGTTCCTTCTCAGGGGAAGATGTAGCAGATGCGGAAGCTGTCTGGGTTAGTCTTGTCTGGATCATATTTTTTTGCCTTTTCATGTTGACAGGTGCTATTGACTGTCAGCTGGGAGTGGCCAAACTTTTCACTTGCTACTGGCCTTTCTTTACTGGGACAACTGCGACCCCTAGTGGCTTGTGTTGGGTAATTGCGTGTAGGTTGGGTCTTTGTGTCTTGCCCGGCGGAAGTGCAGGAATTTTCCTTTCTGCCTTTCTGTGGGTGTGTTTTGCCTTAGGCTGTTTCTCTGCTTTGCCGGGAGGGGTAATGGACTGGGGGGTGGGGGTGCTGTTTGGCTGTTTACCTCCATGAGGGGTCTCAGAGCTGTTGCCCAGGGGGTTAGTGCGCCCAGTTTTCCCTGTAATTTCCAGCCACTGGGCTGTGACCTGTGTTGTTTCCATCTAGCTGTTAAATCCCTGTCCCTTTAAGACTTTCAAAGAGCACTGTCTTTTCTTTGTCACAGGGGCATCAGCTTCGGCACCCGCTCAGAGGTTTTGCTGCCCTATTTCCCTAGTTTCCAGCCCTCCACGCATGCACTGTGTCTGCGCTCTGGTGCAGGTGGCTGGGGCTGGGTGTTTAGCAGTCCTGGGCTCCCTCTCCCTCCCTCCGGGAGCTGGGGGGAGGTGTGCTGGGGTCCCGCCAACCGGGGCTTGTATCTTACCCCTTTTACCAGGCGCTGGGGTCTCGCACGTGTCAATGTAGTCAGGCTGTTGTCCTGTGTCTTCTGGTCTCTCTTTTAGGATTAGATGTATTTGTTGTATTTTCAAAAATATATATGTTTTTGGGAGGAGATTCCCACTGTCCTACTCACGCCGCCATGTTGGCTCCGCCCTCTCCCTCTACCCATTTTTTCATTGGGTTATTTGCTTTTTGGGTGTTGAGGCATGCAAGTTCTTTATATATTTTGGATGTTAACCCCTTGTCGGATATGTCATTTACAAATATATTCTCCCATACTGTAGGATACCATTTTGTTCTGTTGATGGTGTCCTTTGCCATACAGATACTTTTTAGTTTGATGTAGTCCCATGAGTTCATTTTTGCTTTTGTTTCCCTTGCTCAAGGAGATGCATTCAGGAAGAAGTTGCCCGTGCTTATATTCAGGAGATGTTTGCCTATATTGTCTTCTAAGAGTTTTATGGTTTCATGACTTACATTCAAGTCTTTAATCCATTTTGAGTTTATTTTTGTGTATGGGGTTAAACAATAATCCAGTTTCATTCTCTTGCATGTAGCTGTCCAGTTTTGCCAACACCAGCTGTTGAAGAGGCTGTTATTTCCCCATTGTATGTCCATGGCTCCTTTATCATATATTAATTTTCCATATATGGTTCAGTTTATATCAGGGCTCTCTAGTCTGTTCCATTGGTCTGTGGGTCTGTTCTTGTGCTAGTACCAAATTGTCTTGATTACTGTGGGTTTGTAGTAGAGCTTGAAGTTGCGGAGCATAATGCTCCCAGCATTATTCTTCCTCCTCAGAATTGCTTTGGCTATTTGAGGTCTTTTGTGGTTCCATATGAATTTTAGAACAATTTTCTCTAGTTCATTGAAGAATGGTGTTGGTATTTTGATAGGAATTGCATTGAATCTATAGATTGCTTTAGGCAGGATGGCCATTTTGACAATATTAATTCTTCCTAGCCAAGAGCATGGGATGAGTTTCCATTTGTTTGTGTCCTCTTTAATTTCTCTTAAGAGTGTCTTGTAGTTTTCAGGGTATAGGTCTTTCACTTCCTTGGTTAGGTTTATTCCTAGGTATTTTATTCTTTTTGATGCAATTGTGAATGGAATTGTTTTCCTAATTTCTCTCTCTCTTAGTTCATTATTAGTGTATAGAAAAGCCACAGATTTCTGTGTGTTATTTTGTATCCTGCAACTTTGCTGAATTGAGATATTAGATCCAGTAGTTTTGGAGTGGATTCTTTAGGGTTTTTTATGTACAATATCATGTCATCTGCAAACAGGGACAGTTTAACTTCTTCCTTGCCAATCTGGACGCCTTTTATTTGTGTTGTCCGATTTTTGTGTTTAGGACCTCCAGTACTACGTTCATAGAAGTGGGGAAAGTGGGCATCCTTGTCTCATTCCTGATCTTAAAGGAAAAGCTTTCAGCTTCTTGCTGTTCAGTATGATGTTGGCTGTGGGTTTGTCATATATGGCCTTTATTATCTTGAGGTACTTGCCCTCTGTACTGATTTTGTTGAGAGTTTTTATCATGAATGGATGTTGAATTTTGTCAAATGCTTTTTCAGCATCTATGGAGATGATCATGTGGTTTTTGTCCTTTTTGTTGATGTGGTGGATGATGATGATGGATTTTCTATTGTTATACCATCCTTGCATCCCAGGGATGAATCCTACTTGATCATGATGGATGATGTTTTTGATGTATTTTTGAATTCGGTTTGTTAATATTTTGTTGAGTATTTTTACATCTGTGTTTATCAGGGATATTGGTCTGTAATTTTCTTTTTTTGTGGGGTCTTTGCCTGGTTTTGGTATTAGAGTGATGTTGGCCTCATAGAATGAATTTGGAAGTATTCCTTCTTCTACTCTTTGGAAAACTTTAAGGAGGACAGGTATTAGGTCTTCACTAAATGTTTGATAAAATTCAGCAGTGAAGCCATCTGTTCCAGGAGTTTTGTTCTTAGGTAGTTTTTTGATTACCAGTTGAATTTCCTTGCTGGTAATTGGTGTACTCAGATATTCTGTTTCTTCCTGGGACAGCCTTTGAAGGTTGTGTTTTTCTAGAAAGTTGTCCATTTTTTCTAGGTTATCCAATTTGTTAGCATATTATCTTTCATAGTATTCTCTGATAATTCTTTGTATTTCTGTGGTGTCCATAGTGATTTTTCTGTTCTCATTTCTGATTCTGTTTATGTCTGTAAACTTTTTTTCTTGGTAAGTCTGCCTGGGGTTTATCTATTTTGTTTATTTTCTCGAAGAACCAGCTCTTGCTTTCATTGATTGTTTCTAGTTTTATTCTTTTTGATTTTACTTATTTATTCTCTAATCTTTATTAAGTCCAGCCTTCTACTGACTTTGGGCCTCATTTGTTCTTCTTTATCTAGTTTCATTAATTGTGAGTATTGACTGCTCATATGGAATTGTTCTTTCCTGAAGTAGGCCTGTATTGCAATATAGTTTCCTCTTAGCACAAACTTGGCTGTGTTCCACAGATTTTGTGGTGTTGAATTACTGTCATTTGTCTCCATATATTGCTTGATCTCTGTTTTTATCTGGTCATTGATCCATTGGTTATTTAGGAGCATGTTGTGAAGCCTCCATGTGTTTGTGGGATTTTTCATTTTCTTTGTGTAATTTATTTCTAGTTTCATACCTTTGTGGCCTGAGAAACTGGTTGGTACAATTTCAATCTTTTTGAATTTACTCAGGCTCTTTTTGTGGCCTAGTATATGATCTATTTTTGCAAATGTTCCATGTGCACTTGAGAAGAATGTGTATTCTGCTACATTTGGGTGTAGAGTTCTGTAGACGTCTGTTAGGTCCATCTGTTCTAATGTGTTGTTCAGTGCCTCTGTGTCCTTACTTATTTTCTGTCTGGTTGATCTGTCTTTCAGAGTGAGTGGAGTGTTGAAGTCTCCTAGAATGGATGCATTGCATTCTATTTCCCCTTTTAATTCAATTAGCATTTGTTTCACATATGTAGATATTTATAATGGTTATATCTTTTTGTTGGATTGACCCCTTTATCATTATGTAGTGTCCTTCTTTGTCTCTTGTGACTTTATTTGTTTTCAAGTCTATTTTGTCTGACACAAGTACTGTAACTCCTGCTTTTTTCTCTGTATTAGTTGCATGAAATACCTTTTTCCATCCCTTCACTTTTAGTCTGTGTATGTCTTTGGGTTTAAAGTGAGTCTCTTGTAGGCAGCATAGAGATGGGTTTTGTTTTTTTATCCATTCAGTGACTCTGTGTCTTTTGATTAGTGCATTCAGTCCATTTACATTTAGGGTGATTATCAATAGGTATGTACTTACTGCCATTGCAGACTTTAGATTCGTGGTTACCAAATGTTCAAGGTTAACTTCCTTACTATCTTAGAGTCTAACTTAATTCACTTAATATACTATTACAAACACAATCTAAAGGTTCTTTTCTTTTTCTCCTCCTTTTCCTTCCTCCTCCATTCTTTATATATTAGGTATCATATTCTGTACTGTTTGTCTGTCTGTTCATTGACTTTAGGGATAGTTAATTTAATTTTGCATTTGCTTAGTAATTAGCTGTTCTGCATTCTTTACTGTCGTTTTATTTCATCTGGTGACAGCTATTAAACCTTAGGAACACTTCCATCTATAGCAGTCCCTCCAAAATAGACTGCAGAGATGGTTTGTGGGAGGTAAATTCTCTCAACTTCTGCTTATCTGGAAATTGTTTAATCTCTCCTTCAAATTTAAATGATAATCTTGCCCAATAAAATAATCTTGATTCCAGGTCCTTCTGCTTCATGGCATTAAATACATCATGCTACTCCCTTCTGGCCTGTAAGGTTTCTGCTGAGAAGTCTGATGTTAGCCTGATGGGCTTTCCTTTGTATGTGATCTTATTTCTGCCTCTGGCTGCTTTTAACAGTCTGTCCTTATCCTTAATCTTTTCCATTTTAATTACTATGTGTCTTGGCGTTGTCCTCCTTGGGTCCCTTGTGTTGGGAGATCTGTGAATCTCCATGGCCTGAGAGACTATCTCCTTCCCCAGATTGGGGAAGTTTTCAGCAACTACCTCCTCAAAGACACTTTCTGTCCCTGTCTCTCTTCTTCTTCTGGTATCCCTATAATGTGAATATTGTTCTGCTTGAATTGGTCACACAGTTCTCTCAATAGTCTTTCATTCTTAGAGATCCTTTTTTCTCTCTCTGTGTTTCAGCTTCTTTGTATTCCTCTGCTCTGGTTTCTGTTTCATTTATCGTCTCCTCCACTGTATCCAGCCTGCTTTTAATACCCTCCATTGTGTTCTTCAACGATTGGATCTCTGACCTGAATTCATTCCTGAGTTCTTGGATATCTTTCCATACCTCCATTAGCATGCTAATGATTTTTATTTTGAACTCCCTTTCAGGAAGAGTCATGAGGTCCATGTCATTTAAATCTTTATCAGGAGTTTTATTAATAAATTTACTCTGGACCAGGTTCCTTTGGCGTTTCATATTTGTATATGGTGCCCTCTAGTGTCCAGAAGCCCTACTCTCTGGAGCTGCTCAGCCCCTGAAGAAATGTTGGGGGTTGCAGGGAAGTGGTATTGGTGCCTGGGAGGAGGAAAGAGCTGTTTCCTGCTTCCCCGCTGCTATGCCTGCCTCCACTGCCTGACCCAGTATACTGAGCACACAGGTATAAGCTTTTGTCCCAGAGCTGCCAGATATGGATCCCTACTTTCCACAAGCAGCCGGAATCCCAGTCTCCCTAGGAACTCCACCTGTCCCAACTTTCCAACCCCGTAATCACGAGAGTATGATGAAGGCACCATGAAATGTAGGTTTGTGCTCCCAGAGCAGATCTCCGGAGCTACGTATTCAGCAGTCCCAGGCTTCCACTCCCTCCCTGCTCAGTTTCTCTTCCTCCTGCCAGTAAGTCCACCAGGCCACAGCTTTGGTACACTACCCTGTTCCATGAGGTCCGCTCTTCTCTCCAGGTGTATGCAGTCTGGCACAGTCCTCTTTCCTGTTGCTCTCTCAGGGTTAGTTGTATTATGTTTCCATATTATATGCAGTTTTAGGAGGAAGCCTCTGTCTCACCTCTCATGCCACCATCTTTAATCCTCCTCTCCTACTGTGTTTTTATTTTTAAAAAGTTTTTATTGTGGCAAAATATATATAATAGATTTAGCATTTTAGTCATTATGAAATGTACAGTTCAGGAGCATGAAGCACATTCACACTGTTCACACATTCACTGTCATCACCACCATCTGTTCTCCAGATCTGTTTCATCATCCCAAACTGAATCTCTGTTCACATAAAACACAAACTCCTCATTTCTGTCAGTCTTTAATCTACTTTCTGTTTGCATGAATTTGCCTATTTTAGGTACTTCATAGAAGTGGAATCATACAATATTTGTCTTCTTATATATGGCTTATTTCACTTAGTATCTTCAAAGTACATTGTTATTGTGTCAGAATTTCATTCCTTTTTTTTTTTGAGACAGCATCTCATATTTATTGATCAAATGGTTGTTAACAACAATAAAATTCTGTATAGGGGAGTCAACGCTCAATGCATAATCATTAATCCATCTCAAGCCTAATTCGCATCAGTCTCCAATCTTCTGAAGCATAACAAACAAGTTCTTACATGGTGAACAAATTCTTACATAGTGAATAAGTTTTTAGGTGGTGAACAGTACAAGGGCAGTCATCACAGAAACTTTCGGTTTTGATCACGCATTATAAACTATAAACAATCAGGTCAAATATGAATAATCATTTGATTTTTATACTTGATTTATGTGTGGATCCCACATTTCTCCCTTTATTTTTATTTTTAATAAAATGCTGAAGTGGTAGGTAGATGCAAGATAAAGGTAGAAAACATAGTTTAGTGTTGTAAGAGAGCAATTGTAGATGCTCAGGTGTGTGCCTGTAGACTATGTGTTAATTCAAGCTAGAGAAGGGCATTACAACATCCACGGATGCAGAAGATTTCTCCCAAAACGGGGGGTGAGGTTCTAAGCTTCACCACTGTTGATTCCCAATTTCTCACCTGATGGCCCCCCTGCAACTGTGCGTGTCTTAGGTTGTTCCTCCCTTGAGGAATCTTACCCGTCTCTGGCTAACCAGTCATCTTCCGGGGCCATACAGGGAGATGTAAAGTTGGTAAGTGAGAGAGAAGCTATATTGTTTGAAAAGGTTAGCATTTTACTTCTTTGCAGATTTATGCCCTGTGGCTTCTATGCCCAGCATTTGTCTTGAGGTATCTTTACCACCTGGAGGAATTATGATACTCAGTAAATTCGATATGAGGCATGAATTCTATTTAAGGGTTGTAATTAGGAAGGAAGAAGAAAAGCTATAGAGGTAGCATATGGAAGAAAACATGGGAGGATTGATTATTTCTTTGACATATCTTCTTGTAGAGTAACTTAAGCATGTATAGGTTTTAAACTACTAACTAAATTGCGCACACACATTAACATAATAGGAATACAGTTGTATAACCAAAGCAGATCTATAATTAGTAGCCATCTCCAGTGAAGCCAAGAAAACCAGTTAGGCACCCTAGGCATTTGTGAAAATTTGTCTATGATATGATGGATATTGTCCAACTGCACTTGAACAGTCTGAGAGAAATCAGACAAATTAAAACAACCCATTCCTGGGAACTGTTTACATCCCATATGTTCTTTTAACCGTAGATAGTCTGTAGTCATAAGATTTTGGAGCGCTACAACTTGCACTTCTCCTAATTCTTGGTTGAGTTCCAACAGTATAGATCCAGTCAAATTTGTTGTTTTACTGTATGAACAGGCCAGCTTAGATATCTCCTTCTTCATTCCAGTGGCAAGTCCAGGAAACGGTGGGATGGATGCAGCTACAACTGCAGCATCGCCTGGATCTTTGTGGAGGTTTTTTGATAATCATCTTCTGGTATGAGTCTTCCAGAGAGTGCTGATATTGGAAGTTCTTCTTCATATTGTATCTTAGTTCATTTTCTGGGTAGCCAAATTAGGCTTTGATCTTGTGTATAGAAACATACAGACCCTTTGCCCACACTTTGATATGCCCTTTATACCATTGTGTAGAACTCATTGGAGGTCACCACACAGGAACTGCTTTTTATTTTTTTTAACAGAAAGGAATATTATCAGAAAAGTGTACCTCCATAGCAAATCATCTGACACCCTTTAAGTGATCAAAACTAAGGATATTTAAAGCATGCGTTAATCATTGATTTACCATTAGTTTTATCCTATCAAGTAGTAATCCCCCTTTTCTTTCTTTCTTTCTTTTTTTTTTAATCTTTACTCTACACTTACATGAAGAATATTATGTTTACTAGGCTCTCCCCTATACCAGGTCCCCCCTATAAACCACTTTACAGTGACTGTCCATCAGCATAGCAAAATGTTGTAGAATCACTACTTGTCTTCTCTGTGTTGTACAGCCCTCCCTTTTCTCCCTCCCCCCCTATGTATGCTAATCTTAATACCCCCTTTCTTTTTCCCCCCCTTATCCCTCCCTACCCACCCATCCTCCCCAGTCCCTTTCCCTTTGGTACCTGTTAGTCCATTTTTGGGTTCTGTAATTCCGCTGCTGTTTTGTTCCTTCAGTTTTTCCTTTGTTCTTATACTCCACAGATGAGTGAAATCATTTGGTATTTCTCTTTCTCTGCTTGGCTTATTTCACTGAGCATAATACCCTCCAGATCCATCTATGTTGCTGCAAATGGTAGGATTTTCTCTCTTCTTATGGCTGAGTAGTATTCCATTGTGTATATGTACCACATCTTCTTTATCCATTCATCTACCAATGAACATTTAGGTTGCTTCCAATTCTTGGCTATTGTAAATAGTGCTGCGATAAACATAGGGGTGCATCTGTCTTTCTCAGACTTGATTGCTGAGTTCTTAGGGTAAATTCCTAGGAGTGAAATTCCTGGGTCAACTGTTAGGTCTGTTTTGAGCATTTTGTTGAACCTCCATACTGCTTTCCACAATCGTTGAACTAATTTACATTCCCACTAGCAGTGTAGGAGGGTTCCCCTTTCTCCACAGCCTCGCCAACATTTGTTGTTGTTTGTCTTTTGGATGGCAGCCATCCTTACTGGTGTGAGGTGATATCTCATTGTAGTTTTAATTTGCATTTCTCTGATAATTAGCGATGTGGAGCATCTTTTCATGTGTCTGTTGGCCATCTGTATTTATTTTTTGGAGAACTGTTCAGTTCCTCTGCCCATTTTTTAATTGGATTATTTGTTTTTTGTTTGTTGAGGCATGTGAGCTCTTTATATATTTTGGATGTCAAGCCTTTATCGGATCTGTCATTTACAAATATATTCTCCCATACTGTAGGGTTCCTTTTTGTTCTATTGATGGTGTCTTTTGCTGTGCAGAAGATTTTCAGCTTAATATAGTCCCACTTGTTTATTTTTGCTGTTGTTTTCCTTGCCTGGGGAGATACGTTCAAGAAGAGGTCACACATCTTTATCTCTAAAAGGTTTTTGCCTATGTTTTTTTCTAAGAGTTGTATGGTGTCATGACTTAACATTCAGGTCTTTGATCCATTTGAATTTACTTTTGTGTATGCGGTTAGACAGTGGTCCAGTTTCATTCTCCTACATGTAGCTGTCCAGTTTTGCCAGCACCATCTGTTGAAGAGACTGTCATTTTGCCATTGTATACCCATGGTTCCTTTATCAAATATTAATTGACCATATATGTTTGGGTTAATTTCTGGAGTCTCTAATATGTTCCACTGGTCTGTGGCTCTGTTCTTGTGCCAGTACCAAATTGTCTTGATTACTATGGCTTTGTAGTAGAGCTTGAAGTTGGGGAGTGAGATCCCCCCTACTTTATTCTTCTTTTTCAGGATTGCTTTGGCTATTCGGGGTCTTTGGTGTTTCCATATGAATTTTTGAATTAATTGCTCCCGTTCATTGAAGAATGTTGCTGGTAATTTGATAGGGATTGCATCAAATCTATATATGGCTTTCGGCAGGATGGCCATTTTGATGATATTAATTCTTCCTAGCCATGAGCATGGGATGAGTTTCCATTTGTTACTGTCCCCTTTAATTTCTCTTAAGAGTGATTTGTAGTGTTTAGGGTATAGGTCTTTCACTTCCTTGGTTAGGTTTATTCCTAGGTATTTTATTCTTTTTAATGCAATTGTGAATGGAATTGTTTTCCTGATTTCTTTCTATTGGTTCATTGTTAGTGTATAGGAAAGCCACAGATTTCTGTGTGTTAATTTTGTATGTTGCCACTTTGCTGTATTCTGATATCAGTTCTAGTAGTTTTGGAGGGGAGTGTTTAACGTTTTTTATGTACAATATCATATTATCTGCAAATAGTGACAGTTTAATTTCTTCTTTACCAATCTGGATTCCTTGTATTTCTTTGTTTTGTCTAATTGCCGTGGCTAGGACCTCCAGTACTATGTTAAATAAAAGTGGGGAGAGTGGGCATCCCTGTCTTGTTCCCGATCTCAGAGGAAAAGCGTTCAGCTTCTCACTGTTCAGTATAATGTTGGCTGTGGGTTTATCATATATAGCCTTTATTATGTTGAGGTACTTGCCCTCTATTCCCATTTTGCTGAGAGTTTTTATCATGAATGGATGTTGAATTTTGTCAAATGCTTTTTCAGCATCTATGGAGATGATCATGTGGTTTTTGTCTTTCTTTTTGTTGATGTGGTGGATGATGTTGATGGATTTTCGAATGTTGTACCATCCTTGCATCCCTGGGATGAATCCCACTTGGTCATGGTGTATGATCCTTTTGATGTATTTTTGAATTCAGTTTGCTAATATTTTATTGAGTATTTTTGCATCTACGTTCATCAGGGATATTGGTCTGTAATTTTCTTTTTTGGTGGGGTCTCTGCCTGGTTTTGATATTAGAGTGATGTTGCCTTCATAGAATGAGTTTGGGAGTATTCCCTCCTCTTCTATTTTTTGGAACACTTTAAGGAGAATGGGTATTATGTCTTCTCTGTGTGTCTGATAAAATTCCGAGGTAAATTCGTCCGGGCCCGGGGTTTTGTTCTTGGGTAGTTTTTTGATTACCATTTCAATTTCTTTGCTCGTAATTGGTTTGTTTAACTTTTGTGTTTCTTCCTTGGTCAGTCTTGGGAAGTTGTATTTTTCCAGGAAGTTGTCCATTCCTTCTAGGTTTTCCAGCTTGTTGGCATATAGGTATTCATAGTAGTCTTTAATAATTCTTTGTATTTCTGTGGAGTCTGTCGTGATTTTTCCATTCTCATTTCTGATTATGTTGATTTGTGTTGATTCTCTTTTTCTCTTAATAATTTTGGCTAGAGGCTTATCTATTTTGTTTATTTTTTCAAAGAACCAGCTCTTGGTTTCCTTGATTTTTGCTATTGTTTTATTCTTCTCAATTTTGTTTATTTCTTCTCCGATCTTTATTATGTCCCTCCTTCTGCTGAGTTTAGGCCTCATTTGTTCTTCTTTTTCCAGTTTCGATAATTGTGATGTCAGACTATTCATTTGGGATTGTTCTTCCTTCTTCAAGTGTGCCTGGATTGCTATATACTTTCCTCTTAAGACTGCTTTCACTGCATCCCACAGAAGTTGGGGCTTTGTGTTGTTGTTGTCATTTGTTTCTATATATTCCTTGATCTCTATTTTGATTTGTTCATTGATCCATTGATTATTTAGGAGCATGTTGTTAAGCCTCCATGTGTTTGTGAGCCTTTTTGTTTTCTTTGTAGAATTTATTTCTAGTTTTATACCTTTGTGGTCTGAAAAATTGGTTGGTAGAATTTCAATATTTTGGAATTTACTGAGGCTCTTTTTGTGAGCTAGTATGTGGTCTATTCTGGGGAATTTTCCATGTGCACTTGAGAAGAATGTATATCCTGTTGCTTTTGGATGTAGAGTTCTATAGATGTCTATTAGGTCCATCTGTTCCAGTGTGTTGTTCAGTGCCTCTGTGTCCTTACTTATTTTCTGCCTGGTGGATCTATCCTTTGGGGTGAGTGGTGTGTTGAAGTCTCCTACAATGAATGCAGTGCAGTCTATTTCCCTCTTTAGTTCTGTTAGCATTTGTTTCACATATGCTGGTGCTCCTGTATTGGGTGCATATATATTTAGAATGGTTATATCCTCTTGTTGGACTGAGCCCTTTATCATTATGTAGTGTCCTTCTTTATCTCTTGTTACTTTCTTTGTTTTGAAGTCTCTTTTGTCTGTTATTAGTACTGCAACCCCTGGTTTCTTCTCTCTGTTGTTTGCCTGAAATATGTTTTTCCATCCCTTGACTTTTAGTCTGTGCATGTCTTTGGGTTTGAGGTGAGTTTCTTGTAAGCAGCATATAGATGGGTCTTGCTTTTTTATCCATTCTATTACTCTGTGTCTTTTGATTGGTGCATTAAGTCCATTTACATTTAGGGTGACTATTGAAAGATATGTACTTATTGCCATTGCAGGCTTTAAATTTGTGGTTACCAAAGGTTCAAGGTTAGCCTCTTTAGTATCTTACTGCCTAACTTAGCTCACTTATTGAGCAGTTATATACACTGTCTGGAGATTCTTTTCTTCTCCTCCTTCTTATTCCTCCTCCTCCATTCTTTATATGTTGGTTGTTTTATTCCATGCTCTTTTGTGTTTCCTTTAACTGCTTTTAGTGGGTAGTTGATTTTTTTTTCCTTTAGTTAGTATTTGGTTGGTCTGCTTTCTTTGCTGTGATTTTGTTTTCTCTGGTGACATCTGTTTAGTTTTCGGAGTGCTCCCGTGTAGAACAGTCCCTCTAAAATACCCTGTAGAGGTGGTTTGTGGGAGGCAAATTCCCTCAACTTTTGCTTGTCTGGGAATTGTTTAATCCCTCCATCATATTTAAATGATATTCGTGCTGGATGTAGTATCCTTGGTTCAAGGCCCTTCTGTTTCATTGCATTAAATATATCATGCCATTCTCTTCTGGCCCTTAAGGTTTCTGTTGAGAAGTCTGATGATAGCCTGATGGGTTTTCCTTTATAGGTGACCTTTTTCTCTCTAGCTGCCTTTAAAACTCTTTCCTTGTCCTTGATCTTTGCCATTTTAATTATTATGTGTCTTGGTGTTGTCCTCCTTGCGTCCTTTCTTTTGGGAGTTCTGTGTATTTCCATGTTCTGTTCGATTATTTCCTCCCCCAGTTTGGGGAGGTTTTCAGCAATTATTTCTTCGAAGACACTTTCTATCCTTTTTTCTCTCTCTTCTTCTTCTGGTACCCCTATAATGTGGATATTGTTCCTTTTGGATTGGTCACACAGTTTTCTTAATATTGTTTCATTCCTGGAGATCCTTTTATCTCTATGTTAGCTTCTATGCGTTCCTATTCTCTGGTTTCTATTCCATCAATGGCCTCTTGCGTCTTATCCATTCTGCTCATAAATCCTTCCAGATTATCTTTTATTTCTGTAATCTCTTTCCGGGCATCTGTTATCTCCCTCCGGACTTCATCCCTTAGCTCTTGTATATTTCTCTGCATCTCCGTCAGCATGTTTATACTTTTTATTTTGAATTATTTTTCAGGAAGACTGGTTAGGTCTGTCTCCTTCTCTGGTGTTGTCTCTGTGTGATCTTTGTCTGCCTGTAATTTTGCCTTTTCATGGTGGTAGAGATAGTTTGCAGAGCTGGCACGAGTGATGGCTGGAAGAAATTCCCTTTTTGTTGGTTTGTGGCCTTCCTTTCCTGGGAGAACAGCAACCTCTAGTGGCTTGTGCTGGGCAGCTGTGCGCAGAAAGGGCTTCTGATTCTTGCCCGGCTGCCATGGAGCTTATCTCCGCTGTTGCCGTGAGTGTGGCCTGCTTCGGGCAGCTGCTCCAAAATGGTGGAGCCACATTGGGGGGGGAACGGCTGGGAGGCTATTTATCTCTGTGAGGGGCCTCCGTGCTCCCTGCTGCCCAGGGGGTTAGAGTGCCCAGAGATCCCCAGATTCCCTGCTGCTGTACTAAGTGTCCCGGCATGTTTCCATCTGGTATTGGGGTCCCTGTGTCTTTAAGACTTCCAAAAAGCACTCGCAAATATAATAATTGATTTTTTAAAAAGCCACTCGCTTTTCTTTCTCCCCGGGTGCTGGTCTC
This sequence comes from Manis javanica, assembly GCF_040802235.1. Lineage (NCBI taxonomy): Eukaryota > Metazoa > Chordata > Mammalia > Pholidota > Manidae > Manis > Manis javanica. Next base: position 108,651,455 of record NC_133161.1, on the reverse strand, counting down.
AGGGACTCGCTCACCTGTCTTGCTGCCCTATTTCCCTAGTATCCAGGACCCTACGCATGCACTGTGTCTGTGTTCTGGTGAGGATGGCTGGGGCTGGGTGTTCAGCAGTCCTAGGCTCCCTCTCCCTCCCTGCTCTGACTCCTCTCCTCCCGCTGGGAACTAGGGGGAGGGTCGCTCGGGCTCTGCCGGGCTGGGGCTTCTATCTTACCCCCTTAGCGAGGTGCTGGGTTCTCACAGGTGTGGATGTGGTCTGGATGTTGTCCTATGTCCTCTGGTCTCTATTCTAGTAAGAGTTGTCTTTGTTATATTTTCATAAATATATGTGGTTTTGGGAGGAGATTTCCGCTGCTCTACTCACGCCACCATCTTGGCTCCACCTTGGTTTGCTAATATTTTATTGAGTATTTTTGCATCTACGTTCATCAGGGATATTGGTCTGTAATTTTCACTTTTGATGGGGTCTTTGCCTGGTCTTTGTATTAGGGTGATGGTCACTTCATAGAATGAGTTTGGGAATATTCCCTCCTCTTCTATTTTTTGGAAAACTTTAAGGAGAATGGGTATTATATCTTCTCTGTATGTCTGATAAAATTCCGAGGTAAATCCATCTGGCCCGGGTTTTTTTTTCTTGGGTTGTTTTTTGATACTGCTTCAGTTTCTTTGCTGGTAATTTGTTTGTTTAGATTTTGTGTTTCTTCCTTGGTCAGTCTTGGAAGGTTGTATTTTTCTAGGAAGTTTTCCAGTTCTTCCAGGTTTTTCAGCTTCTTTGCATATAGGTTTTCATAGTAGTCTCTACTAATTCTTTGTATTTCTGTTGGGTCTGTTGTGATGTTTCCTTTCTCATTTCTGATTCTGTTGATGTGTGTTGATTCTCTTTTTCTCTTAATAAGTCTGGCTAGAGGCTTATCTATTTTGTTTATTTTCTCAAAGAACCAACTCTTGGTTTCATTTATTTTTTCTATTGTTTTATTCTTCTCAATTTTGTTTATTTCTTCTCTGATCTTTATTATGTCCCTCCTTCTGCTGACTTTAGGCCTCATTTGTTCTTCTTTTTCCAATTTTGATAATTGTGATGTTAGACTATTCATTTGAGTTTGTTCTTCCTTCTTTAACTATGCCTGGATTGCTATATACTTTCCTCTTAAGACTGCTTTCGCTGCATCCCACAGAAGTTGGGGGTTTGTGTTGTTTTTGTTATTTATTTCCATATTTTGCTGGATCTCCATTTTAATTTGGTCGTTGATCCTTTGACTATTTAGAAGCATGTTGTTAAGCCTCCATGTGTTAGTGAGCCTTTTTGCTTTCTTTGTACCATTTATTTCTAGTTTTATAGCTTTGTGGTCTGAAAAGTTGGTTGGTAGAATTTCAGTCTTTTTGAATTTACTGAGGCTCTTTTTGTGGCCTAGTATGTGGTCTATCCTGGAGAATGTTCATGTGTACTTGAGAAGAATGTGTATCCTGTTGCTTTTGGGTGTAGAGTTCTATAGATGTCTATTAGATCCATCTGTTCTAGTGTGTTGTTCAGTGCATCCGTGTCCTTACTTATTTTCTGCCCGGTGCATCTGTCCTTTGGAGTGAATGGTTTGTTGAAGTCTCCTAATATGAATGCATTGCAGTCTATTTCCTCCTTTAGTTCTGTTAGTATTTGTTTCACATATGCTGGTGCTCCTGTGTTGGGTGCATATATATTTAGAATGGTTATATCCTCTTGTTGGACTGAGCCCTTCATCATTATGTAATGTCCTTCTTTATCTCTTGTTACTTTCTTTGTTTTGAAGTCTATTTTTTTGTGCTTCTAGTACTGCAACACCTGTTTTTTTCTCCCTGTTGTTTGCATGAAATGTCATTTTCCATCCCTTGACTTTTAGTCTGTGCATGTCTTTGGGTTTGAGGTGAGTCTCTTATAAGCAGCATATAGATGAGTCTTGTTTTTTTATCCATTTGTCTCTGTATCTTTTTATTGGTGCATTCAGTTCATTTACATTTAGGGTGATTATCGATAGGTATGTACTTATTGCCATTTCAGGCTTTAAATTCGTAGTTACCAAAGGTTCCAGGTTACTTTCCTTACTATGTAAGAGTCTAACTTAACTCACTTAGTATGCCGTTACAAACACAATCTAAAAGTTCTTTTCTATTTCTCCTTTTCCTTCCTCCTTCATTCTTTATATATTAGGTATCAAATTCTGTACTTTTTGTCTATGCCTTTATTGCCTTTGGGGATAGTCAATATAATTTTGCATTTGCCTTGCAATCAGCTGCTCCACCCTCCCTACCGTGGTTTTCCTACCTCTCGTGACAGCTATCCAGCACTGGGAACACTTCCATCTATTGCAGTCCCTCCAAAATAGACTGCAGAGATGGTTTGTGGGAGGTAAACTCAGCTTTTGCTCATCTTCAAATTGTTTAATCCCTCCTTCAAATTTAAATGATAATCTTGCCGGATACAGTAATCTTAGTTCCAGGCCCTTCTGCTTCATGCATTAAATACATCATGCCACTCCCTTCTGGCCTGTAAGGTTTCTGCTGAGAAGTCTGATGTTAGCCTGATGGACTTTCCTTTGTATGTGATCTTATTTCTCTCTCTGGCTGCTTTTAACAGTCTGTCCTTATCCTTGAACTTTCCCATTTTAATTACTATGTGTCTTGGTGTTGTCCTCCTTGGGTCCCGTGTGTTGGGAGATCTGTGAATCTCCATGGCCTGAGAGACTATCTCCTTCCCCAGATTGGGGAAGTTTTCAGCAACTACCTCCTCAAAGACACTTTCTGTCCCTGTCTCTCTCTCTTCTTCTTCTGGTATCCCTATAATGTGAATATTGTTCTGCTTCAATTGGTCACACAGTTCTCTCAATATTCTTTCATTTTTAGAGATCCTTTTTTCTGTCTGTGCCTCAGCTTCTTTGTATTCCTCTTCTCTTGTTTCTATTTCATTTATTGTCTCCTCCACCTTATCCAACCTGCTTTTAATACCCTCCATCATGCTCTTCAGTAATTGGATCTCTGACCTGAATTCATTCCTGAGTTCTTGGATGTCTTTCCGTTCCTCCATTAGAATGTTGATGATTTTTATTTTGAGCTTCTTTTCAGGAAGAGTCACGAGGTCTATATCATTTAAATCTTTCTCAGGAGTTGTATTAATAATTTTACTCTGGACTAGGTTCCTTTGGCATTTCATGTTTGTATATGGCACCCTCTAGTGTCCAGAAGCTCTATTCTGGTGCTGCTCAGCCCCTGAAGCAATGTCAGGGGTCACAGGGGAGCTGTACTGGTGCCTGGGGGGAGGAAAGAGCTGTTCCCGGCCTCCTGGCTCCTGTGCCTGTTTACACTGCCTGAGCCAGTGGGCCAGTCACACAGGTATAAGTTTTTGTCCCAGAGCAGCTGGATAGAGATCCCTGCTTTCCTCAAGCGGCCGGAATCCCAGTCTCCCCAGGAACTATGCCTGTATTAACTTTCCAACCCAGTAGTCATGCGAGTCTCATGAAAGCACCATGAAATCTAAGTTTGTGCTCCCAGCGCAGATCTCTGGAGCTAGGTATTCAGCAGTCCCAGGCCTTCCACTCCCTCCCTGCTCTGTTTCTCTTCCTCCCGCCGGTGAGCTGGGGTGGGGGTGGGGCTTGGGTCCCATGGAGCCACAGTCCTGGTGCACTACCCCCTTCGGTGAGGTCTGCTCTTTTCTCCAGGTGTGTGCAGTCTGACACGTCTTTCCTCTTGCTCTCTCTGGATTAGTTGCACCAAGTAAATTTTTTAATTGTATCCAGTTTTAGGAGGAAGCCTCTGTCTCTCCTCTCACACCACCATCTTTAATCTTTCAATCTGAGTTCATTTTTTGTGAAGGGTATAAGGTGTGTGTCTAGGTTCTTTTTCTCTTTCTTTCTTTTTACATGTGGATATACAGTTGTTCCAACACCATTTATTGAAAATTGAAAAGACTTATCTTTTTCTCCATTGTACTGCTGTAACCAGGCCTGAAGGAGTTAAAAGCTGGTCTCTAGTTCCGTGCAGGCCACCAGGAGCAAGGTGAAGATAAGTGCATAGATAGGGCAACACTGTTTATTTTGTTCTTGGAGTATAGAGATAGAAATAATCCAAAGACAAACCAAGGAGAAGGACTGAAAGTGACCATGAGACCATTAACCAACACTCCTTTTTGATTTGCCAAATAGCAGCAGCTCTGCATGCAGACTTGATGATTTTGCTTCCAGCTTGAGAGATGAGACAAAAATTGTGCTATCACAAGTTTGCAGGAACATCATGACCAGATCTGTGCTGATGGGGGCAAGCGACCAAGGATAGAGAGTCTCACGACCCTCCTTAGATCCTTGATGATATCCAGGTGTCCAGTTATCAGTCACCTCCTGCTCCCCCACTGCTCCCTCTTTTCCCAGCATAAAAGCTTGAAATCAACCCTGAGTTATGATGGGCCTTTAGGACAATAGTCCTCCCAACTTCCAACCTGCTGACTGGTTGAATAAAGCTTTCTTTGCCTGACACTCTGTCTCTCCATGTACCAGCTGAATCAGGGGGCAGCAGAACCAAACATTCAGGGTTACATTGCCTTTGCTCTTTTATCAAAGGTCAGTTGACTAGGTGGATCTACTTAAGGGCTTTATTCTGTTCCAATGATGTGTTTGCCTGTTCTTTTGGCAAGATCATACTGCCTTGGTTACTGCAGCTTTATAGGAGGCCTTGAAGTCACGTCATGTCAGTTCTCCTATTTTGTTCTTCATTGGCTATTCTAGAACAGCAAATAACTTGCTGAGTGTGCTGAATCTATAGAGAAAATTGGGAAAAACTCACATCTTAACAGTATTGAATTTTCATATCCATGAGCATGGAATATTTATTTAGTTCTTCTTTGATATTGTTCATTAGCATTTTAATAGTTTTCCCCATATAGATCCCATGCATATTTTGTTAGAAATATGCACCTAACTATTTAACTTTGGGGGGATGCTAATGTAAATTATATTTTAACTTCAAATTCCATTTGCTCATTGCTGGTATATAAGAAAGCGATTGACTTTTGTATATTAACCTTGTATCTTGCAGTCTTTCTGTTTTCACTGATGAGTTCCAGAATTTTTTTTCTTGATTCTTTCAAATTTTCTACATAGGTAAACAGGTCATCTGTGAACAAAAACAGTTTTGTTTCTTCCTTTCCAATATGTATATCTTGTGTTTCCTTTCTTTGTATTATCTAGGACTTCAATTTAATGTTGAAAAGCAGTGGTGAGAGGGGACATCCTTGCCTTGTTCCTGATGTCAGTGGGTAGTCTCTAAGTTTCTTACCATGAAGTATGATATTATTTGTAGTTTTTTCTGTAGGTGCTATATCAAGTTGAGTAAGTTCCCCTCTATTCCTAGTTTACTGAGAGTCATTATTATGACTGGGTGGTGGATTTTTTTCAAAATCTTTTTCTGCATTTATTAATTAAAAATTGTGATTTTTCTTCTTTAGCCTGTTGATGTGATAGGTTATATTAACTGATTTTTTAATGTTGAACCAGCCTTGCATTCCTGGGATAAATCCCACTTCATCATGGTGTATAATTCTTTTTTATAAATTATTGGATTCAATTTGCTCAATTTTTTTTTTTTGGATTTTTGCATCAATGTTCATGGGAGATATTGGTCTGTACCTTTCCTTCTTTATGGTGTCTTTGGTTTTGATATTAGGGGGATGGTGGATTCATAGAATGAGTTACGAAGTATTTCTTGTGCTTTTATATTCTGAAAGAGATTGAAGAGAATTGGTATAATTTGTTCCTTAATTGTTTGGTAGAATCCACCTGGGCCTGCCTGGTGCTTTCTGTTTAGGAAGGTTATTAATTATTGATTGAATTTTGTTCATAGGTATAGGCCTATTCAGATTATCTATTTCTTGTGTGGGTTTTGGCAGATTTGTATCTTCAAGGAATTGGTCCATTTCACCTAGGTTATCAAATTCATGGGAATAGAGTTTGCTACAGATTGAACATTTGTGTCCCACCCAAATTTATATGTTGAAACCTAATCCCCAATGTGAATGGTATTTGGGAGGTGAAGCCTTTGGTATGTGACAGGTCATTAGAGTGGAGTCCTCATGAATGGGGTTGGTGTCTTATTAAAGAGACTCCAGAGAGCTCCCTTGCCCTTTCCACCTTATGATGACAAAGTGAAAAGTTGGGAGTCTGTGAGTCAAGAAATGGGCTCTCACCAGACACTGAATCTGCTGGTGCCTTGATCTTAGACTTCCCAGCCTCTTAACCTGTAAAAAATAAATTTCTGTTGTTTATTAGCCATCCAGTCTTTGGTGTTCTTTTACAGTAGCCTGAACAGAAAGAGTTTTAAAATAGTATTCCTTAATCATTCTTTTAATGTCCATAGGACCTATAGTGATATTCCTTCTTTCACTTCTGCTATTAATAATTTGTGTCCTCTCTTTTTTCTTGGTTAGTCTGGCTAGAGGTTTATCAATTTCATTGATTGTTTTAGAGAACCAGTTTTGGTTTCTCTATGGATTTCTTATTTTCCATTTCATTTGTTGCTGCCCTAATTTTTATTGTTTCTCTTTTTCTGCTTACTTTGGGTTTAATTTACTCTTCTTTTCCTAGTTTCCTAAGGTGGAAAGCCTAGATGACTGATTTTTAGATCTGTCGGTTTGCAAGCTCTTTGGGAGCTTCCCAGGTATAGTCTGAAACTGGTCCCCATACTCAGAGGGCAGGGAGAGATGAAAGAAAGAGGTGGCCACTCCATATTGGTAGGTATGAGGTTTAATAAGCAAGGGGACTGATCATAGTCCACCCAACGTTTGTCTTGGGTGACTACAAGACAAGTAGTCTCCACACCCACCCACCAGATCCTATAAATATGTAGAGAGGTACACATATGTGTACCATCCATGTGGTCTCAACACCACATCATTGTCTCAAGGCTGTGTCCTTGGGGCAGCCTCTGGGAGTGGAGAAGGCAGGCAGAACCCACATTCTAGGGTTGGGGGTGTGAGGAGCCTCTGATTGCCCAGTGTCAGCTCACAGGTCACCGAGTGATCACATCTTCTTGATGACCTCTGCCAACAAGACCTTTCTTCCTTTCTAGTGTGTGCACTTCATGCTACATGCTCCCTCTAAGCACTGATCCTTCCTCCTGCAGACATTTTGGTCTTTTCATTTTAACTTAATGCACAGTTCGTTTCAACCTCACCTGAGACTTCTCTGACCCATGTGTTATTTGGAAATGTGTTGTTTAAACTCCAAGTACTTTGGGATTTTTCAGCTCTTGTATCATTGCTGACTTCTAGCTTAATTCCACTGTGGCCTGAGAGCAGATATATTATATGATTTCTCTTTTAAATTTGTTAAAGTGTGTTTTGGCCAGGATGTGGTCTATCTTGAGGAAAGTTGTCATACTTTCAGCTCCACAGCTTTTCTGGTTCCTTTCCTTTTCTATTTACTGATATTACCATTTGTTCAAACATGGTTTTATTGACTTGCCCATGTCTTCCTTTAGCTCTCTGAGTATCTGCTAGATGATTATTTTAAAGTCTTTGTCTAATCAGTTGGCCATCTGGTTCTTCCTCTGGGAGGGTTTCTATTGGTTTATTTTTCCCTTTATATGGTTCATCTTTCCTGTTTCTTTGTATGCCCTGTGATTTTTGTTGTTAAAAACTGGGCATTTGTTACAATGCAGTGACTCTGGAAATCATATTCTCTGCCTTTCCCCAGTTTGCTGTTTTTGTTTTATTCTGCAATAGGTTATCTCTGTGCTAGAGGTCAGCCCTTAGTGAAAGCTGAGGCCTCCTCAGGTCTTTTCTGGCATGTGCAGTAGTGACTTTCCAAATCCCCTTGTTTATGCAGTTGCTTTTGAATGCCCTGGTTCTTAAATGTCTGGCTCCAAAAAGAGGGAAAAGGAAAAACAAAGGAGAAAAGAAAAATATGGCTCTCAGTCCCCTGAGGCCACGTCACCTAGAAGGGTTTGAAGCAGTTGGGAGGGGGTGTCACAACAATGGCAGCCTGCCTCTGTCTGCACCTCCATGATAAGAATTAGCAGTCAGAACTCAGATCCCTGATATTTGAGGATGAAGTCCTTGCAGCCTACCTCAGCTCCCGGAAGCCACTCTAGGAACACTGGTATGGCTGCCTTCTGGGGGTTGGGGGACAGGTGACAGGCAGCTCCTATAGCTAAGGGTGAAAATGGACCAAAATTCACTGAAATTTTCCCTAGCTTTTCCCTAGAAGCTGAAGGTCCTCGTCTTTCTCTGCCTGGCATATTTCACTGAGCATAAGACCCTCTAGCTCTGTCCATGTTGTTGGAGCTCCAGAGCTCCAAAATAGTTATATGACAGATTCACTCATGTCCTGGTAAGGAGGGGGACTCTTGGTGCTCCCTGCTCCACTGTCCTCCCTGACATCACTCTTCAATTGCTCACTAATACTTTTAGGAACAAATGTTTAATCTGAAGATTCTCCTTTTAAAAAAAATGTCTTTCATATGCACCCTATGTTTAAAAAAACTCACAGCATTATTTACAATAGCCAAGATATGGAAGCAACCTAAGTGTCCATCAGTAGATGAATGGATAAAGAAGATGTGGTACATATACACAATGGAATATTATTCAGCCATAAGAAGAAAACAAATCCTACCATTTGCAACAACATGGATGGAGCTAGAGGGTATTATGCTCAGTGAAATAAGCCAGGTGGAGAAAGACAAGTACCAAATGATTTCCCTCATCTGTGGAGTATAACAACAAAGCAAAACTGAAGGAACAAAACAGCAGCAGACTCACTGGTCCCAAGAAGGGACTAGTGGTTACCAAAGGGAAGAGGTAAGGAAAGACGGGAGGGGAGGGAGAGAGAAGGAGATTAAGGGGCATTATGATTAGCACACATAATGTAGGTAGGTTACAGGGAAGGCAATACAGCACAGAGAAGACAAGTAGTGACCCTATAGCATCTTACTACACTGATGGATAGTGACTGCAATGGGGTGTGTGTGGGGGAACTGGATAATATAGGTGAATGTAGTAACCACAGTGTTGCTCATGTGAAACCTTCATAAGATTGTATATCAATGATACCTTAATAAAAAGAAAGTAATAACATCTTTAGCTTCTTGTTTCTGGTCCAGCACTTAAATAGATTGAAGTCATCACTCCCATCCTGGCAACAAGAAGAAAAGCTGAACAAAGAAAAATCTTCAACTCTTCTAGATCCTTCAGAGAACTGAAGTCTCAGGACAATCCACTTCCCAGCAAACTAGAGACAGGCAGGCAGATGCAGAGAATTGTAGCATCCCGGAGCAGAAGCCCACAGAGTTCTTGAACTGCAGTTGAGAAATTGAAGGGGGCTTAGCGTGGACATGCTTAAGAGTTAAAAACTCCAGGGCAGCCTCGTTGTAGGGGCCCCACATGTTCATGAGTGTTACCTCCAGGAGCTCCACCAGGTTGTCAGAGTGAAAATCTGATAAGAACCCTGTCTGCATCCAACATGAGAGGGGAAACTGCCTTTTGAACTATGCTAGAACATCCTGTTCTTAACAAGATCTGCCCATAAGGGAAACTTCTCCCAGAGCCTGACTGGCAGGGAGATGAAAACAGTCAGCTCTAGCCCTGTCTAGCCCTCCTGTCTCACCTAAGCAGGGAGGGCAGAAAAAAGTCTGAGGAGCACTTGTGGTTTCTGATGACTGGTTTGGTGTTTGGTATTCTGACCCTAGGAGGGTCTCCTCTCAGTGGTCTCACCTCTGGTTCTCTCCCGTAAACCACTCAGTCTGGGCTCTGTCTTCCCCAAGTGTCTTTCACCACATCCATTATGCTTGAGGATGCCCTGAGATTTAAACTTCCCCATGGTCAGCTTCAGTCAGCTCCTTGGGGCAGATGAGTGGGGAGAAAAGATGAGACTTCCTACTAAGTGTGGTGTTTCTTCTGGGGCAGCTCTGAAGGAGTCCTGATGTGCAGTCTGTGGTTGTGGCAGCAGGCAGGGGCCACTTCTTAATGGGGTGGTTCATGGACCTTGCGGGCTGTTGCTCCTGCCTGCATAAAAGCCAATCCCATTTATCTGGTATACCAGAGATTTTGGGAGTTCCTGGTGTCTTTTAGTCAATCTCTTTTTGCTTAAATTATCTAGACTCTATCCCATTTTCTGTAAATAAAACCATGGTCTCTCTTCTCAAAAGTCCTGCTTCATGACCTTAGGACTCAGCAGTATAAGCAGACATTGCAGAAATAAAGAAAAAAGAACAGTAAATACTTGAACACTATATGAACATTTCTAATTTCCTATATGGCCTAAAGGAAAGATTGAATTTCTTGTCAATGATGTTTGAGTTTCTGAAAGTTGTTTCTTCCATAGGCCTAATGATAAATTTGTGAATTTGTAAATTAGCATGAAATGAAGAAAAGTTGTCACCATCATATTGAAACTTTTGTTGTACATGTATGGTATGAGTAGGGAACTAGAGGGGGGCCATGAAGCTGGGAGCACAACAATCATCTACCTGAAACTCCCTGATCCAATGCCTGCCCTGGGCTGGATAGCCCTCAGTGTTTCTCCTGCTGGTGTGTTACTCATGAAACAGAGTCTCGGACAGGTGGTCCAGCTGGCAGGCCCAAATGCCCACTACTTGTTGTGTAGCTGAGGTCTGAGCCCCTAGACCTCCATAGGGTTGGTTACCAGGAACTACCCTACTAATCCACATACAGTTCAAGAGAAGTAACTCCCCATGAGGATCAGTAACATTGGGGAGGGAACAAGCCCTGGGCTGGTAAAATGACCCCTGTCCACTGCAAGGCACTTCCTTGCAGGATGGAAGCAGAAAGCTGTAGGCATTTGTGAGGAGGATCTGGGGGGCCAGGCCAGTAGCTGGAGTCTATATGTGGAGGTCCCTGTGGAGGTGGCATGAATGAGGGTAGGACTCTGGTCAAGTACAAGACTGGCTTAGGCCAAGCAGCAAAAAGTGTCCACTCCCCAAAGTTGGACCCGAGGCAGGGACCTGGGTTTTAATGATAAGTCACAGAAGCCAAATAAAGGCAACTGGAGCAAAAGGTGGGTTTCATTATAAAGGCCATGGGCAGAAAGAGGGGCTCTCCTGTCACCTGGCCTCAGGGTCTTTGCCTCTGCTCCCCTCCATGTCCCTACCTCTGTCTCCCTCACAGACCTGCCACCTCTACTCTGTGTCCCTCTGGAAGCAGTGGCCATCCCAGTCCGGTCATCTGTGGCCCAAGGCAGGTTCCCATCCCCCAAGGGGGCTGTGGATGAAGTTTGGTGGATACTCAGGGTGACAGACCAGGCAGCCTAGGAGAGGCAGGAAGCCCAAGCTGGAGCTGGGCCCACCAGGATGCCATGGCAGGTGTCCTGGGAAGGGAGTCATGGTGGGTGGAGGAAGAAGCAAGAAGTTGAGGAGGTCCCAGGAGAAGGATGGTGGAGGTGTTGCTGACAGCAAAGTAGAGTGGGCAGGGGTGATAATGTTCTATTTTGGAGCTGTGTGACTGGAACAGACAGGGCTGGGTGGGAGGTCAGAGGCTGTTCTACCCTGTGTGGCAGAGACAGCAGTGATGGGCAGAGAGCTGATGCAGTGGGTGGGAGACAACAGGAGAGGAGCCCACAGGGGGAGCTCTCCCTTCTCCTGGCAGCCACATCTGCCTGCACCCTCCTGCCCTTTTCCTCCATGCCATGTCCTAAGGGCCCGAACCCACAGTGAAAGCCTTCACTGCCAGAAGAAAACCAAAGAGCACATATTTCTATTGGGGTGCAGGCAGACTCCGTGGACCCTCAGGGTCTACAGAGTTTCCTGGTCTCAGCCTCCAGGCATCTGGAGATTCATAATATCACCTAACCATTCACTAGACATTCCCTGAGCACCTGGTACCAGGATTGGTGCTAGGGATGGGGTAAGATGCAGATCCCAGTTCTTGCATTGCTCACAGGAAGCCAGGCTGACCTAAGTCAGGGAAGGCCAGGCAAGCCTAAGGAGGAACATGGACTAGACCTGAGTCAGAAGATGGATTCCTATGGATGTGACAACTGTGCTGAGACCTGAAGCCCAAGGAGTCCAGAAGGCTGGATGGGAGCTACTAGGGGAAGGGGCCACAACCTTGATAACAGCTAGAGCTATTCCAGCACTTTGGCTCAGTTCCCTCCAGACTGGGCTATGAGCAACTCTGCACCCTGTGCCCTCCCATCAGAGGAGCCAGTCCCAGTATATCTGTAAACAAAAGCCATGGGGAACGTACAGCGAATGTAACACCAATGGATAAAGCTGAAAGCTTCTCCTCTAAGATCAGGAACAAGACAAGGATGTCCACTCTCACCACTCTTATTCAATATAGTACCAGAAGCCCTAGCCAAAACAATCAGACAATAAAAAGAAAAGTCATCCAAACTGGTAGGGAAGAAGTATAACTATCATTATTTGCAGAGGACATGATACTATATCTGAAAAATCCTAAAGACTTCACCAAACATCTATTAGAACTAATAAATTCAGTAAAGATGCAGGATACAAAATCAATGTACAGAAATTTGGGGTGTTCCTGTATACTAATAATGAAGTAGCAGAATGAGGAATTAGGAAAACAAACCCATTTACAATTACATCAAAAAGAATAAAATATCTAGGAATAAATTTAACCAAGGTGAAAGATGTGTACTCTGAAAACCATAAGACACTGATGAAAGAAATTGAATTGACACAAATAAATGGAAATATATACTGGAGGAATTTATATTGTTAGAATGGCCATATTGCCCAAAGCATTCTATAGATTCAATGCAACCTCCATCAAAATATGAATAGTATTTTTCACAGAACTAGAACAAATAATCCTAAAATTTGTATGGAACCACAAAAGACCCCAAATATCCAAAACAACCTTGAGATAGAAGAACAAAGTGGGAGTATCAACACTCCTAGATTTTGAACTATACTACAGAGCTACAGCAATCAAAACAGTATTGTAACAAATATAGACACATAGACCAATGGAACAGAAGAAAGAGTCCAGAAATAACCCCACGCATATATGGTCAATAGTCTTGATGATCAAGGAGCCAAGCATATACAATGGGGAAAGACAGCCTCTTTAATAACTGCTGTTGGGAAAACTGGACAGTCATATGCAAAGGAATGAAACTGGATCATTGTCTAATGCCACACACAAAAATAAACTCAAGATAGATTGAAGACGTAAGTATAAGACCTGAAACCATAAAATTCCTAAAGGAAAATATAGTAAACTTAGGGATATGAGCTTTAGCAATATTTTTCTGGATCTGTCTCCTCAGGCAAGAGGATCAAAAGCAAAAATAAAGAAGTGGGACTACATCAAACTAAAATAGTTCTGTACAGAAAAGGAAACCAGCAACAGAATGGAAAGGCAACCTACTGAATGGAAGAGAATATTTGCAAATGATACATTTGATAAGGGGCTAATATTCAAAACATATAAAGAACTCATACAATTCAACACCAATAAACCAAACAGTCCAATTAAGAAATGGGCAGAGGACCTGAATAAACATTTTTCCAAAGACATACAGATGCCAACAGGCACATGAAAAGATGTTCATCATCACTAATTATCAGGAAAATGCAAATCAAAACCACAGTGTCACCTCACAGCAGTCAGAATGGCTAATATCAACAAGACGAGACAAGTGCTGGTGAGCTGCACTGTTGCTGGGAATGTGAATTGGTTCAGCCACTGTGGAAAGCAGTGCAGAGATTCCTCAGAAAACTAAAAATGAAAATACCATATGACCCAGTAACTCCACTTTTGGGTTTTTACCTGAAGAAAACAAAAAAACTAACTTGAAAAGAATCTGCACCTGTATGTTAATTGCAGTGTTATTTACAATAGCCAAGATATGGAAGCAACCAAAATGTCTACTGATATATGAATGGGTAGAGAAGATGTGGTACAAATCTCTATACAGAAGATACATGTGATGGAATATTATTCAACCATAAAGAAGAACAAAATCTTGCCAATCACAGCAACATGGATGGACCTAGACGGTATTATGCTAAGTCTAAGTGAACTAAATCAGACAAAGGAAGACAAATATCATGTGACTTCCTTATATGTGGACTCTAAAAAACAAAACAAACATAAATACAGAGATGAAACTGGTGGTTGCCAAAGGGAGGAGGGAGGAGGATGGGTGAAATAGTTGAAAGGAATAAAGGGGTATAAGACAATTATAAAATAAGTTTCACGGCTGAAAAGTACAGCATAGGGAATATAGTCAGTAATATTGTAGTAACTTTGTGTGGTGACAGATGGTAAGTACACCTATCATGATGAGCATTTTGTAATGAATGTAATTGTTGTATCCCTATCTTATATACCTGAAACTAATATAATATTAATGTCAACAGATTAATAAATTAAGTAAAATGAGTAGCAATAGCAACGACCTGACAAGGTGAAAGCAGTCCCTCCTGGTGGTTTCCCTACAGGGTACACAGCAGATGGCTGTGGCTACCAAGCTACCTCACAGTCAATTCCTCTGGTCCTGCCGGACTTCCAAGGCCCTCACCACCCCTCTCTGCTGGGAAATTGTGCAGACAGCACCTAGGAGCATCCAGGGTACTAGCCCACCCCCCATCCATCTGCACATGCTCCATCTGCCTATTTAGTCAGAAAAATTAATTCAAGTGCTGCAGTGACCCACCTGTGGACATGCCCAGTGACCCTGAACTTGAACTAGTGTTAGGGGGCTTGCTCTGGGCCAGCCTCAGAAGTGGGGCTAGGAGGGTGGGGATGGGTGCTGTCAAGAGGTGTGTAATCCAGATGTATTCATTTTCAGCCCCTGGATGTGTGGGGACCTCCAGGTATGAGGATTCAGCACTTTACAGGTTCTGTACACAGGGCCATCTTGGCCATTTATTCTCCTGGAGGGGGACCCAGACCCCCAGCCTAGTGCCCCATTATCTGCTCTGGGCTCAGCTTGTGCAAAGACCCCCAGCAGGTCCAACCTGGCTATGCCGCCTTCAGGTGTGTGCTGCCTTGGACAGGCTGCTCAGCCATATGGTGCCTCAGTTTCCCTACCTGGGAGGTAGATAATGGTCATACTGTATTGGTTAGGACTCGGTTTCGCTGTATGTATAAGAAACTCCAAATACCATGGCTTTAATCATATAGAAGCTTATTTTTCCTTGTGTAAGATATGGAGGGGAGGTCTAGGTGCTATGTGGTGCTCCCAAGTTGGGAACCCAGTTGGGTGGGAACCCCACTGGGGCCACCTCATGGACCCCACAGCTCTGGGGAGTGGGTGCCAGCCATGTTCCAGGCAAGGAGGCTGAGGTGGACACACATTGTCCCTTAAGACCAAAACTGACCCACGATATGGGTTCTGACCCCACCTGGTCACACCTACCAGCAAGCGAGGCTGGGCAAGCAGAAGCCAGCCAGTCTAGATGAGGAAAGTGAGGCAGGGGTCATTCAGATTCACGCACAGAGCGGGGTCCAGAACCAGCACCTGGCTCCCAGGCCTGCTCTGTGGGGTACCTCCCTCTGCATCTCCACATACCAGCCTTTCAGAGCAGGGAAGTCAGGAAGGCTGCAGGCAAGTGGTTGGAGGCCCACCTGCCAGTCTCCCCACTTCACTACAGACACTCCTGCCTTTTGGCTGCAGTAGACATAGGGCAAAGCAGCAGACACACTGCCGCCCAGAGTGGGGATCCAGCCTCCAGTGTGTGTGGGAAGGACTACAGGGTGGACAAGGTAGGCTGTAGGGCCAGCCTCAGCCACCAGACCCTCAGAACAACACCCAGGCGTGTGGACAAGCGGCAGACAGTGGATTTCTCTTGCCAGGGTTGATGTCAGCACACTGGAGGGTGGACGGGTGCCTGCCACCCTTCTGGCCTTGCAGGCTGAGGCTCTGGAGGGATGGAGCTTCAGGCCAAGCTGGGAAGACAATTCAAACAAAATTCCCTGCCAACACACAAAACCTCTCCACAAAACTCACAAGAAAGAAAATATTTATTGCTGAGTAAGCATTCAACCAGAACTCTGAGCACTCCAGGCAGCCCGCCAAGAGGTTGCAAAGATGGGGTCTTTTTACAGCCAGGTCAGCCCACCATAGGGGGCTGAAAGCAGGCCTCTGTGCTCCCCTGAGACCGGGAGGAGGGAAATAAACTCTAGACTGGAGTGGTGCCCTCACAGATGGCTCCCAGATCTACCATCCTGGACAGTAAAACTGGCAGCATGCTTATTGAGCTTTTTAACAGATCTACACAAGAAGAGGAAAGAACTTGAATTTATAAGTTTTCTAAGGGAAATGCTAAGAGAAAAGGGTGGAGAAAAGTCTTGTTTCCTTTTTTGCACCAGGGAATATTAACTATTCCCTTTAATTTCCATTTGTCACAAATTTCCATTTCCCTTTAATTTCCACCCCACCTGCTCCACTGCAAGCCCTGTGGGAGACTCAGCAGGACAGCTGCCCAGCCCAGACCTGGCTCAGTGGCCCTCGTGAGCACTCGAATTTCCCCCTGGTCCCTGAGTTCTGCATTTGCAACCAGCCCCCATGAGGCCCAGGCTGCTGCTGGGGACAAAGCCTCTGCATCCAGGGTCTGTGCTGTGCTGGGGAGACCGGCAGTACTTCCTGTGCACCCTCAGGCTGACTGGAGCCCTGGAGGAGGAGGAGGAAGGGGGCAAGGCTGACAGATACCCCAGAGTCCCAGGAAATTTCGGACACAGGCAAGAGGCTCAGAGACATGCTCAGGGAGTCCAGCCAAGTGGACTCTGTTAGGGTGCAGGGGGTGACATCTGGAGAGAGTGGCTTAGCTTGGGGGTCCCCTAGAAGCACTGAGGCTTTAGCTTCTAGAAAAGCAGGAAGCCTGGGGTTGCATGTGGTCCCTGGATGAGGCCTCTTTGGGGAAAAACTGGGCAGAGGGGCCCTAGACCCTGAGTCACGCAGCAATGGGATCCAAAGGTGTGTTGGCATCTGTGTCTGTTTCTGCATGGGGGTGCTACCTGCCTGTGGCAGGTGGGCCCCTCCCCACCCTCCCAGCCATGCCCACCTGGCTCCACCTGCTCCTACAGAGTTTGGTCTCTGCTCTGTGGACCAGCTCTCTGCTCTCCACAACCACCATGCAGAGACAAGCCACCCAGATGAAAGAGCCTTCCTTTGGACACAACCTGAAGAGAGCACTGGTGTGGTCCCAGCTCCTTGGGTTTGAATTTTTTACCTCCTGGCTCCTCAGAGACAGCGGGCTTGCACACATCACACAGCTAACTCAGCACTGTCCAGTAAAAAGGTCAGGTTGGCCAGAAATGAGAACCAAATACATCATTTAAAATTTACTAGTAGCCACGTTAAGGAAGTAAAAAGAAATAGGTAAAGTAACTATTTCCATGCAATCTCGTATATTGAAAATACTATCATTTCAACATGTAATCAATGTTTAAATTGTTGAGATATTTTACATTCTTTTTTCTACCAAACCTTCAAACTACGGTGTCCAGTTCACACTGGCCATATTCAAGTGCTCAAAAGCCACAGGGGCCAGCGGGGAGCATATTGGGCAATACAGCCCTGATGCAGCTCCTAGGTCAAACCCCTTCTCTGCCTTGGTCTCTGTCTCTTTTGTCTCTCAAATACACAAACTCTAGACTAATGGCAGGGGGGAAGGATATAGTTCATGAGGTGACCACACCCAAAGTGTGAACAGAAAACGTTTTTAAAAGCAGAAGCATGACTTGTCCATAGATATAAAATGATCACCTGTCAAAGGTTTTATTTACTTGTTAATTCATGGGGAACCAAGACTGGTTCAGAGGAGGATTCTAAGAGCAGATGTGTGGATGGGGAGTCAGGAGTGCCGGTGGGAGCCCACCAGCTCCTGCGCACAGGACAGGGGAGTTCCTCACCCTCCCACTTGGTATTTGCCTAGCTCTTAGTCATTAACAACATAAAGCATTGCAGGAAAGCTCAAAAAGGAGGAAAGGGGCGGAGATCCCACAGAATCTGCCAGGAGGGGCGCGGGGCGCCCTGGGGAAGACACCTGCAAACTTCTTGGTCCATTTCAGAGTCAACCACCGCTTTTCCCTCTGGAGGCTTGAATTATAAAGTTATCCCTCACTTTTTGACATCAGTGTAGAATTTTAACACCCACCTGGTTCTGTTCACCCACTGTCCTGGCAGCATGCACGGTTCCAGGGTCCAGGTGGCCTGGGGTGTGTTGGGGTGGGCTGGCAAGAGGCCTGGCCCATTCTCCCAGCACAGCATCACCCTCAGACCCCCTTGGCTGGCCCCACCCCATCAGTAACAGACAGGCCACCACTGCAGGCCTCGTTCAGAAATAATGTTTATTGGGGTGTCCCCGAGGATCTGGCCCTGGGTCACAGCCACCCCTGGGTCACTCCTCTCTCTCGTCCCCGTGGGTGATGATGTAGCAGAGGGACTTGTAGTCGATGTTTCCTGCCAGGTCCACGGGTGTCAGGGCAAACATCTGCTCCACCTGGGGGCAGCCCCACTCCCAGGTAAGCCCAGCCAGGGAGGCCTGGGGCTGGAGTTCGTGACCTGAGGGAGACTGGGACCCTCACCCTGACCACTGGGGCTGTACTCTGGCCCTTGGCTTTTTCTGCCCCAAACTCAAAACCCCTAGTTAATGGTTTTCTGTTGCCTGACTCTGGGCAGACTGGGGAGCGGGGGCATGAGTGGGCCATGGGTTGAAGGGCCCACCCTGGCCAGGGTACATTGCCTGCTCTTCTCTGTGCCACCCCCAATGTGTACGAGCCTCTTCCAGGTGCTGGGGGGGTGTGATGCTTCCCCCAAAACCCAGGGCTCAGTACACACAGCCCTCCCAGCCTGGCACCTCACCCAGATAACTGCCTCCGAGAGGGCAGTGGGTTCCCAAGGCCTCGCATGTCCTGCAGGGTGAGGGCCCTGCAAAGGGGCCAGGGAAGGGTGTGGAAGTCCACAGGGGGTCCTTACCTCAGCCAGAGAGAATTTGTCTGCCTGGGTCATGAGAAGCTGCTTGAACCTGTGGGGGATGGGGAGCAGGGGGAGAGCCTGGGGGAGGCAGCCACACCCCCAGAGCAGAGGGCCCCCCTGCTCGGACATAGTGCCCCTGTCCCCATTCCGGGCTCCACTTACTCCTCCTTGCTCACCACGCCCTTGCCACTGGGGTCAAACACACGGAAGGCACTCAGGATGGCTTCCTCAGGGTCTGTCCCTGGGAGGCCAAGGGAGCCAGGTGAGCTCACGTTCCAGCCTGCCCAGCCCGACCCAGCAAGAATCCAGGGTGCAGGGGACCTCCACATCCCAGGAGCAGTGGGAGGGTGCTCCCCAATATACAGTGCCTCTTGGGGCTCAAGGGGTCACCATCTGTTGTCATTCTGAGGTAGGCAGGCCTGGCTGGGAGACCTGGATTTGATCTCCCATTTCCCAACCCAAAGTGACCAGTGAGGTGACTGATGCCCATGAGTCTGAGTGTGTGAGCAAAGGCCAGGTGAGAGGTGGACAGGGCCCAGGTAGGATCCAGGTGGGGTCCAGGAGGGGTTCAGATGGGGTTCAGGTGGGGTCCAGGAGGGGTTCAGATGGGGTCCAGGTGGAATCCAGGAGGGGTTCAGATCAGCCCAGGTGGGGTTCGGATGGGGCCCAGGTAGGGGCCAGGTGGGGTCCAAATGGGGTACAGGCAGAGTTCAGATGGGATTTGGGCAGAGCTTAAGCTTGCTGTCCTGCCGGGGCATCCAGCCTGCCCAGGCTTACCATTCAGCTTTTCCCCAAAGAGTGTGAGGAAGACTGTGAAATTAATGGGGCCCTTCCCCTCCTGCAGCATGGCATCCAGCTCCTCCTCAGGTACACCCACCTTCCCTGTGGAGAGGCACAAGACGGCCTCAGGGACCCTGGGCATTCCTAAGCAGGGCCCAAGCTGCCCTCCCTCCTCCCTGTGGCAACTCTGGGGAGTGAAGGGTGGAATGGAGGGATGGTGTGACAAGAGGGTTGGGGTGGGAGGTGACAGGGGAGGGAGGTGTGAGCCAGTGGAAGGGAAGGCAGGGCCTGACCCACAGAGTAGGCCTGTTCTTGCCCAGCAACTCTGAGCAGAGCCTCTGCAGGAGCAGAGCAGACGACGGGCACTCACCCAGCTGGGAGTAGGTCTCCCGAAGGTCCAGCTTGCAGATGATGCCATCGCGGTTTTGGTCTATGCAGCTGAAGGCCTGTGCAGTGGGAGGCCAGTCTCCTGGGGGAAGCAGCTCCCACCCCAGGAAGATGGGAGATGGGGGAGTTCTGGGGACTGTGAGGAGCAAGGACAGGGACGAGGACGAGGACCACTGACCAACAGAGAAGAGGGGTGCAGGCAGGGCATGGTGCCAGGATGGATGCCAGACTGTGGGGGACACTCACTTCCTTGAATTCCTGGATCTGGGCTTGCTCGAACATGGAGAACACATTGGAAGAGCCACGTTGGGCCTGCTTGGTGGCTGTGGCCTTGACCCGGTTCCCCGCCTTCCTGCTGGCCTGCAACACTGGGGGTGGGCTGGGGTCCTCTTCCTGGCTCCCCGAAGGCTCCCCCCATGCATTCCCCAGAACATTTCCAGGAGAGCCTGTGTCTGGGTCCTCTTCCTAGTCCTGCAGCTCACCCCCTCTGGGCCCAAAGCAGGCACACAAGTCACTGTCTGCTCCTCCAACCTGAAGCACAGCACCTGGGAAGCTGTTGGCCTGGTGCCCCCCACCCGGCACTCACCATCTCTGCAGCAGCCTGGTCACTGCGAGGGGCCCACAGTCCCCATTATTAAGTCTCAGCCTTATCACCTGGAGCACCAAATAAGGACAGGAGAAGAACACAGGCCCAAACTTGGCAGCCCTGCCTGGGCTGGGGGAAGACAGGGCCCCAGGCAGACACCAGCCACATTCCGGATGACCTTCAGGCTCCCAGCGTGTAGCATCCGGGTGTCCACCCACCTGGCAGCAGCAGGTGCAAATGCCTCCCAAAGGCCAAGCAGGCCTATGCTCCTTATCACTCTGCCTGCCGAATGAGGGGCACCCACTGAACGGGGGCCCTGTTACCCCTGACTGACTGTCCTGCAGAGCCAGCCCAGAACCTACCTGTCCTGAGAACAGTTAGGACAAGGGCAAGTCCCGAGCCTCCACTGCACTTGGGAGGGCAGAGAGTGGCTCTGACGGTGGTCTCTAGCCTGAGACCCCCAGGGATTCCCAGAGATTTTGGTGAAGAGGCTTGGCCCTGGCTTCTAACCAGAGGCAGAGGCAGCCCTAAGCTGGCTATTACCCCAAACAGAACCTGCATGTTCTGCTTTTGGAGCATGGAGCACTGCCCAGACCCTAAGCAGCCCCTTAAACTCCTGTGAAAGTGGGTCATGGGCCCTCATGGGGACTCAGCCATGGAGTGAGGGGCCCAGGCACCCTTGGCTGTCCTGCAGCAGCAGCCTTCCAGTCTCCTTGCAGGTCCAGGGCAAAGAGGGGCTGGGGGCTCAGGACTTTCTAGAACAGAAGGGGTGGGGCACTGGCTGCTCCCGGTCCCAGCTCTGCAGCCCCACAGCCCTGTGAGTGAGGAACACAGAGAGCCCAGCTGGTAGAGCAGGGAGGGCTTCCCGTCCATGGCCCAATGCCCTTCTGTATAACAAGGAAGGATTTTATAACATGGCCGTTACTCTCCTGAAAATAAATTCATAGTACATATAACAGAGGATCTGAAAAAAATCATACAAATGCCCTGAACTGTAACAAGGGACAAGCAGGAAGTAACCTGTATTAAAATGAGATTCAGCATGTGAGCAGTGATGATGAAGTAACGGGATACTTGCACAAGCTTCTGATGCATGAATCCAATTCAGGAGCACTGAGAAGGTGAGAGGCAGTCCCACCTGAGACACACCAGAGAAAGAACATCCAGGCAGGGTGAGACTGCTTCAGATTGCCAGTCTCTGTGGGTTCTACACAAAACACCATCAGCCCAGGTTTGACAGGAAGTCTCTCTCACTGATAAGTGAACGTATGCTGAAGTCATACAGTGTGTGCTTGCATGTAACCGTGTCCATGTGGGACAGCGCACTAGGCCCCCAGCCTGGCTGTAGAAGTGCCACAACATAGGCCCACCACCCAGCAGCATCTGGAAGGACCTCGGAAATGACATGACTTCATGTATCCCTGACCCTCAGGCACTGCCCTTGTGGCTCCAAGGTATTCCTGTTGAGACCAACCTGCAGCAGGACAAGCCCCTAGACATCAGCCTCAACCCACGGACCCCCCACTCCTTCCCAGACACTCCTGGGGACTTCTGGAGACCTGAGATACTGAGCAATTAGAAACCAGTAGACCCACCATCTGCATCCCATAGGCAGTCTCACCCCACCCATCCAGGCCACCCCATTTCTGTTCCTACAGCCTGTTCTGTTGCTCAGCACAGCCCAGAGTAGCTGGGCTAAGGGCATGGTGAATTCCAAGACATGCGAAGCCTGAAAGCATCCTTGTGCGCATGAGCATGTCTATATACTGTCCATAGTCCTTGTGCACAGAGGTCAAAGAATGGTGGACAAGGCCATGCTCTAGCCTTTTTTAAACTTTTAATTAAAAAAATACCACACAGTCCTACCCAAGGTGGCCATGGAGAGGATGGTGTGGTACATGGGGATCTGGGAAGCAAAGAGGGGCCCAGGTGGTCCCTTGGGTGCGAGCTGTGCTGCCCTGGGTATCTTTCTCCCATGGGAGCCCTTTACATCCTGGAGGTGCTCCCAGGCCTGCCTGGGGGTTGGGGGAGCTTCTGCTGTTACAGGGCCCCCCAGGGCAGGGGCTTTGGAGGCTTGGCCTCCTGAAATGGCAGTATGGGAGGGAAAAGGGACTGCCATCTCCAGTCCTCAGGGTACCTGCAGCCTCCACTTCCAACGACTACACGAGGCAAGCAAGCAGCTGCCCCCCACCCCCTGGGGAACGCTAGGTCTGGCACCAACCCTAGGTGGTGAGGGGGGTGCTGCCTCTGTGCTTGTTGAATTCCCAGGGAGGCCAGGCCACAACAGGGCCCAGAGAGCACCCCCTTTCCGGAGTTGCTGCCCAGGTGTGGCCAAGCCAGGCTGAAAGCATCAGGAGGCAGGCACAAAGTCCTGACTGGGCAACTCTCTTCTGGGTCCTCGATTCCAGCAAGAAAGGTGAGGGACTTTGGGGGTCTCCATTCCTGCCCATCTCAGCTCCCTCCCAGTCAAGGCTCTAGGGCTGTCCCATCAACTGCGTTTGAGAGAGGACTGCCGGGAGCCTTTCCCCACGTTCCAGCAGTGGTATCAGGGATGGGAGGCGCCCAGGGTCCTTACAAGGAGACCGGGCCAGGCTGGGAGCGCCTGCAGGGAGCGTGTCCTCTTAAGCCCAGGTCCAGCGGCCGGAGGTCTGCAGCGCTCCACGTGGCCTGTGATCTCACTGGCCCAGCAGGCAGGCCTTCTTACAGGCCACCGCAGAAACCAGGGCCGCGCCCCGGCCGCTGCCCTCCTCGGACTCGATGAAGGTGATCTCGCAGCTGGGCGTCAGCCTGCGCACGCTGGAGTGGAACCGCTCCTTGAAGCTGGGGGGAGAAACAGCGGCGCTGCCACGCTTCTCACACGGTCTCCCTCGCCCACCGCCAGGGCCGGGCGCAAGCCCAGAACCGCGTCCCCTGTCCACTGGCGCGCCGCGAGTGAAGCCCCTAGGCACGCGGAGGGCGCTGTCCGGGCCGCACCCGACGGCGGGGCTCACCTGGGGTGCAGCTTGTACACCGAGCCGTCCACGCCCACGGTGATGCGCATCACGTCTTCACTGCGGCTCTCCCGCATGCGGTTGATGACGCCCGCCAGCCCCGCGGCGCACATGCGCGCGGCGCGCGTGGACACGCTCTCGCAGGCGCGGCGCACCAGGTCGCAGTCGGCGGCCGAGGCGCACAGCCCCAACGTGCTTAGGATGTTGTAGATCTGCTTGCGGTCGCCCGAGTCGCTGCGGGGGGGCGGGCGGCGTCACTGGAGGATCGCGGCCCGGCCTGACGGCCAGACCCCAT
The DNA here is from genome assembly GCF_040802235.1 of Manis javanica. NCBI lineage: Eukaryota > Metazoa > Chordata > Mammalia > Pholidota > Manidae > Manis > Manis javanica. The sequence continues at coordinate 108,627,497 of NC_133161.1, read as the reverse complement.
GGCGGCGGCCTTGTCCCTCCCGCTGCCCACCGCAGCCCTGCACAACGCCGGGACTCGGGCTCCCGGGGCAGCTGCCCCGCCCACAAGGCCCGGCAGTCACCAAAGCCCAGGGCTGAGCGCTCTAACGGGGGCGACGCTGTCGCGCCTCGTGCTGTTGCGTGGATGAGGTGACGACGTCCACGCGGATGGGGAGCCACGGGAGGGACAAGCGGGCTCAGTCAGCTCTCCAGTGGCAGACTCCACTGTGGGCCCCCAGTCCTGCCCGCAGCTCTGCCCTCGGTGCCCCATCCCTGGGCCTGGACGCTGCCTGAGCCCCGCCCCCACCTCCCACGGGCTTTCACCCCCGCCCCGCCCCAGGACCGAGCCCCGCCCCGAGTTCTGCCCGCGGCGCCCCACCAGGGTACCACTCCCCCGCAGCCGCCTCACTCCCGCACTGAACCTGTCCCAGCCCGACCACACGTGGAGCCCGGGCCCCTCCTTGTGCACGATGCCCCACCCCTGCGCACGCCCGCTGTACGCCGCTCGCGCCCACTTACCTCTCCACCTGCGACACGAAGCGTGTTTCGAAGGCACCGCGCGTGCGCAGCTGCTCCGAGGCCTCCCCGTGGAAGAGCAGGTTTTCGTCCACGAGCTTGAGCAGCACGAGCCTCACCAGCTCGCCCATGTATTTGCCGCCGATGAGCTTCTCGTACCTGGACGGAGGGCAGCTGGTCAGCCCCAGCAGGCCTGGGAGGGGCCTCCGCTACACCAGGGAGGTCCCCACACACCTCCACCGCCATCGCGGCCACGAGGAGGTGCGTGAGGCACTGTGACACCCTCGGCAAACCTGGGCTCGTGCCGTTCCCTCATTTGTCCACCTTGCTTTAAGCCCTCCCAGAATTGGAACGAACTTTGGCGCCTTGAGAGCAGGCCCGGCTTTTCCACTGGGCCTCGGGCAGACCTTCAGAGACCTTCCTTCTGACGGGCCCTCCCACGGCTGCGAGGTGGGGTGCTGTTCTCATCGCCTATTTATGGCTGGGAACACTAAGGCTCAGAGGGACTAGTGGCCGGTTTGGCCATGCCTCTGCAGCCCATAGGGGGCCCATGTGCTCTTGGAATCCACCAGCTGCACCTTGGGGCTCCGCAGACGCGGACCTCTGTATTCTCATCTTGAAGCACATTGAGCACCACTGCCCAGTCGCGACCCATGAGTCGGGGGAAGCTAAGGAAGGGATTGGCGCATGCCAGGAACACGGTCAACGAAGGTCAGCAGTGGCTCAGGAGCTCGGAGGGTACTTCTCAAGTGGTGTTCTGCCAACGCGTTTTCTTCCACAAAATACCACTGCACTTTGGGGAGCTCTGGGTTAAGCCCAGCTAACGTTACTGAGGCTGTCAGAGCCTTCTTATGCCCGGTCACCTGTCTGTAGCAGGGAGGTTCTGGCTCATATAAGGACTCATCTAAGGGCAGCCCCTCTTTTTGAGGACTGAATATCTGACTGTTGTTGGTTAGAGTACACAGAGGGGCAGGACGTGTGATGATCTGAGGGAAGACTCGGGCCAGCTTTCAGAGAGGCTGTCAGTTTTCCCAGAGCTGTTTGAAAACAAACCCATTGTCTGGGTGCAGGGAGGCAGTGCTTACAGCTGCTGGCCTGGGTTCAGCGAGTTCTCATCCACCACGCGGTCGTACTCCAGCAGAAACTCGTCTAGCTCGCCAGAGTCCCCAAAGGCGCCCCACTCGGTGTTGACGCACATACGGCCCTCATCCCCTTCCACCAGCTCCACATTCTGCATCTCCTCCATGTAGCAGGCATTGCAGCCTGTGCCTGCCGGGTTGGGGGGGGTGGGGGGGCGCCAGCATCAGGCCCACCTCCTGCCTGCAGGAAGCCCTATGCCCCTGTCTTCCCAGCTTCCAAGCTCCTTCCACACCCACTGTGTGAAGGGTGTCCTTGAATCAGTCAGAGGCATGGAAAGGGCTGCTCCCAGGCCTAGAAACCTGGGTTTGCTGGGTGACCTCAGGTAGTGACCCACCTCTCTGGGCTGCTCCTTTTCCCCAATAGCGGAGAGTAACACCTCCTTCCCTTATCTGGGTAGTTGGGAGGATTGGCTGTCAAAGGGCTTTGCCAGCTAGAGGTAAGTGTGGGATGTTAGGACTTCTTAGTGCCTATGCACCACCCTTGTTTTCTGGCACTTTCCATGCATATGTTGGAGCTTCTCTGCACTGTGCTCCATTTCTAGGGGGCACCAGAGATGAGGCACAGTGTGGACCGCAGGAAGCAGCCCCCAGGCTCCTGCAGATGGGACAGGCTATGGAATTTGCAGTTTGCAGGGTCCCATGCAAAGTGACAACATGGCATGTTTTGTTCACAAATCATCAAGTTTCAAAATCGTGACAATAGAGTGTCAATCTGAGCATGAGTGCATGGGCTGCACGCTGTGATGCCATCGACGGCAGCAACCCAGATGCTGGCCCAGAGCCTGCCTGCTGCAAGTCCGGCCCCAGTGAAAGCCACCTTTCCAATTTTTTGTGGAGAAAAAAAACAAATCCAGATTTGGATGTGAATTCAACCAATTTTTAGATCTTGGTAATTATTATAAACATATTTAAGCGCTGGGCAGAGTAACCAAGAGTGTTTGCAGGGCAGATGTGACCACGCCACCTTCTGCCACCTCTATATGCAGGAGGCACATGTCTGTGGCATGCAGCTGCAGGCTCAAGTGGGGTGCTGTGGGGAGCCAGGCCCCGCAGCTGCCCCAGGCAGCTCTGGAGGAAAGGGCCCCCAGGGGCATGCCAGGGCTACTGGAGCTCTGTTTGGGCAGTACATAAAGACGACTTCCCATCTAAAGGGTGACCTGGAAGGAGACTCTAGAAGCAAGAGGAGAGACAGGCTGGCTGTAGCTCGGGCCCCAGCACAGTTAGAGATGGGCTTCTGAGGGCACAACACACAGCCCCTCAGGGCTGACTTGGGCGTGGAAGCAGATGACTTCATCACTGACTTTCTGGGTAGCCAGGCCCCTGAGCATCCAGGGAATTGCCTGCACACTGTGTGCCCAGCAGATAACTGATCAGCAGGGTCGCTCCTCAGCAAACACTCCCGATGCCTCCAGATGGCTGGGAAAAGCCCTGGGTTGGTGTGGAGGGCTGGCTGGAGCAGCACAGCCCCCTTTCCTGGCGCCTGCTTCCACTGGGGCTGGTGCAGCTCTGCCCAGGCTTGGTAAGAGCCCCCAGGAAGGGGTGCTTATCCTCTTCCCCTTGGACAAATATGTCCAGTTTGGTGAGTTTACCAGGTAAGGTGGCTGATGGGCCAGGTGGTCACACAGCTGTGTGCCATCTGAGGTAGGGACGTGCAGGTGCTGAAATGCTTCCTTCCAATAAAGAGCTCCTGCATTCAGGACACCCCCACCACTCCCCAAGACTGCCCGTGCTCTGGCACCTCAAGGATCCATGCCTGGCCCACAGTCCCTGATCAGCCATCCCAACTGCTCAGGACTTGTGCCCCACTCCTCAGGGCCCAGGCAGAGGCAGGTGGAGGCCCTGTGCAGCTCTGTAGATAGGAGCCTCGACCCTGCCTATGGTTGTCTTGGGTCCAGGCCAGATGTCCTGGACGGGGCAGGGTGCACTTCTTACCCACAATCATGCCAACCTCACACCGGCGGTCTTCATAGTAGCAGGAGATCATTGTGGCCACGGTGTCATTCACCATCGCCACCACATCCATTTCAAAGTCCTGCCAAAGGTACAGAGGCAGTGGTGATGGAGTGGCGTCTCGTCTCAGCCTGCTCCAGGCCAGGCAAAGGAGGCCAAGAACCCTTCCAGGGGCAAGCCCAGAAGGCTCTCCCTGGCATCCTGGCCTGGGGGGTCATGGCAGTTTTGGGGCCAGGAGCAGGTACCACCTCACCCCTCTCCGTTTGATGGCATCCCTCAAGAGTCCCACGATGTTGTTCCCCTCTGCTCCTGAGGCCTTGAAGCCCTTGGTCCAGTTGAGAAGAATACCCTGAGGGAAGAGGTGGGCTGCTGATGAATGCTGGGGGACAGGGAGCTAGCTCGGACCACAGGGACATGTACCCCACTTTGTAGTTGAGGAAACAGGCTCAAAGCAGCCACATAACTTTGAAAAGTGTTGGAAACAATTCTCTAGGAATATCTCATTTCTGCAGGAAATAAGGACAGCCCCTGTGCTACCTGGGGATGTCCTTGCCACCCCATCCCTGACCCTGCCAAGGACCAGTCCCCACCCAGCATGTGTGGGCCTGTCTGCAGAACTGGGCATTGCTCAGGGCCCTGATGGACCAATTCCTAGATTCCAGCCAGTCTGGGAATGTTTGTATAGTAAAGCCCAGAGTCATCATGCTAGGGTAGGAATAAGGTCCAGAGGGGAGCGGCCTAGTGTAGGGCCTGGGCTCCTCTCCCATAGTGCCCACTGGGGTGAAGGTGCTGCCTGGCCCTCGGTGCATGGGGGATGGGGGCCTGGAAAACCAAGGCAGCCTGGAAAACTGCTCCTGCTTCTGCCTGTGGTGCTGGACTGGCCCTGTGGACCAGCGGTCTCGTGTGTTCTGCATGCTCACATGTGTAATTGACCTGTGTGCATGTACACACATGTATGACATGTATACGTGTGCATGATTAACATGTGTGAATAGCCAGGTATAATTGTATAACAGTGACATGTGGACATTATTAATATGTAATTGATCTGTGTGTGTACATAGGTATGTAAATTTATATCAATTTTTATAAATAAATTACATGCATATATTTATGTATAATTAACATAAGTGTGAGTCTGTATATGTACAATTTACATGTGTGTGTAACTTACATGCATATATACGTGTAATTGACATGTGCGCATGTGTAACAATGGCAGGTCACCCTCAGGGAACAGGCAGGTGGAGCCTCAGATGGCCCACAGTGACAACACACAGGCATGCTGGAGGCGACCACCTGGGACTGTGCTGCCAGTGTCCATGGGGGTTGAGGCGCAGCTCAGTGCCCTGACAGGCCATGGGATGGCAACAGTGTGCACGCAGGGCCTTGTGGGCAGGCTTCAACAACTCTTAAGAATCAACTGCCACTACAAGTCCTCAAGTCTCATAAAAGGTAAGTGATGGAGCCACTGTTTGAATCCAAGCCTGTTTCTCACCATGGGGGCTGCATCTGAAGGCAGAGTTATGGAGTGCCTTTCTTTGGGGAGTGCACCCCCATCCACCCCCACCTCAGTCCTACCTTGTCGATGTCTTCGTGCCTCACAGGAAAGGAAAAGGTAAAGCCCAAGGGCAGCTTCTTATGTTTCATCTGATGCTTGTCCAGAAAGTCAGAGATGCACTCGGAGATGTAATCGAAGAGCTGGAGACACACAGAGGGCGCTCCTGGGCCTGTGCCCTAGGGCTCCTCAGGCCAGGGGAGCCATGGGTGCCAGGAGAGCATCGCCTGCAGGCCGGCCCCTCAGTCCCCCGTTCCTGATGGCCCTCACCTTCTCTGATGCCAGCTGCTGATGGCAATTCCAGGGACAGGGTGACATCAGAACAGGGCTGGTCCCCAGCCCAGCTGTGCCCTGTCCATGCATTCCTTCCAGCTGGGCCCAGTGACATCAGCCTCAGGCTTTGCACAGACATGTCTGCCTGGCTGTGACTACTGTTTGTCTCCAGCACCCAGAGTGTCCTTTGCTACCTGGGGGTGTCCTTTCTACCCCATCCCTGACCCTGCTGAGGACCAGTCCCCACCCAGCATGTGTGGGCCTGTCTGCAGAACTGGGCATTGTTCGGGGCCCTGCTGACTGATCAAGCTCCCTGCTAGGTGCCAGGGCCCAGCCAGGCCCCCATACCATCTGCCACCTTGATTCATGCCCAGGCCCGAGGGTGTGGGGATGGCAAGAGCCAGACCGCCATGGGCCTCCTGCCTCAAAACCCCTCAGAGCTCTGGCTCTGCCCCTTCCCCCAAAGCCAGTATGTTTCTTTTATTGTTGTAATTTTATGTCAGACTTAAGATGATTGAATTATTTCATTTTAATTTATAAGCATTACATTACTGCCCATGAAAAAATCCAACTGTGTATTTGATTTCAAGTGGTCAAACTCCAACCAGTGATTCTGGACATTCAAGATAAATCCTAAATGCCCCTTGACCTTTCCAGCAGTCGCCATCATGGTCATCCTCTGGATGATCAGCAGGCCCCCAACCTCTCGGATGGCACGTTCACGGGGAGTCCGCATCAGGGAGCCTTGTGGCACCTGAAGCTGGCAGGTCACTCAGGAAGACAGGACACCATTGCACAAGGCCCCCAGACACATCCTGACCCCTGCTCTGTGGCCAAGCATGGCACTTTCCACCTGAGATCTTTCTGTCACTTTCCTCACAATTCTCAGGAGCAAAGAGACTTCACAAAAATCTTGCCTTTAACCCCAAAGCAACACACGTGAACACCTACTCCATCTAAAGCTTGTATTTTCCTCAGTTTCCAATAAAGCCACTTAGATGGGGGCCCTGCTGCTTGTGCAGACAGCATGGCTGCTGTCAGCCCACTTGGTGTCCATGCTGTTGGGGACAAGGGCTGCAGTGCCAGGAGGATGGAGAGCACACAGGCTGAGTGCCGGCTGGCCCAATGTGTTCTCTCTGCCGCCCTTCACATTTCTGATCTTTGTGGGAAACGTGTCAGGGGTGCAACTTGATGTAGCCATGCCCCGTGGCTGCCCTCTAGTCCCCTCAGCTGCTTCCCAGGGCCCTCTGAGGCTGGGTGACCCTCCCACCCACAGCTCCCCCGACCTCTGGTGGACAGGTGAGCCCTCCAGGACTAGCCCAGCTTTGAGATGGAGAATGGTCTTGACCCCTGCCTTTGGGCCCCCAAACCCCCAGGACTGTGGACACCAGCCCTCCAACCCCATGGCCTCTCAGCCCCATGAAGCCCTGGGCCCTTTGCCCCACTGGCCCCATGATCCCCATTCCCTGGCCCCCAGCCCAAGCTGCTCACCATCTCAGCGGTGCCAGTCATGGCATCCTCAGGGATGGAATACATCTGGTGCTTGGTCTTCACGTTCCACTGCCCTGCCTCCCCCTCCCCCACCTTCACCAGCATCACCCGGAAGTTGGTGCCGCCCAGGTCCAAGGAGAGGAAGTCCCCAACTTCTGCAGCCACAGGGAGAAATGAATCAGCCTCAGGTTACCCCAGGCAGGACCCCCAAGGCCAGGAGAGGGGAAGGGGACCAAGAGAGCTGGAGAAGAGGCTGGTGAAGCCAGACACCTGGGGGACCCAGAGGAATCTGTGGTAGGGACCAAAGGGGAGCTGGGGAAGTCGGTGGGAGGCCCCTGCCTTGGACTGAAGTCACCCTGAGCCCAGGGCCCACCTGGCCTAGTTAAATGGCCCAACTCAGGAATGGGCAGGGTTCCCCCAGGTGACCACAGGGAACCAGTCTCACTGTGGGATAATAAAAGCCAGCTTTCCTGAGGCCAGGGTGAGAACCGCTGTGTCTGGGACCAGCATCCTGGGTTTCTCCCTACTAGGCCTGTGGACAGCTGCCTCCAGTCAAGGAGCCTGGTTGCAGATGGGTGCCATTCCACTTGCCCTGGGCCATGGTACCTGAGCCTTCAGGGGTGGAGCGCACATAGGTGGGCAGCATCTTCACACTGGCCTCCTCGTGGGTCTCCAGCCTCAGGCCTCGGTCCATTTCCTTCTGCATCCGCCTCATCACCTTCTTCAGGTCTTCCTCCTGCAGCTGGAACTCAGCCAGGATCTGCTCCACCTGCACAAGGAGAGGGCGGCAGCACCTGGTGGGGGAGGGGCCGCTGGGGCCTGATACCAGCATTTCCCGCACACAGAGGGGCTCACTTGCCCTCTGCCTCTTGGTACAAGGAGACCTGTCATTGCAAACTACCACAGAGAAAACCAACTGAAAAGTTAGAACAGCAAAGTTCCAAAACCAACAACAAATGAATGTGGCCTGGGCAGTGGGAAGGCGAGGCACAAGGACAGGGCAAGCTGGGGGGACTGCAGGTGCCAGCCCAACAAAAGAAAGTGCTAGCCCAGGGCTGAAAGAGCGTGTCTGGAGGGCGATGGGAAGCTGGCATTCTACCTCCAGGAGTTCACACCAAGAGGATAAACGGGCCAGTGTGCATACTGTGCACAAGGGGAAATCAAGGCAACACTAGGTGGAGGCTTGTCTGGTTGAGGGAAGCATGGCTGCCCATGGGAGAAAGGCTCAGGCTGCCTAGGGCGGGGGCACTATCTGCTGACAGTGGGCAGGCCTCAGCACAAAGCTCAGGGTCAGGCCACCGTCACGAGAATGGGTTGCCTTGGGGGTGCTCCTGGCACACCTTCCAGGGAGTGGCTCCCCCACCCCAGCCCCTCAGTGTGTACCAAGAAACTGGACACCACCCTGCCCTGTGCATGGACAGGTGTGTTAGGGCCCCAGCCCTGGGCACAAGAGCATGCATTCATGGAGGGAAGTCTGCTTTGATTCAGGGGCTATTTGGTCCAAAAAGGAAAGGAAAGACCCTTGGATGAGTCCATTCTTCACAAAACTCATGCCCTGGGCAGCAGTGTGCTGTGGGACACCAGTGGGGAGACTCTGACTCCATCTGCCCTTCTTCCTCAGACTTTAGAGCCCACACTTTGTTGGGTGGTGGGTGAAGGAATGCAGCACATTAAAGGAAGGCTTTAAGAGAAGCCCCTTCTGGCCGTGCTAAGAGGGAAGTATATTGCAATACAGGCCTACCTCAGGAAAGAAAAACAATCCCAAATGAACAGTCTAAACTCACAATTAATGAAACTAGAAAAGGAAGAACAAATGAGGCCCAAAGTCAGTAGAAGGGGGGACATAATAAAGATTAGAGCAGAAATAAATAAAATCGAGAAGAATAAAACAATAGAAAGAATTAATGAAAGCAGGAGCTGGTTCTTCAAGAAAATAAATGAAACAGATAAACCCCTAGCCAGACATATGAAGAAGAAAACAGCGTGTACACACATAAACAGAATCAGAAATGAGAAAGGAAAAATCACTATGGACACCACAGAAATGAAAAGAATTATGAGAGAATACTGTGAAAACATATATGCTAACAAACTGGATAACGTAGAAGAAATGGACAACTTTCTAGAAAAATACAACCTTCAAAGGCTGTCCCAGGAAGAAACAGAATATCTGAGTACACCAATTACCAGCAAGGAAATTCAACTGGTAATCAAAAAACTACCTAAGAACAAAACCTCTGGAACAGATGGTTTCACTGCTGAACCTTATCAAACATTTAGTGAAGACCTAATACCTGTCCTCCTTAAAGTTTTCCAAAAAGTAGAAGAGGAGGCAATACTCCCAAACTCATACTATGAGGCCAGCATCACACTAATACCAAAACCAGGCAAAGACCCCACAAAAAAAGAAAATTGCAGGCCAACATCCCTGAAGAACATAGATGCAAAAATACTCAACAAAATATTAGCAAACAAAATTTTAAAAATACATCAAAAAGATCATCCATCATGATCAAGTGGGATTCATCCCAGGGATGCAAGGATGTTACAACATTAAAAAATCCATCAACATTCAACACATCAACCAAAAAAAAGGACAAAAATCACATGATCATCTCTATAGATACTGAAAAAGCATTTGACAAAATTCAGCATCCACTCATGATAAAACGTCTCAACAAAATGGGTATAGAGGTCAAATACCTCAACATAATTAAGGCCATATATGATAAACCCACAGCCAACATTATACTGAACAGCAAGAAGCTGAAAGCTTTTCTTTTAAGATCGGGAACAAGACAGGGATGCCCACTCTCCCTGCTTTTATTCAACATAGTAACCAGAGGTCGTAGCCACGGCCATCAGACAACACAAAGAAATAAAAGGCATCCAGATTGGCAAGGAAGAAGTTAAACTGTCCCTGTTTGAAGATGATATGATATTGTACATAAAAAAACCCTAAAGAATCCACTCCAAAACTACTAGATCTAATATCTGAATTCAGCAAAGTTGCAGGATAAAAAACTAATACACAGAAATCTGTTGCATTCCTATACGCTAATGATGAACTAGCAGAAAGAGAAATCAGGAAAACAATTTCATTCACAATTGCATCAAAAAGAAAAATACCTAGGAATTAATCTAATAAAGGAAATGAAAGATTTATACTCTGAAAACTACAATACACACATGAGAGAAATTAAAGAAGATACCAATAAATGCTCATGGATAGGAAGAATTAATATTGTCAAAATGGCCATCCTGCCTAAAGCAATCTACAGATTCAAGGCAATCCCCATTGAAACACCAACAGCATTCATCAATGAACTAGCACAAACAGTTCTAAAATTCATATGGAACCACAAAAGATCCCAAATAGCCAAAGCAATCCTGAGAAGGAAGAATAAAGTGGGTTGAATTATGCTCCCTGACTTCAAGCTCTACTACAAAGCCACAGTGATCAAGATAATTTGGTACTGGCACAAGAACAGACCCATAGACCAATGGAACAGACTAGAGAGCCCAGATATAAACCTAAGAATATATGGTCAGTTAATATACAATAAAGGAGCAATGGACATACAATAGGGAAATGATAGCCACTTCAACAGCTGGTGTTGGCAAAACTGGACAGCTACATGTAAGAGAATGAAACTGGATTATTGTCTAACCCCATACACTAAAGTAAACTCAAAATGGATCAAAGACTGAATGTAAGTCATGAAACCACAAAACTCTTAGAAGAAAACATAGGCAAAAATCTCTTGAATATAAACATGATCAACTTTTTCCTGAAAGAATCTCCTGGGCAAGAGAAAAAAATAAGAAATGAACAAATGGGACTACATCATGCTAAAAAGCTCCTGTACAGCAAAGGACACTACCAACAGAACAAAAAGACATCCTACAGTACTGGAGAATATATTTGTAAACAACATATCTGACAAGGAGTTAACATCCAAAATATATAAAGAACTCACACACCTCAACACCCAAGAAACAAATAACCCCATTAAAAAATGGGTGGGGGATATGAAGAGACAGTTCTCCAAAGAAGAAATTCAGATGGCCAACAGACACATGAAAAGATGCTACACATAACTAATTATCAGAGACATGCAAATAAAACCACAATGAGATATCACCTCATACCAGTTAGGATGACCAGCATCGAAAAGACTAAGAAAAACAAATGCTGGCAAGGATGCAGAGAAAGGGGAACCCACCTACACTGCTGGTGGGAATGTAACCTAGTTCAACCATTGTGGAAAGCAATATGGAGGTTCCTCAAAAAAACTAAAAGTAGAAATACCATTTGACCCAGGAATTCCACTCCTAGGAATTTACCCTAAGAATGCCGTTTCCCAGTCTCAAAAAGATACATGCACCCCTGTGTTTATCACAGCACTATTTACAATAACCAAGAAATGGAAGCAACCTAAGTGTCCATCAGTAGATGAATGGATAAAGATGACGTGGTACATATACACAATGGAATATTATTCAGCCATAAGAAGAAAACAAATCCCACCATTTGCAACAACATGGATGGAGCTAGAGGGTATTATGCTCAGTGAAATAAGCCAGGCAGAGAAAGACAAATACCAAATGATTTCATTCATCTGTGGAGCATAAGAACAAAGCAAAAACTGAGGGAACAAAACAGCAGCAGACTCACAGAATCCAAGAATGGACTAACAGGTGCCAAAGGGAAAGTGGCTGGGGAGGGTGGGTGGGAATGGAGGGAGAAGGGGATTAGGGTGTATTATGATTAGCATACGTAATGTACCAGGGAGGCACAGGGAAGGCAGGATAGTACAGAGAAGACAAGTAGTGACTCTGTAGCATCTTACTACGCTGATGGACAGTGACTCTAATGGGGTTTGTGGGGGGGACTTTATAATGGGGGGAATCTAGTAACCACAATGTTGCTCATGTAATTGTATATTAATGATACCAGAATAATAAATTAAAAAAAGAAGCCCCTTCCCAGGCCTGGGGGACAGTACATGGCTGGGCAAAACCGAGCACAGACAGCCTGTCCCCTCTGACTGGTGCCGTGGCTTAGAGTTGGCATGTGGCCCAGTTCTGCTTTTAGCAGGACAGGGTCCTTCTGGGAAGGTCAGGGCCCCTCTAACTTTGGTGAACACAGCTGTATAAGCGTGTAATGAATGGCACTGCAGCAGCTGTCCTGCACCCATGAGGAGACAAGGACAAAGGAAAAAGCTGTCAGCATCTTGTAGGTGGTGGAGAAGAGACACAGAGCAAGCCCAGACCTGGTGACATCACTGATGTGTTGAGTCAACCCTGGACCCATCTCCATGTGCTGGTTTCAGGAGCCGACACTGATCACTTGTGGCCCCAGTCAGGTGTGTGCTCTCCTGCAGCCCAAAGATTTCCTAATTTATGCAGGCCCTTTACATTTCTCTTCTTGAGATCCCAATGTTAAAATGTAAACCCAGGGAGGGGAACCAAGGGATAGGGCTGACAAAATCTATGATAAAACACACAGAATCAAACACCAGATTTTCCAAGCCATTCTGTGGCTCTAAGCATGAGGCCAGACCATAGTCCTGCAGCCCTCAGGGCTCAGTGAAACACCCCTGGTGACCTTAGAGACTGGCGCCTACAGCTTGGCCTCCTCGGTTTCTTTCACACACTTGCAAACATAAAATGTGCCAGGAACGAACAGTAACACAGCATTTGTTTAATTCTTCCAATATGCCAGGCCCTGAGCTCAGCACAGGACATAGGCTGCCTCCCACCCTCATGCTGGTGTGCTAGGGAAAGCGTCAGCGTCTGCCCCTCCTCTAGACAAGGAAAGGCTCAGAGAAGTCATGTGGGCAGGCACGTGCAGCCATGGGGCCTGCTCCCAAAGCCACCACGCACAGGCTCTGCCAGAAGTCCTCTGGAGCCTGCCCAGCACCTCCCCCAAAACAGAATTGTTTCAGGGACCCATTTAAGACACAGTGTGAGGGGACCCACAGGAATCCACGGGCTCTTAACAAAAGTGATGCTGAACATGCACAAGGCCCCCCACAGGCCCCATTGGGTCCCCCATCCCCAGCCTGGCCACCCATCTGGTGGTGAGGAGCCTGGATTCATGAGGGTCTGCGCCAAAGGCTCCACCCTCTATGTCCTACAGTACTGGAGAATATATTTGTATATATTCTGCCCTGCCACTGCCTGGATGAAGCCTGGCCCTGCAGCTCTGTGGCTTCTAGGCCACAAAGACCCTCCGTGGAGTCCTCAAAATCACAGGAAGTCAAGCCACCTGTCAAAGGGCACATCTACTTTTTTTCTTTTGCTATTATTAATGTACAATTACATGAGCAGCATTATGGTTACTAGACACCCCCATTATCAAGTCCCCACCACATACCACATTACAGTCACTGTCCATCAGTGTAGTAAGATGCTGTAGAATCATTACTCGTCTTTTCAGAGCTATACTGCCTTTCCCAAGTCCCCCCCACTACATTATGTATGCTAATTATAATGCCCCTTTTCCCCCCTTATCCCTCCCTTCCCACCCATCCTCCCCAGTCCCTCTCCCTTTGGTAACTGTTAGTCCATTCTTGGGTTCTGTGAGTCTGCTGCTGTTTTGTTCCTTCAGTTTTTGCTCTGTTATTATACTCCACATATGAGTGAAATCTTCTGGCACTTGTCTTTCTCTGCCTGGCTTATTTCACTGAGCATAATACCCTCTAGCCCCATCCATTTTGTTGCAAATGCTGGGATTTATATTCTTCTTATGGCTGAATAATATTCCATTGTGTATATGTACCACATCTTCTTTATCCATTCATCTACTGATGTACACTTAGGTTGCTTCCATTTCTTGGTTATTGTAAATAGTGCTGCAATAAACATAGGGGTGAATCTATCTTTCTTTTTCAAACTGGGCTCCTGAATTCTTAGGGTAAATTCCTAGGAGTGGAATTCCTGGGTCAAATGATATTTCTATTTTTAGCCTTTTGAAGAACCTCCATACTGCTTTCCACAATGGTTGAATTAGTTTACATTCCCACCAGCAGTGTGGGAGGGTTCCCCTTTCTCCACATTCTCGCCAACATTTGTTGTTGTTTCTCTTTTGGATGGTGGCCATCCTTATTGGTGTGAGGTGATATCTCATTGTGGTTTTAATTTGCATTTCTCTGATAATTAGTGATGTGGAGCATCTTTTCATGTGTCTGTTGGCCATCTGAATTTCTTCTTTGGAGAACTGTCTGTTCAGCTCCTCTACCCATTTTTTAATTGGCTTATTTGCTTTTTGTTTGTTGAGGTGTGTGAACTCTTTATATAATTTGTATGTCAAGCCCTTATCAGATATGTCATTTATGAATATATTCTCTGATACTGTAGGATATCCTTTGCTGTACAGAATGGTGTCCTTTGCTGTACAGAAGCGTTTTAGTTTGATATAGTCCCTCTTGTTCATTTTTGCTTTTGTTTCCCTTGCCCAGAGAGATATGTTCATGAAGAAGTTGTTCATGTTTATGTTGAAGAGAATTTTGCCTATGTTTTTTTCTAAGAGTTTTATGATTTCATGACTTACATTCAGGTCTTTGATCCCTTTTGAGTTTACTTTAGTGTATGGGGTTAAAAAATCCAGTTTCATTCTCTTGCATGTAGCTGTCCAGTTTTGCCAACAACAGCTGTTGAAGAGGCTGTCATTTCCCCATTGTATATCTATGGCTCCTTTATCATATATTAATTGACCATATATATATGTTTAGGTTTATATCTGGGCTCTTTAGTCTGTTCCATTGGTCTATGGGTCTGTTCTTGTGCCAGTACCAAATTGTCTTGATCACTGTGGCTTTGTAGTAGAGCTTGAAGTCAGGGAGCATAATTCAACCCACTTTATTCCTCCTTCTCAGAATTACTTTGGCTATTTGGGATCTTTTGTGGTTCCATGTGAATTTTAGAACTGTTTGCTCTAGTTCATTGACAAATGCTGTTGGTATTTTGATAAGGATTACCTTGAATCTGTAGATTGCTTTAGGCAGGATGGCCATTTTGATAATATTAATTCTTCCTATCAATGAGCACAGGATGCGTTTACATTTATTGGTATCATCTTTAATTTCTCTCATGTGTGTCTTGTAGTTTTCAGAGTATAGTTCTTTCACTTCCTTCATTAGGTTCATTCCTAGGTTTTTCATTCTTTTTGATGCAATTGTGAATGGAATTGTTTTCCTGATTTCTCTTTCTGCTAGTTCATTGTTAATGTATAGGAATGCAACAGATTTCTGTGTATTAGTTTTTTATCCTGCAACTTTGCTGAATTCAGATATTAGATCTAGTAGTTTTGGAGTGGATTCTTTAGGGTTTTTTTTATGTACAATATCATATCATCTTCAAACAGGGACAGTTTAACTTCTTCCTTGCCAATCTGGATGCCTTTTATTTCTTTGTGTTGTCTGATGGCCGTGGCTACGACCTCTGGTTACTATGTTGAATAAAAGCAGGGAGAGTGGGCATCCCTGTCTTGTTCCCGATCTTAAAAGAAAAGCTTTCAGCTTCTTGCTGTTCAGTATAATGTTGGCTGTGGGTTTGTCATATATGGCCTTTATTATGTTGAGTTACTTGTCCTCTATACCCATTTTGTTGAGACGTTTTATCATGAGTGGATGCTGAATTTTGTCAAATGCTTTTTCAGTGTCTATAGAGATGATCATGTGATTTTTGTCCTTTTTTTTGGTTGATGTGTTGAATGTTGATGGATTTTTTAATGTTGTACCATCCTTGCATCCCTGGGATGAATCCCACTTAATCATGATGGATAATCTTTTTGATGTATTTTTTAATTTGGTTTGCTAATATTTTGTTGAGTATTTTTGCATCTATGTTCTTCAGGGATGTTGGCCTGTAATTTTCTTTTGTGTGTGTGTGTGTGTGTTTTCTTTGCCTGGTTTTGGTATTAGCATGATGTTGGCTTCATAGAACGAGTTTGGGAGTATTCCTTCCTCTTCTACTTTATGGAAAATATTAAGGAGGGTGGGTATTAGGTCTTCACCACATGTTTGATGAGACTCAGCAGTGAAATCATCTGGTCCAGGGGTTTGTTCTTAGGTAGTTTTTTGATTACCAGTTCAATTTCATTGCTGGTAATTGGTCTGTTCAGATTTTCTGTTTCTTCCTGGGTCAGCCTTGGAAGGTTGTATTTTTCTAGAAAGTTGTCCATTTCTTCTTCGTTATCCAGTTTGTTAGCATATATGTTTTCATAGTATTCTCTCATAATTCTTTGTATTTCTATGGTGTCTGTAGTGATTTTTCCTTTCTCATTTCTGTTTCTGTTTATGTGTGTACACACTTTTTTTCTTGATAAGTCTGGCTAGGGGTTTATCTATTCTGTTTTTTTTTGTTTGTTTGTTTTTTGAGAGGGCATCTCTCATATTTATTGATCAAATGGTTGTTAACAACAATAAAATTCAGTATAGGAGGGTCAATGCTCAATGTACAATCATTAATCCATCTCAAGTCTAATTCTCGTCAGTCTCCAATCTTCTGAAGCATAACGAACAAGTTCTTACATGGTGAATGAATTCTTACATAGTGAATAAATTCTTACATGGTGAACAGTACAAGGGCATTCATCACAGAAACTATCGGTTTTGATCACACATTATGACCTATAAACAATCAGGTCAAATATGAATATTCATTTAATTTTTGTACTTGATTTATATGTTGATCCCACATTTCTCCCTTTATTATTATTATTATTATTATTATTTTTAATAAAATGCTGAAGTGGTAGGTAGATGCAAGATAAAGGTAGAAACATAGTTTAGTGCTGTAAGAGGGCAAATGTAGATGATCAGGTGTGTGCCTATGGACTAAGTATTAATCCAGGCTAGACAAGGGCAGCAAAACATCCACGGATGCAGAAGATTTCTCTCAAAGCAGGGGGGGTGAGGTTCTGAGCCTCACCTCTGTTGATCCCCAAATTCTCACCTGATGGCCCCCCTGTGACTGTGCCTGTCTTAGGTTGTTCCTCCCTTGAGGAATCTTACCCGTCTCTGGCTAACCAGTCATCTTACGGGGCCATACAGGGAAATGTAAAGTTGGTAAGTGAGAGAGAAGCCATATTGTTTGCAAAGGTTAGCTTTTTACTTCTTTGCAGATTTATGCCCTGTGGCTTCTATGCCCAGCACTTGTCTCGAGGTATCTTTACCACCTGGAGGAATTATGATACTCGGTAAATTCGATATGAGGCACGAATTCTATTTAAGGGTTGTAATTAGGAAGAAAGAAGAAAAGCTACAGATGTAGCATATGGAAGGAAACATGGGAGGATTGATTATTTCTTTGACATATCTTCTTGTAGAGTACCTTAAGTATGTATAGGTTTTAAACTACT
This sequence comes from Manis javanica, assembly GCF_040802235.1. Classification (NCBI taxonomy): domain Eukaryota; kingdom Metazoa; phylum Chordata; class Mammalia; order Pholidota; family Manidae; genus Manis; species Manis javanica. Next base: position 108,610,184 of record NC_133161.1, on the reverse strand, counting down.
AACTAATTTGCACACACATATTAACATAATAGGAATACGGTGACATAAACAAAGCAAATCTATAATTACCATCCATCTCCAGTGAAGCCAAGAAAACCATTTATGCACCCTAGGCATTTGTGAAAATTTGTCTATGATATGATGGATATTGTTCAACTGTACTTGAACAGTCTGAGAGAAATCAGACAAATTAAAGCAGCCCATTTCTGGGATCTGTTCACATCCCATATGTTCTTTTAACTGTAGATAGTCTATAGTCATAAGATTTTGGAGTGCTACACCTTGCACCCCTCCCAACTCCTGGTTGAGTTCCAACAGTACAGATCCGGTCAAATTCGTATGTACATGCCAGCCTAGACATCTCCCTCCTCATTCCTATGTCAAATCCAGGAGACGGTGGGCTGGATGCAGCCACAACCGCAGCATCGTCCGGATCCCTGTGGAGGCTTTTTGATGATCATCCCCCGGCACAAGTCCTCCAGAGAGTGCTGATGCTGGAAGCTCCTCCTCATATCGTATCTTAGTTCATTTTCTGGGTATCCAAGCTAGGCCTTGATCTTCTGCATAGAAACAAACAGACCCTTTGCCCACACTTTGACATGCCCTCTATACCACTGTGCAGAACTCATTGGAGGTCAGCACACAGTAACTGCTTTTTTTTTTATTATTATTAAGAGAAAGGAATATTATCAGAAAAGAGTACCTCCATTGCTGATCATCTGACACTCTTTAAGTGATCAACATTAAGGATATTTAAAGCATGTGTTGATCTTTGATTTACCAATAGTTTTATCCTATAAGGGAGTAATCCCCCTTTTCTTTCTTTCTTTCTTTCTTTCTTTTTTTTTTTAATTTTTAATCTATACTTACATGAAGAATACTATGTTTACTATGCTCTCCCCTATATCAGGTCCCCCCTAACAACCACATTACGGTTACTGTCCATCAGCTTAGCAAAATGTTGTAGAGTCACTACTTGTCCTCTGTGTTGTGCAGCCCACCCTCCTCTTTCTCCCTCCCCCCATGCATGCTAATCTTAATACCCCACTTCTTCTCTCCCCCCCCTTATCCCTCCCTGCCCACCCATCCTCCCCAGTTCCTTTCCCTTTGGTACCTGTTAGTCCATTTTTGGGTTCTGTAATTCCACTGCTGTTTTGTTCCCTCAGTTTTTCCTTTGTTCCTATACTCCTCAGATGAGTGAAATCATTTAGTATTTCTCTTTCTCCACTTGGCTTATTTCACTGAGCATAATACTCTCCAGCTCCATCCATGTTGCTGCAAATGGTTGGATTTTTCCACTTCTTATGGCTGAGTAGTATTCCATTGTGTATATGTACCACATCTTCTTTATCCATTCATCTACCTATGGACATGTAGGTTGCTTCCAATTCTTGGCTATTGTAAATAGTGCTGCGATAAACATAGGGGTGCATCTGTCTTTCTCAAACTTGATTGCTGCATTCTTAGGGTAAATTCCTAGGAATGGAATTCCTGGGTCAAATGGTAGGTCTGTTTTGAGCATTTTGATGAACCTCCATACTGCTTTCCACAATGGTTGAACTAATTTACATTCCCACCAGCAGTGTAGGAAGGTTCCCCTTTCTCCACAGCCTTGCCAACATTTGTTGTTGTTTGTCTTTTGGATGGCAGCTATCCTTACTGGTGTGAGGTGATACCTCATTGTAGTTTTAATTTGCATTTCTCTGATAATTAGCGATGTGGAGCATCTTTTCATGTGTCTCTTGGCCATCTGTATTTCTTTTTTAGAGAACTGTCTGTTCAGTTCCTCTGCCCATTTTTTAATTGGGTTATTTGTTTTTTGTTTGTCGAGGCGTGTGAGCTCTTTATATATTCTGGATGTCAAGCCTTTATCGGATGTGTCATTTTCAAATATATTCTCCCATACTGTAGGGTTCCTTTTTGTTCTATTGATGGTTCTATTCTGTTTTTTTTTTTTCTTGAAGAACCATCTCCTGCTTTCATTGATGCTTTCTATTATTTTATTCTTCCCGATTTTATTTATTTCTGCTCTAATCTTTATTATGTCCCTCCTTCTACTGGCTTTAGGCCTCATTTGTTCTTCCTTTTCTAGTTTTGTTAATTGTGAGTTTAGACTGCTTATATGGGATTGTTCTTCTTTCCTGAGGTAGGCCTGTATTGCAATATACTTCCCTGTTAGCCCAGCTTTCACTGCATCCCTCAGATTTTGCAGTGTTGAATTATTGTCATTGTCTCCATATATTGCTTGATCTGTCTTTTAATTTGGTCACTGATCCATTGATTATTTAGGAGCATGTTATTAAGCCTCCATGTGTTTGTGGGCTTTTTCATTTTCTTTGTGTAATTTATTTCTAGTTTCATACATTTGTGATCTGGGAAGCTGGTTGGTACAATTTCAGTCTTTTTGAATATACTGAGGCTCTTTTTGTGGCCTAGTATATGATCTATTCTTGAAAATGTTCCATGTGCACTTGAGAAGAATGTGTATCCTGTTGCTTTTGGATAGAGTGTTCTGTAGATGTCCATTAGATCCATCTGTTTTAATATGTTGTTCAGTGCCTCTGTCTCTTTGCTTATTTTCTGTCTGTTTGATCTGTCCTTTGGATTGAGTGGTGTGTTGAAGTCTCCTGAAATGAAATGCATTGCATTCTATTTCCCCTTTTAATTCTGTTAGTATTTGTTTCACATATGTAGGTGCTCCTGTGTTGGGTGCATAGATATTTATAATAGTTATATCCTCTTGTTGGACTGACCCCTTTATCATTATGTAATGTCCTTCATTGTCTCCTGTGACTTTCTTTGTTTTGAACCCTTTTTTGTCTGATACATGTACTGTAACTCCTGCTTTTTTCTCCCTATTAGTTGCATGAAATATCTTTTTCCATCCCTTCACTTTCATTCTGCATATGTCTTTGGGTTTGAAGTGAGTCTCTTGTAGGCAGCATATAGATGGGCTTTGTTTTTTTTGTCCATTCAGTAACTGTATGTCTTTTGATTGGTGCATTCAGACCATTTACATTTAGGGTGATTATTAATAGGTATGTACTTATTGCCATTGCAGGCTTTAGATTTGTGGTTACCAAGCATTGAAGGGTAATAACCTTACTATCTAACAGTCTAAATTAACTCACTTCATACGCTATTACAAACACAACCTAAAGGTTCATTTTTTTTCCTTCCTCCTTTTTCTCTCTCCTCCATTCTTTATATGTTAGGTATCATATTCTGTACTCTTTGTCTATCCCTTGATTGACTTTGGGGGTAGTTTAGTTGATTTTGCATCTGCTTAGTAACTAATTGTTGTACCAACATTTAGTTTAATGCAGCAATTTCATTCCTGCAATTCTGCTGTACAGAAAGGGCCACTCAAGCATGTAAGCACCCCAGGACAGTGAAGACTCAGGGACCCAGCCCACCAACAATGCCCAAATGCTGGTACACAAGGCCTGGGGCTTTCAACAGGTGTACAGATCTCCCAAGGGTTTGTCTGACTGTGGGTGAAACCATAAGATGGGACCTTAGGGAAAACTTGATTCCATTCTGCCAATGAGGTTGCACTTAGCCTGTGGCTCTGCTTTATCCTGTACAATATTCTCAAAAGCTTAAATTTGCTGCCAACATTTGAATAGATACACTTTTACAGAAAAATCTGGATTTCATATGGAATTCTGTGAAAGCAGGTCTGCATTCTCCCTCAGGCTGTGGGGGCCCCTACTTTGGGAGGGTTTGTCCCTGGGCAGTGAGGATGGTGCAGGAGATGCCTGTTCTTCAGCCCTCACACTGTGTCCTGTCCCAGCAGGCACTGCAGGATCCCATGTCCATACCATGCGACCCTAGCTGGTACACATCCCTGGCCATCTCTGGTTGGGGAGGGTGGGGAGGGCTGCTGGAAGCTGGTGGGTACCCACAACTCTTGGTGGCCACAGGCTGACATGGCCGGCAGACCTTGCCTCTTGTGGGGATTGACACCATGGTGGCTGTGAGTCTCTTCCTTCAGTGCATCCAGGCTACAGATGCCACACTTGGCCAGCATCCAGCCCCAGAAGGAGGGCACTCTGACCTGCAAGTGCCCTCAGCCCTCAAGGCAGGTTGGTGGGTTCAAGTCATGGGAGTGGAGCTTTGCCTTGACCCCCTGTGAACCCCCAGGAGCAGGCGCTGTAGGTCAGGACACTCTGTGGTGCCCCCTAATGCTCAGTCACCCCAGAGCACAGGTATGTTATTACTTCCTTTTCTGACTAATGAACAGATAGTTCAGAGGAATACCTTCCCAAGCAAGAGCCAGGAGGCTCACCACTGAGTTTGAACCCAAGCACTGCCTCTGAGTCCACCTCCTCAGCCCAAAAGGCTGCCTCCTGCTCCATTTCAGGGCCGGGCCTCCAGCCCTTCCTGGAGCCAGGACCCCACCTCTAAAAGTCTCTTACAAGTCTCATGCTGGATATCTATGCAAACCAGCGTGAGCAGCCCAGGAAATGTGGGATGCTGCCCTCTCAGGGTCCTGAAGAGGCCTCCTCTTCCCCCAGGTCAGGCCTTGGGAGAACAAAGTGCAGACAGAGTCTGTCTGTCCCAACACCTACACTCTCACCTGCTCACCAAGAGGTCACAGACACATCTCCAGGGCTCATGGCTACGCCAAACTGGGGTATTCCTGCCTGAATGGCTCTCCCATGCTCCTGGCAGGTGGTGGGCCACTGCAGCCACCTAACAGGGTCATTCCCCCAGACCCCTGGCTCCTGGTGCTGGCCTGGGATGTGCAGGGAGGAGCCAGAAGATGCCTGGTGCCCCTGGCTCTCAGGCTCTCCCATCGTGGCTTCCCTGGGATCCTCATGGCAGGTCTGGGTTGGTGGGTGGTAGATGCTCTTCCTTGGTGTATGTGGGCACCTGGGGTCACCCTGGGTGCACAGCCACCCTCAGGCCCAGGAGCACAGGGCCAGGCTGCAGCTGGACACATGTCAGGGCTCACAGTATCCCCCAGAGCACTGGGATGGGCTCGAAAGCCCACAAGGCTCCCAGCATTTGCCCAGGGGCCCCACTCCCTGGCTCTCAGGGCCCAAAGCTCTCAGTGTGTTGAGCTGAGACCCCTCCTTGAGAGGCTGGACTGCAGGAGTGGGGTTGGGGGTGGGGAGGGGCCAGTGACAAGGCTCTGTGCTGGAAGTGGCCTTGTCACACCCTGGGCACATGGCACCTGCCAAGGCCTTCCCAAATTAACAGTCTGCAGGATGGTAGCTTGGTGGAATGCCAGGCCCTCCTGCCAATGACCAGGTGGTCACCCCCAAGAAAGTCTTTGACAGGATTAGTCCCTTTCCCAAAATAGAGCAAAAATGGCTTCACCAGACACCCATGCATGACAGGTCACACCCTGGCCAAGAGCCACTGCACGCGGAGGCAGGACTTACTGCCTGGTTTGGAGTGGGTGTCACTTCAGACCAGCCAGATAAAGAAGCAGCTGCCCCTCTCCTGGCCCAAGCACATAGCACGGGAGAGCCTCAGAGCCCCCAGCTCTGTCCTCTGGGAAGCGGGAGTGGAAAGGCCTGGGTGGGGGCCACAGCCCCTTTCTGGCTTCCTGAAGATCCCTCCCCAAGCCTTTTCCTGGGGCTACCTCCTTGTATTCAGGTTGCAATGAGGACAGGAGGGGTCCAACATTCCCACATCCCCCCCAAGGCCTCCAGAGCCAGCCCTCCTGTATGCCTCCATGTCCTGGCATGGGTGGGGGGCACAGCAGGATGAGAGCTGCCCAGAGAGCAGAGGCAGGAGAAGCAGGGCCTTAGGGCAGACGCCCAGGAGCACCACATCTTCACTGCTTACGGGCTGCCCTGGAGGGGTTGGTCAGCATGTTTTCTCCTCGTTTCTAAAAAAACAGAGCTTCCTGACAACAGGCTAACGTGCCTTGGCACACAAGCTTGCCATCTTCTGGGGAGAGAGGCGGGCATCTGTGAGAGCAGACCAGGAGACCTCAGTCTGTGTCCTGACTGGCGTCCTCGGCCCTTGTGGCTCAAGGAACTAACTGACAAGCATGACTAGGTTTTCTTTAAATTTACCTCTAGGGAATAAACTGACCTGTTTAGTGAGGGATATTCCAGATTACTCTTTCTAGAATAAAAAACTGGGACATAACCTACATACAACTGCAGGGACTTGGTTAAATAAATTATGCTTCATTTATATGCAAACACTAAAAAAGACAAAATGGATTTGTCTCTATTGGCATGGAAAGGCATCCATGAGGTACTACGTAAAGAGCATGTGGTGGCCACCCTCTAGAGGGCCTCCTATGAGCCCCACCACTGGCAGGGACCCCTGTGCAGTCCCACCCATGCCAACAGGTCGAGCCTGTGTGCCTAACAGGTGTTGCAGGAATGATGGACTGTGACTTTGAGGCTAGGCCATCAAGGACAGGCAGCTCCTGCCCTGAATCCTTCACTCTGGGTAAAGCCAGTGCTGGGCCATGAAGACACTCAGGTCCCATGGGAGGTCCTCTCAGAAGACCAGAGCCCCTCTGCCCACAGGAAACTCCACCTTGACAGGCACATGAGTGACCCATCCTGGGAACAAAGCCACCAGCACCAGCCAACTTCTTGAGAGAACCGAGCGAGAAACTCTAGCCAAACAACTCCTGGATTCCTGACCTACAGAAACTGTGTGAGATAATAAAGGCTCATTGCTTCAAGTCACTAAGTTTTCAGGTAATTTTTTACACAAGAACAGATGACTAATACAGAGGAAAAGAGTTCTAAAATATAGCATGATCCATTTCGGTCATGTATATTTATATTATGTACCCTATAAACATGGGAGGAAATACAGCAAAATGTTAGTGGTAATTATCTTGATGGTGGATCTATGAGCAGCTTTATTTTCCTTTTTGCTTATCTGTATTTTATATGATTTTTTGCAATAAATATGTATTCATGAAGTAATCTATATATTTATTGGTATCATTGATCTATAATTACATGAGGAACATTATGTTTACTAAACTTTTCCCTTCACCAAGTCCCCCCGAAAAACCCCATTACAGTCACTGTTCATCAGTGTAATAAGATGCTGTAGAATCACTACTTGTCTTCTCTGTGTTATACAACCCTCCCTGTAAACTCCCCACACTATACATGCTAATCTTAATGGCCACTTTCTTCGCCCCCTCTGCCCTTATCCCTCCCTTCCCACCCATCCTCCCCAGTCCCTTTCCCTTTGGTAACTGTTAGTCCATTCTTGGGTTCTGTGATTCTGTTGCTGTTTTGTTCCTTCAGTTTTTTCTTTGTTCTAATACTCCACAGATGAGTGAAATCATTTGATACTTGTCCTTCTCTGCCTGGCTTATTTCACTGAGCATAATACCCTCTACCTCCATCCATGTTGTTGCAAATGGTAGGATTTGTTTTCTTCTTATGGCTGAATAATATTCCATTGTGTATATGTACCACATTTTCTTTATCCATTCATCTACTGATGGACACTTAGGTTGCTTCCATTTCTTGGCTATTGTAAATAGTGCTGTGATAAACATAGGGATGCATCTGTCTTTTTCAAACTGGAGTGCTGTATTCTTAGGGTAAATTTCTAGAAGTGGAATTCCTGGGTCAAATGGTATTTCTATTTTGAGCATTTTGAGGAACCTCCATACTGCTTTCCACAATGGTGGAACTAACTTACATTCCAACCAGCAGTGCAGGAGGGTTCCCCTTTCTCCACAACCTCGCCAACATTTGCTGTTGTTTGTCTTTTTGATGGTGGCGATCTTTATGGGTGTGAGGTGATATCACATTGTGATTTTAATTGGCATTTCTCTGATGACTAGCGATGTGGAGCATCTTTTCATGTGTCTGTTGGCCATCTGAATTTCTTCTTTGGAGAATTGTCTGTTCAGCTCCTCTGCCCATTTCTTAATTGGATTATTTGCTTTTTGTTTGTTGAGGTGCATGAGCTCTTTATATATTTTGGATGTCAACCCTTTATTGGATCTGTCATTTATGAATATATTCTCCCATACTGTAGGATGCCTTTTTGTTCTATTGATGGTGTCCTTTGCTGTACAGAAGGCTTTCAGCTTGATATAGTCCCACTTGTTCATTTCTGCCTTTGTTTCCCTTGCCCGGGGAGATATGTTCATGAAGAAGTTGCTCATGTTTATGTCCAAGAGATTTTTGCCTATGTTTTTTTCTAAGAGTTTTATTATTTTATGACTTACATTCAGGTCTTTGATCCAATTTGAATTTACTTTTGTGTATGGGGTTAGACAATGATCCAGTTTCATTCTCTTACATGTAGGTGTCCAGTTTTGCCAACACCAACTGTTGAAGAGGTTGTCATTTCCCCATTGTATATCCATGGCTCCTTTATCATATATTAATTGACCATATATGTTTGGGTTAATGTCTGGAATCTCTATTCTGTTCCACTGGCCTGTGGGTCTGTGCCAGTACCAAACCTTCTTGATTACTGTGGCTTTGTAGTAGAGCTTGAAGTTGGGGAGCAAGATCCCCCCCCCCACTTTATTCTTCCTTCTCAGTATTGCTTTGGCTATTCAGGACCTTTGGTGGTTCCATATGACTTTTTGAACTATTTGTTCCAGTTCATTGAAGAATGTTATTGGTAATTTGATAGGGATTGCCTTGAATCTGCAGATTGCTTTAGGCAGGATGGCCATTTTGCCAATATTAATTCTTAATAGCCAAGAGCACGGGATGAGTTTCCATTTGTTAGTGTCCTCTTTAATTTCTCTTAAGAGTGTCTTGTAGTTTTCAGGGTATAGGTCTTTCACTCCCTTGGTTAGGTTTATTCCTAGGTATTTTATTATTTTTCATGCAATTGTGAATGGAATTGTTTTCCTGATTTCTCTTTCTGTTAGTTCATTATTAGTGTATAGGAAAGCAACAGATTTCTGTGTATTAATTTTGTATCCTACAACTTTGCTGAATTCCTATATAGATCTAGTAGTTTTGGAGTGGAGTCTTTAGGGTTTTTTATGTACAATATCATGTCATCTGCAAATAGTGACAGTTTGACTTCCTCTTTACCAATCTGGATTCCTTGTATTCCTTGTTTTGTCTGATTGCCGTGGCTAGGACCTCCAGTACTATGTTGAATAAAAGTGGGGAGAGTGGGCATCCATGTCTTGTTCCTGATATTAGAGGAAAAGCTTTCAGCTTCTTGCTGTTAAGTATGATATTGGCTTTGGGTTTATCATATACAGCCTTTATAATGTTGAGGTACTTACTCCCTATACCCATTTTGTCGAGAGTTTTTATCATGAATGGATGTTGAATTTTGTCAAATGCTTTGTCAGCATCTATGGAGATGATCATATGGTTTTTGTCTTTTTTGTTTATGTGGTGGATGATGTTAATGGATTTTCAAATGTTGTACCATCCTTGCATCCCTGCATGAATCCCACTTGGTCATGGTGTATGATCCACTTGATGTATTTTTGAATTCAGTTTGCTAATATTTTGTTGAGAATTTTTGCATCTATGTTCATCAGAAATATTGGTGTGTAATTTTCTTTTTTGGAGGGGCCTTTGCCTGGTTTTGGTATTAGGGTGATGCTCATTTCATAGAATGAGTTTGGGAGTATTCCCACATCTTCTATTTTTGGAAAACTTTAAGGAGAATGGATATTATGTCTTCTCTGTATGTCTGATAAAATTCCACGGAAAATCCATCTGGTCTGGGAGTTTTGCTCTTGGGTAGTTTTTTTATTACCACTTCAATTTCATTGCTGGTAATTGGTTTGTTTAGATTTTGTGTTTCTTCCTTGGTCAGTCTTAGAAGGTTCTATTTTTCTAGGAAGTTGTCCATTTCTTCTAGGTTTTCCAGCTTGTTGGCGTATATGTTTTCATAGTATTTTCTAATAATTTTTTGTATTTCTGTGGGGTCCGTCGTGATTTTTCCTGTCTTTTTTCTGATTCTGTTGATGTGTGTTGATTCTCTTTTTCTCTTAATAAGTCTCACTAGAGGCTTACCTATTTTGTTTATTTTCTCAAAGAACCAGCTCTTGGTTTCATTGATTTTTTCTATTGTTTTATTCTTCTCAATTTTATTTATTTCTTTTCTGATCTTTATTATGTCCCTCCTTCTGCTGCCCTTAGGCCTCATTTGTTCTTCTTTTTCCAATTTCAATAATTTTGTCTTTAGACTATTCATTTGGGATTTTTCTTCCTTCTTTAAATATGCCTGGATTGCTACATACTTTCCTCTTAGAACTGCTTTCGCTGCATCCCACAGAAGTTGGGGCTTTGTGTTGTTGTCATTTGTCTCCATATATTTCTGGATCTCTATTTTAATTTGGTCGTTGATACATTGATTATTTAGGAGCATGTTGTTAAGCCTCCATGTGTTTGTGAGCCCTTTTGCTTTCTTTGTACAATTTATTTATTGTTTTATACCTTTGTGGTCCAAGAAGTTGGTTGGTAGAATTTCAGTACTTTCAAATTTACTGAGGCTCTTTTTATGGTGTAGTATGTGGTCTATTCTGCAAAATGTTCCATGTGCACTTGAGAAGAATGTGTATCCTGCTACTTTTGGGTATAGAGTTTTGTAGATGTCTATTAGGTCCATCTGTTCTAGTGTGTTGTTCAGTGCCTTAGTGTCCTTATTTTCTGTCTGGTGGATCTGTCATTTGGATTGAGTGGTGTGTTGAATTTTTCTAAAATGAATGCATTGCATTCTATTTCCTCCTTTAATTCTGTTAGTATTTGTTTCCCATATGCTGGTGTTCCTGTATTGGGTGCATATATATTTATAATGGTTATATCCTCTTGTTGGACTGAGCCCTTCATCATTATGTAATGTCCTTCTTTATCTCTTGTTACTTTCTTTGTTTTGGAGTCTATTTTGTCTTATACTAGTACTGCTATACCCTGTTGTTTGCATGAAATATCTTTTTCCATCCTTTGACTTTTAGTCTGTATATGTCTTTGGGTTTGAGGTGCATCTCTTGTAAGCAGCATATAGATGTGTCTTGCTTTTTTATCCATTCTATTACTCTGTGTCTTTTGATTGGTGTATTCAGTCCATTTACATTTAGGGTGATTATTGAAAGATATGTACTTATTGCCATTGCAGCTTTAGATTTGTGGTTACCAAAGGTTCAAGGTTAGCTTCTTTACTACCTAACTGTCTAACTTAATCCACTTATTGAGCTATTATAAACACAGTCTGATGATTCTTTGTTTCTCTCCCTTCTTATTACTCCTCCTCCATTCTTTATATGTTTATATGTTAGGTGTTTTATTCTGTGCTCTTTTATGTTTCCTTTGACAGCTTTTGTGAATTGTTTATTTTATTTTTTGCCTTTAGTTAGTATTTGATTGGTCTGCTTTCTTTGCTGTGATTTTATTTTCTCTGGTGATATCTATTTAGTCTTAAGAGTGCTTCCATCTAGAGCAGTCCCTCCAAAATACCCTGTGGAGGTGGTTTGTGGGAGGCAGATTCCCTCAACTTTTGCTTGTCTGGGGCTTGTTTTATCTGTCCTTCATATTTAAATGATAATCGTGCTGGATGCAGTATCCTTGGTTCAAGGCCCTTCTGTTTCATTGCATTAAATATATCATGCCATTCTCTTCTTGCCTGTAAGGTTTCTGTTGAGAAGTCTGATGATAGCCTGATGGGTTTTCCTTTGTAGGTGACCTTTTTTCTGTCTCTGGCTGCCTGTAATACTCTGTCCTTGCCCTTGATCTCTGCCATTTTAATTATTATATGTCTTGGTGTTGTCCTCCTTTGGTCCCTTCTGTTGAGAGTTCTGTAGGCTTCTGTGGTCTGATAGATTATTTCCTCCCCCAGTTTGGGGAAGTTTTCAGCAATTATTTCTTCAAAGAGACTTTCTATCCCTTTTTGTCTCTCTCTTCTTCTTCTGGGACCCATATAATGCAGATATTGTTCCATTTAAATTGGTCACACAATTCTCTTAATATTCTTTCATTCCTGGAGATTCCTTTATCTCTCTCTGCCTCAGCTTCTCTGTGTTCCTATTCTCTGATTTCTATTCCATTAACAGCCTCTTGCACCTTATCCAGTCTGCTCTTAAGTCCTTCCAGAGATTGTTTTATTTCTGTATTCTCCCTCCTAACTTTATCCGTTAGCTCTTGCATATTTCTCTGCAGCTCCATCAGCATGGTTATGACCTTTATTTTGAATTCTTTTTCAGGAACATTGGTTAAATCTATCTCCCCAAGCTCCTTCTCAGGGGTTGTCTAGGTTATTCTTGTCTGGCTCAAATGCATCTGCCTTTTCAAGGCAATGGAGGTAGTCGTGGGCAGTTAGCGCATGTGTCAGCTGGGAGAACAAAGTCTGTTCTTGCTTGTTGCTTGCCTTCCTCTCCTGCGAGAAGGGCGACCCCTAGCGGCTTGTGCTGGGCAGCTGCACACTGATGGGACCTCTGAGTCTGGCCCAGGTGGCTACAGAGGAGGTTCTGGGTGGTTGCTGTGTGGGCAGCCATTCTCAGGCTGCTCCCCTGCTATAGTGGGGCCGTGCCAGAGGGGGAACAGATGGCCAGCTGCTTATCACTGTGAGGGGCTTCAGAGCTGTGCTGTTGCCCAGGGGGTTTAGGGCACCCAGAGTTCCCTGGGATCCCAGTTGCTGAGCTGAGTGTAGTTGTGAGGCTCCTGTCCCTTTAAGACTTTCAAAAAGCACTTGCTTTTCTTTTGTCCCAGGGGCACTGGCTGTGGGAATCCACTCGCAGGTTTTACTGTCCCATTTCCCTAGTATCCAGCACACTGTGCACTGTGTGTCTGCGCTCTGGTGCAGATGGCTAGGGCTGGGTGTTTAGCAGTCCTGGGCTCCCTCTCCCTCCCCGCTCCAACTCCTCTCCCCCCACTGGGGAGCTGGGGTGAGGGGCCTCGGGTCCCGCTGGGCTGCGGCTTGTATCTTACCCCCTTTGTGAGTTTCTGAGTTCTCACAGATGTACATGTAGCCTGGCTGTTGTACTGTATCTTCTGGTCTCTCTTTTAGGAATAGTTGTCTTTGTTGTATTTTCAAAAATATATATGATTTTAGGAGGAGATTTCTGCTGCCCTACTCACACCACCATCTTGGCTCCTCCCCCTAATGAAGTAATATTTTTATATCAAGCTAACAAAACAAAAAGGTTGGGTCTTATCTGATATTTTTGCACAAAAGCTCCAAGGCCCAGACTCTGAAGGATGGAGGCTCAGATTTAAATGAGTCAAATTGCAAACCTTTGTATTCTAGTGGGAAAAAAGAGGGGCCAGGATGCCAGGGCAGAGGCAAGGGGGAGATGAACTGAGAGGCAGCAGAGTGTGCCTGGGTCATGATGATCACAGCTCATGAAAGCCAGCGGTCTTCACATATGCCATGTGCTTTACGTGAATCACAACTGGCCTGCTAGCTTAGGGCTGACATTTACATGTAGGGAAACTAAGTCAAGGACTTCTAAATTTCACAGCCACAAGTGATGATACACCCCCAGGTCAGCCTGACTCCAGGTCTTCTTGAGCAGATGAGGGGGAGCCTTTGGAACCAGGCACACATGGTGAGAGTGCAGTCAGGGAACAGTCTTTGGAGCCGCTTCCATGCTGGAGAAGTTCCCAGACCTCAGCTTGGGCTGGCAGGAGTGGCTATAGCCACCAAGCCTGCACCACCTCTGATAGCCTGGAGCAGGTGTCAGGGCTGAAGCCTAAAGTCCAGGGCTATGGGGGGATGGGACAGAGTGTGGGTAGGTGAGGGATGGGGAGTGGCCTGCGTGGCTGAGGAGTTGGACTCTCCAGGATCCTTTGCAGGGAAGGCGGGATAACTTGGGACTAACAAGGAGTATGGAATCACCAGTCTATGTCTGAAGGCTGAGTGCCTGCACTGGCTGTAGGACTCACATGAGCCCCTTCATGCTCTGGGCTTCACTTTCCCTGCCTCACAGGCTATGAGAGGATCCAGTGGGACTCTTAGCAGTAAGTTGTTCAATAACTTGCAGCTATTTTTGTTATCAAAGGATACTGTAGGCCCTGGGTCACAGTTTAAAACACAGGCTGTCCAGAGCTCTACATTGATGGCAGGTCTATCTAAAGCCAAACTGCCACTCCAGTGCCTGCTGATTATTCCAGAGGGTTCTAAGGACACAGCAGGTGGCACAGCCTCTTTGATGCCAGCCCCACTAATTCAAGAAGGCTTATTGGGTCGCTGGGTATGACATCACAGGAAATGGTACAGTAGATAGCTCCTACCCCTTGCACCCAAACAGCCACTATGCTAGGAAAAAATTATCAAAATAAACTATTTTGGACCTGGAGAGCCTAACCAGAAACTTACAGAAACTGGGGAAGTGCCTGATTAAGGAAGAGATGGCCAGTGGCTTGTGAGCAAACCAGCTCACACCTGTTCCCTGACACAGACATGTGGACAACCCCCATGTTCCCAGAGCAGCTGGCTAGAATTAATCTGGTGGCTCCCTGAGGGCTCCACACAGAGCTTGCCTTTCTTTCAGCCTCCTCAGGCTGCAGCAGCTTCCCTGGCAACATTGAGCAGAAGATTTAAGGAGATATACATGCCAATTAAAATTATCATTGTTTTTTTTGTTTGGTTTCTGGAACCAAACATTTAAGGAATTGTCTGTCAGGTCACAGGCTGACTGAAGAAACATAAGAACATAAACTTCAGTGATCACACACAACAAAAAATACAGACTTTGCAAAAAATATTTTGGAAAAAGTCACTATACAAATGGGAGAACTGAAGCCCTCAACAAAGAACAAAACCAATCGCTACAGAGGGGAAGAATCAGACTCCCAGAGTTACCACATTGCACTACTCAAAATGTCCAGCTCTCAACAAAAAAATTATAAAGTATACACAGAAATAGAAAATGTGGTTCATTCAGAAGAAAAAGAGAATTCAATAGAAACTCTCCCTGAGAAAGCCTGAACATTGGAATTAATAGTCAAAGACATTAAATTAAACATGGTCAGTGAGGTTTAGGAAACCATGATAAAGAACTAAAGGAAATTAGAAGACCAATGTAACAATGTACGAACAGATAGGGAATGACAATAAAAAGTAGAAGTTATTTTTTAAAAAGAACCAAATTGAAATTCTGCAGTGAAAAGTACAATAGCTGAAATGAAAAAATTCA
Organism: Manis javanica; assembly: GCF_040802235.1. NCBI lineage: Eukaryota > Metazoa > Chordata > Mammalia > Pholidota > Manidae > Manis > Manis javanica. The sequence continues at coordinate 108,595,108 of NC_133161.1, read as the reverse complement.
CTAGAGGGGTTTAATAGCATATTTGAGCAGGCAGAAGTAAAGAATAGGAGAACTTGAATTGAATGGCAATCAAACTTATCCAATCCACTTAGTAGGAAGAAAAAAGAATGAAATTAACAGAGGGGCACCCCTAAACATATCAAAGTAAGTATTGTAGAAGTTCCAAGAGGAGAAGAAAAGGGGCTGAAAAGGTATTTGAAGAAATCATGGCAAAACAATTTCCCATATTTGATGAAAGACATAAATATACACATTCAAGGAACACAAACTATAAAATTCTTAGAAGAGTACATGGACAAATACATGACCCTGGATTTGGCAATGATTTTTCTTACATATGACACCAAAAACACAGGCAACAAAATAAAAAATTGATACACTAGACTTCATCAGAATTAAAAACTTTGTAAATAAAAGGACACTATAAAGAAAGGGAATGAAAAGGCAGTCCACAGAATGGGAGATCACAACTCATTTATCTGATAAGAGTCTAATATCCAGAGTTTAATATAAAGAACTCCTCCAACTCAACACCAAAAATATGCACAACCCAATATTAAAATGGGCAAAATATTTGAATAGACATTTCTCTAAAAAAGATATAAAAGTGGATGGTAGGTACTTGAAAAGATGTTCAGCATCATCAATCATTCAGGAAATGCACATCAAAACTACAATGAGATACCACCTCACACCTACTAAAATGGCTATATTTAAAAAAACAGATAAAACAACAAATTTGACTGGATCTATACTGTTGGAACTCAACCAAGAATTAGGAGAAGTGCAAATTGTAGTGCTCCAAAATCTTTGAAATACAGACTATCTACTGTTAAAAGAACATATGGGATGTGAACAGTTCCCAGGAATGGGTTGTTTTAATTTGTCTGATTTCTCTCAGACTGTTCAAGTACAGTTGGACAATATCCATCATATCATAGACAAATTTTCACAAATGCCTAGGGTGCCTAACTGGTTTTCTTGGCTTCACTGGAGATGGCTGGTAATTATAGATCTGCTTTGGTTATGTGACTGTATTCCTATTATGTTAATGTGTGTGCGCAATTTAATTAGTAGTTTAAAACCTATACATGCTTAAGGTACTACTCTACAAGAAGATATGTCAAAGAAATAATCAATCCTCCCATGTTTCCTTCCATATGCCACATCTGTAGCTTTTCTTCTTTCTTCCTAATTACAACCCTTAAATAGAATTCGTGCCCCATATCGAATTTACCGAGTATCATAATTCCTCCAGGTGGTAAAGATACCTCGAGACAAGTGCTGGGCATAGAAGCCACAGGGCATAAATCTGCAAAGAAGCAAAAAGCTAACCTTTTCAAACAATATGGCTTCTCTCTCACTTACCAACTTTACATCTCCCTGTATGGCCCCGTAAGATGACTGGTTAGCCAGAGACGGGTAAGATTCCTCAAGGGAGGAACAACCTAAGACAGGCACAGTCACAGGAGGGCCATCAGGTGAGAAATTGGGGATCAACAGTGGTGAGGCTTAGAACCTCACCCCCCCCCTGTTTTGAGAGAAATCTTCTACATCCGTGGATGTTTTAATGCCCTTGTCTAGCTTGGATTAACACATAGTCTACAGGCACACACCTGATCATCTACATTTGTGCTCTTACAACACTAAACTATGTTTTCTACCTTTATCTTGCATCTACCTACCACTTCAGCATTTTATTAAAAATAAAAATAATAATAATAATAAAGGGAGAAATGTGGGATCCACATATAAATCAAGTATAAAAATCAAACGAATATTCATATTTGACCTGATTGTTTATAGTTCATAATGCGTGATCAGAACCATAAGTTTCTGTGATGACTGCCCTTGTACTGTTCACCATGTAAGAACTTATTCACTATGTAAGAATTCGTTCACCATGTAAGAACTTATTCTTTATGCTTCAGAAGATTGGAAACTGACGAGAATTAGGCTTGAGATGGATTAATGATTGTGCATTGAGCATTGACTCCCCTATACAGAATTTTATTGTTGTTGACCATTTGATCAATAAATATGAGAGATGCCCTCTCAAAAAAAATCAAATGAATATTCATATTTGACCTGATTGTTTATAGTTCATAGTGCGTGATCAAAACCGAAAGTTTCTGTGATGACTGCCCTTGTACTATTCACCACGTAAGAACTTATTCACTATGTAAGAATTTGTTCAACATGTAAGAACTTGTTCGTTATGCTTCAGAAGATTGGAAACTGACAAGAATTAGGCTTGGGGTGGATTAATGATTGTGCATTGAGCATTGACTCCCCTATACAGAATTTTATTGTTGTTAACCATTTGATCAATAAATATGAGAGATGCCCTCTCAAAAAAAAATTAAATGAATATTCATATTTGACCTGATTGTTTATAGTTCATAGTGCGTGATCAAAACCGGAAGTTTCTGTGATGACTGCCCTTGTACTGTTCACCATGTAAGAACTTATTCACTATGTAAGAATTTGTTCACCATGTAAGAACTTGTTCGTTATGCTTCAGAAGATTGGAGACTGACAAGAATTAGGCTTGGGGTGGATTAATGATTGTGCACTGAGCATTGACTCCCCTATACAGAATTTTATTGTTGTTAACAACCATTTGATCAATAAATATGAGATGCCCTCTCAAAAAAAAATCAGAAAATATCAAGTGTTGGTGAAAATATAGAGAAATTGGAATTGGAAAGTATGCATATTGATGTTGGGAATACAAAATGGTTTAGCTGCTGTAGAAAACAGGTAGTTCATCAAAAAGTTCAGCAGAGTTACCATATTGCTTAACAATTGTATCTCGGGTATATTTCCAAAAGAATTGAAAACAGGATTCAAAAGATATTTGTATACCAATGTTCATAGTAGCATTATTCACAATAGCCAAAAGATAGAAACAAGCTAACTTTCATTAACAGATGAATGGATAAACAAAATGTAATGTTACATACAATGGAATATTCAGCAATGAAAAAGCATGAAATGAAATGAGAAAGTTCTGACATACTACGACATGGATGAACACTGAAAACATTATGCTAAGTGAAACAGGCCAGACATATAAAGACAAATATGGTATGATTCTACAAATATAAAGCATAAAAAAAGGCAACTTCATAGAAACAGAAAGTAGAATAGTGGTTACCAGGAAAATGGAGGGGAGTGTAGGGAGGAATGGGGAGTTACTGAGTTTCTGACTAGGATGATGGAAAGGTTTTAGAAAAAGTGATGATAGTTGCATAATATTGTGAATGTAATGCCACTGAATTCTACACTTAAAAAGTGGTTCAGGATTCTGAGAAGATAGCAGAACGGGACCTCACTGTGATGGCCTCCTCCCACACCAAGGCAGCAACTACATCTAATATGACTCAGTGTGAAAAATGACCTGAAGACTGGCAGGACAGGTCTTCCACAGCTAACAACAAAGGCCACACTGAGGAGGGTAAAGGGGCAGAGCCACACTCGACTGGGGTGCAAAACTTTCCCCCTCCCAACCTAAAAGTGGGAGGAGGGAGGTATGGGAGGGGTAAGGGATAAACTTACTGCACCCAGGTACACCTGGCTTGGGGATGTGCATCAGGAATGTGTGGCTTTGACAATTAGTGGGGCTTAACTCTGGGAAAGCTGAAGGGTAAGGGCCAACTCTCCATTCTTGGAGGACCTGTAAGCTGTGTCCATTGATCTGAGACCGAATCCAGAGCAGCAGTTTGAAAGATTTATTGATTAGCTCTGGGGTGTGTGCCAGAGGGGTGGGGTCTGCAGCAGTTTTCTTCAGGGTAGGAAGGGATGGTGGATGTCATTTTTCAAGCCCACCCCACTCACCCTACCTGACCAGACATTTGCAGGACCAGTCCTGACACTTTGCATCTACCCTGAGGGCACCACTCACTCCATCCTGGCATTCCCCTGTGGACTCACCCCACCCAACACACCCATTCAGTCAGGTGCCCCCATGCCCAAAGAAACTACAACCTGAGGAGGGGAGGATCTAGTCCCACACACACTTCGCACATATTAGTAGTACAGAGGTCTTTGCTGTCAGCCAGTATGGTCCCACTCACCAGCACACCAGGAGGAGATGTGCTGAGCCTTTCAACCAGCTGCCCCTGGAGTGAACTTTGCAAGCCATTGTAACCACAGTAACCCCACTGGCCATTGCTGGCAGACAGACAGAGGGTGGTCTCTCCCACTAGCCTGCCCACAGCAGTCATGCTTCAGACACAACAAGAGGGGGCACAAGCCTACACAGAGGACACCCCTGAAGTGCCAGGTAGGTCCTAGTGGCCAGGGGTTATTGCACTTTGGGGCACCACAGGACACCTACTACATGAGGCCACTGCTTTCAAAACCAGGAGACATAGCTGACCTGATATATAGAAACAAACCAGACAATGTGAAAAGAATATATTCTGAATGAAAGAACAAGACAAAATGCCAGAAAAATTGCTAAAGAAAACAGATAAGCAATCTACTTGATAATGATCATAAAGATGCTCACCAGACTGGAGAGAAAAATGGGTGAACTCAGGGACAACTTCAACAAAGAGATAGAAAGTATAAAAAGGAACTAGTCAGAACTGAATAATATAATAACTTAAATTAAAATACACTAGAAAGAATCAACAGATTAGAGGATTCAGAAGAACAGATCAATGATCTTGAAGACAGGATAGTGGGAAACAACCAAGCTAAACAGCAGAAACAAAAAATAATTTTTAAAAATGAGAAGATGCTGAGGGATCACGGGAAGATGGCAGCATGAGTAGTTCAGAGGAAATCTCCTCCCCAAAACATATATATTTATGAAAATACAATAAATACAACTATTCCTAAAAGAGACACCAGTGGATGCAGTACAACAGCCAGGATACATCTACATCTGTGAGAACTCAACATCACATGAAGGGGGTAAGATACAAGCCGCGGCCAGGTGGGACCCAAATGCTCCCCCACCCCAAAATCTGGTGGGAAGAAAGGAGTCGGAATGGGGAGGGAGTGAAAGCCCAGGACTGCTAAACAAACAGCTCTAGAAATCCACACCCAGAGTGCAGATACAAAGTGTACGGGGTGCTGGATATTAGGGAAAAGGAAAAGCAAAACCTGTGGGCAGGTCCCAGCAACTGGTGCCCCTGAGACAAAAGAAAAGCGAGTGCTTTCTGCAAGTCTTAAATCAACAGGGACCCCATAGCTGGATGAAGTTGTCCTGGCACACTTATCCAGCAGCTGGGAATCCCGGGGAAACTTAGGCGCCTTAAACCCCGGGGAGGCAGTGCTGCTCTGAAGCCCCTCATGGCACTAAGCAGCCTGCCAGTCGTTCCTCCGACTGGCGTGGACCCCAACACAGCAGCCCAGTAGTGGGAGAGTGGCAGCGCCTGCTGGGGATGGTGGTGCCGGAAGGGGCCAGGAGCAAATCCATGTGCCAACAGCACAGGAGGGGACCAGGAGAAGCTTGTGCAAGCCCACAGTGGCGTGACTGAACAGCCCAGGTGCGGCTCACATGCACTGGTGGCAGTGAAGCCAGAGGAGCTCAGTAGAGGCCCACGCAGGAGAGCCTCATGCACACCTGCAGCAGAGTCAGAGGGAGCAGGCCCACTCCCAGCAGCTGACCGGAATCCCAGCCCAACACACAGCTGCCCGGGCCAGACCAAAAGGCTGCTGCTGCCACACAGCTGCCCGGCAGGGGCGCTTCTAGCATGGAGGAGCGCACCTGGTCCCTGCAAGGCTCTGTGCTGCTCTGACAGACACCCTGCCCACAGCATCTTAGGGGACTAACCCGGTGGCTGCTCCAGGAGTGCGGGTAACCATCACAGGCAGCGGAGAAGGGCAAGGCATCCAGCAAGCAGGAAAGGACTTTCCTCTCCCAGCTGACACACCCACAACCTGCCTACAGCCACTGCTATCACCATGAAAAGGCAAAAAAATTTAGTCCAGTCCAAGATAGTTCAAACAACACCTGAGAAAGGATCTGCAGAGGTAGACCTAACCAGTCTCCCTGAAAAAGAATTCAAAATAAAAATCATAAACATGCTCACAGAGCTGCAGAGAAATATGCAAGAGCTAACGGATGAAGTCTAGAGGGACATTACAGATGTCCGGAGGGAGATTACAGAAGTGAAACAAACTCTGGAAGGATTTATAAGCAGAATGGATAAGATGCAAGAGGCCATTGATGGAATACAAACCAGAGAACAGGAACGCATAGAAGCTGACACAGAGAGAGATAAAAGGATCTCCAGGAATGAAACAATATTAAGAGAACTGTGTGATCAATTCAAAAGGAACAATATCCATATTATAGGGGTACCAGAGGAAGAAGAGAGAGAAAAAGGGATAGAAAGTGTCTTTGAAGAAATAATTGCTGAGAACTTCCCCGAACTGGGGAAGGAAATAGTTGCTCAGACTATGGAGGCACACAGAACTCCCGAGAGACGGGACCCAAAGAGGACAACACCAAGACACATAATAATTAAAATGGCAAAGATCAAGGAAAAGGACAGAATATTACAGGCAGCCAGAGACAGAAAAAAGGTCACCTACAAAGGAAAACCCATCAGGCTATTGTCAGACTTCTCAACAGAAACCTTACAGGCCAGAAGAGAATAGCACAATATATTTAATGCAATGAAACAGAAGGGCCTTGAACCAAGGATACTATATCCAGCACGATTATCATTTAAATATGAAGGAGGGATTAAACAATTCCCAGACAAGCAAAAGTTGAGGGAATTTGCCCCACAAACCACCTCTAAAGGGTTTCTTAGAGGGACTGCTCTAGATGGGAGCACTCCTAAAAAGAGCACAGAACAAAACACCCAACATAGGAAAAATGGAGGAGGAGGAAAAAGAAAGGAAAGAAATAATCATCAGACTGTGTTTATAACAGCTCAATAAGCGAGTTAAGTCAGACAGTAAGGCAGTAAAGAAGCTAACCTTGAACCTTTGGTAACCACGAATCTAAAGCCTGCAATGGCAATAAGTACACATCTTTCAATAATCACTCTAAATGTAAATGGACTGAATGCACCAATCAAAAGACACAGAGTAATAGAATGGATAAAAAAGCAAGACACATCTATATGCTGCTTACAAGAGACTCACCTCAAAACCAAAGACATGCACAGATTAAAAGTCAAGGTATGGATAAAGATATTTCATGTAAACAACAGAGAGAAAAAAGCAGGTGTTGCAGTATTTAGATCAGACAAAATAGACTTCAAAATAAAGAAAGTAACAAAAGATAAAGAAGGACATTACATAATGATAAAGGGCTCAGTCCAACAAGAGGATATAACCATTCTAAATATATATGCACCCAATACAGGAGCTCCAATATATGTGAAACAAATACGAACAGAACCAAAGGAGGAAATAGAATGAAATGCATTCATTTTGGGAGACTTTAACAGACCACTCACTTCAAAGGACAGATCCACCAGACAGAAAATAAGTAAGGACACGGAGGCACTGAACAACACACTAGAACAGATGGACCTAATAGACATCTACAGAACTCTACATCCAAAAGCAACAGGACACACATTCTTCTCAAGTGCACATGGAACATTCTCCAGAATAGACCACATACTAGGCCACAAAAAGAGCCTCAGTAAATTCAAAAAGATTGAAATCCTACCAACCAACTTTTCAGACCACAAAGGTATAAAACAAGAAATAAATTTTACAAAGAAATCAAAAAGGCTCACAAGCACATGGAGGCTTAACAACATGCTCCTAAATAATCAATGGATCAACGACCAAATTAAAATGGAGATCCAGAAATATATGGAAACAAATGACAACAACAACACAAAGTCCCAACTTCTGTGGGATGCAGCAAAAGCAGTCTTAAGAGGAAAGTATATAGCAATCCAGGCATATTTAAAGAAGGAAGAACAATCCCAAATGAATAGTGTAATTTCACAATTATCAAAATTGGAAAAAGAAGAACAAATGAGGCCTAAGGTCAGCAGAAGGAGGGACATAATAAAGATCAGAGAAGAAATAAATAAAATTGAGAAGAATAAAACAATAGCAAAAGTCAGTGAAACAAAGAGCTGGTTCTTTGAGAAAATAAACAAAATAGATAAGCCTCTAGCTAGACTTATTAAGAGAAAAAGAGAGTTAACACACATCAACAGAATCAGAAACGAGAATGGAAAAATCATGACAGACCCAACAGAAATACAAAGAATTATTAGAGAATACTATGAAAACCTATATGCTAACAAGCTGGAAAACCTAGGAGAAATGGACGACTCCTAGAAAAATGCAACCTTCCAAGACTGACCCAGAAAGAAACAGAAAATCTAAATAGACCAATTACCAGCAATGAAATTGAATTGGTAATCAAAAAACGACCCAAGAGCAAAACCCCCGGGCCAAATGGATTTACCTCGTAATTTTATCAGACATACAGAGAAGACATAAAACGTATTCTCCTTAAAGTTTTCCAAAAAATAGAAGAGGAGGGAATACTCCCAAACTCATTCTATGAAGCCAACATCACCCTAATACCAAAACCAGACAAAGACCCCACCAAAAAAGAAAACTACAGACCAATATCCCTGATGAACATAGATGCAAAAATGCTCAACAAAATATTAGCAAACCGAATTCAAAACTACATCAAGAGGATCATACACCATGACCAAGTGGGATTCATCCCAGGGATGCAAGGATGGTACAACATTCGAAAATCCATCAACATCATCTACCACATCAACAAAAAGAAGGACAAAACCACGTGATCATCTCCATAGATGCTGAAAAAGCATTTGACAAAATTCAACATTCATTCATGATAAAAAATCTCAACAAAATGGGCATGGAGGGCAAGTACCTCAACATAATAAAGGCCATATATGATAAACCCACAACTAACATCATACTGAACAGCGAGACGCTGAAAGTTTTCCTCTGAGATTGGGAACAAGACAGAGATGCCCACTCTCCCCACTGTTATTCAACATAGTACTGGAGGTCATATGGCAATCAGACAAAACAAAGAAATACAAGGAATCCAGATTGGTAAAGAAGAAGTCAAACTGTAACTATTTGCAGATGACATGATATTGTACATAAAAAACCCTAAAGACTCCACTCCAAAACTGCTAGAACTAATATCGGAATTCAGCCACGTTGCAGGATACAAAATTAACACACAGAAATCTGTAGCTTTACTATACACTAACAATGAACTAATAGAGAAATCAGGAAAATAATTCCATTCACAATAGCATCAAAAGGAATAAAATACCTAGGAATAAACCTAACCAAGGAAGTGAAAGACCTATATCCTGGAAACTACAAGACACTGTTCAGAGAAATTAAAGAGGTCACTAACAAATGGAAACTCATCCATGCTCCTGGCTAGGAAGAATCAATATAGTCAAAATGGCCATCCTGCCCAAAGCAATATACAGATTCGATGCAATCCCTATCAAATTACCAACAGCATTCTTTAATGAACTGGAACAAATAGTTCAAAAATTCATATGGAACCGTCAAAGACCCTGAATAGCCAAAGCAATACTGAGAAGGAAGAATAAAGTGGGGGGGGAGATCTTGCTCCCCAACTTCAAGCTCTACTACAAAGCCACAGTAATCAAGACAATTTGGTACTGGCACAAGAACAGAGCCACAGACCAGTGGAACAGAATAGAGACTCCAGACATTAACCCAAACATAGATGGCCAATTAATATACAATAAAGAAGCCATGGACATACAACGGAGAAATGACAGTCTCTTCAACAGATGGTGCTGGCAAAACTGGGCAGCTACATGTAAGAGTATGAAACTGGATCACTGTCTAACCCCATACACAAAAGTAAATTCCAAATGGATCAAAGACCTGAATGTAAGTCATGAAATCATAAAACTCTTAGAAAAAACATAGGCAAAAATCTCATGGACATAAACATGAGTGACTTCTTCATGAACATATCTCCCCGGGCAAGGGAAACAAAGGCAAAAATGAACAAGTGGGACTATATCAAGCTAAAAAGCTTCTGTACAGCAAACAATACCATCAATAGAACAAAAAAGTATCATACAATATGGGAGAACATATTCATAAATGACAGACCCGATAAAGGATTGATATCCAAAATATATAAAGAGCTCACATGCCTCAACAAACAAAAAGCAAATAATCCAATTAAAAAATGGGCAGAGGAGCTGAATAGACAGTTCTCTAAAGAAGAATTCCAGGTGGCCGACAGGCACATGAAAAGATGCTCCACATCGCTAATCATCAGAGAAATGCAAATTAAAACCACAATGAGATATCACTTCACACCAGTAAGGATCACCATTATCGAAAAGACAACAACAAATGTTGGTGAGGTTGTGGAGAAAGGGGAACCCTCCTACACTGCTGGTGGGAATGTAAATTAGTTCAACCATTGTAGAAAGCAATATGGAGGTTCCTCAAAATGCTCAAAACAGACTTACCATTTGACCCAGGAATTCCACTTCTAGGAATTTACCCTAAGAATGCAGCACTCCAGTTTGAAAAAGACAGATGCACCCCTATGTTTATTGCTGCACTATTTACAATAGCCAAGATATGGAAGCAGCCCAAGTGTCCATCAGTAGATGAATGGATAAAGAAGATGTGGTACTTATACACAATGGAATATTACTCAGCCATAAGAAAAAAACAGATCCTACCATTCGCAACAACATGGATGGAGCTGGAGGGTATTATGCTCAGTGAAATAAGCCAGGCAGAGAAAGACAAGTACCAAATTATTTCATTCATATGTGGAGTATAAGAACAAAGGAAAATTGAAGGAACAAAACAGCAGCAGAATCACAGAACCCAAGAATGGACTAACAGTTACCAAAGGGAATGGGACTGGGGAGGATGGGTCAGAAGGGAGGGATAAGGGCAGGGAAGAAGAAGGAGGGCATTACAATTAGCATATATAGTGTGTGGGGGGGCACGTGGAGGGCTGTGCAATGCAGAGAAGAGAAGTAGTGATTTTATAGCATCTTACTATGCAGATGGACAGTGACTGTGAAGAGGTATGTGGGGGGGACTTGGTGAAGGGGGAAGTCTAGTAAACATAATGTTCTTCATGTAATTGTAGATTAATGATACCAAAATAAAAAATAAAAAATAAAAAAATGAGAAGATGCTAAGAGATCTCTGCAAGAACTTCAAATGAAACAAGATTTACATAACAGGTGTCTTAGGAGGAGAAAAAAAGGAGAAAGGGGCAGAAAACCTATTTGAAGAAATAATAGCTCAAATTTTCCCTAACCTGGAAAAGTAAACAGACATCCAGTTTCAAGAAACACAGTGAGCCCCAAATAAGATGAATTCAAAGATGTCCACACCAAGAAACATAGTAATTAAAATGGCAAAAATTAAAGGTAAAGAGAGACCCAGAAGCAAGAGAAAAGCAGACAGTTATATATATGTAAACCCCATAAGGCTGCCAGATGATTTTCAGCAGAAACTATATAAGCCACAGGGGAGGGCCATGATATATCCAAAATGGTGAAAGGAAAAAAAAATCTACACCCAAGAACACTCTACTCAACAAGATTATTATTCAGAATTGAAGGAGAAATGGAGTTTTCCAGATAAACAAAAGTAAAGGACTTCATCATCAGTAAACCAGCTTTTAAAAAAATGTTAAAAGGACTTCCTTAAGTGGAAAAGAAAAGGCCATAACTAGAAGTAAGGCAATTATGAAGAGAGAAAATTTCATTCATAAAAACAAACATACAGTAATGGTAGCAGACCAATTACTTATAAAGTGAGTATGAAGTTCAAAAGACAAAAAACAAATTCAAATTTGAAGTTTCAAAACACTAAAACAATAAAATCAATTATATACACAAAAATTAGTCAATAGATATACAAATAAAAAGACACAAATTATGACATCATACACATTGAATGCAAAAGGGTGAATAATAAAAAAAGTAGTGCTTTTAGAATGTGTCTGAACTTAAGCAGACATCGACCTAACATAGACTGCTACATACATAGGATGCTTTATATGAACCTCATGGAAACAAAAAAAAAAAAAAAAAAACTGATAAAAGATATAAAAATAAAGAGAAAGGAATCCAAGCATAGCACTAAACAAAGTCATCAAACCACAAGGAAAGAACAAGAGAAGAAATGAATGACAAAACAACTGGAAAACAATTTTTAAGAATGGAAATGAGTATATACCCATCAATAATTACTTTAAATATAAATGGACTAAATGCTCCAATAAAAAGGAATTAGGTGGCTGAATGGAAAAAAAACAGACCCCTCTTTGTGCTGCCTACAAGAAACTCACTTCAGAGCTAATAACACACACAGACTGAAAGTAAAAAGACAGAAAAAGATATTCCATACAAATGGAACCAAAAATAAAAAAGCTGGAGTAGCATTATTTATACCAGACAAAATTGATTTCAAAACAAAAAATGGAACAAGAGAAAAGGGCATTACATAACAATAAAGAGATCAATCCAAAAAAAGATGTAACAGCTGTAAATATCTATGCATCCAACATAGGAACACCTAAATATATAGGCAAATATTAACAGAAATAAAATGAGATATTAGCAGTAACACAATAATAATAGGTGACTTTAACATGCCACTTATATCAGTGGATACATGATCCAAACAGAAAATCAGTAAGGAAACAGTAGCACTGAAGGAACCTTAGATCAAACCAACTTAACAGATATATACAGAACATTCCATCCCCAAACAGCAGGATACACATTCTTTTCAAGTGTACACTAAGTGTTCTCCAAGACAGGTCACATGTTAGGTCACAAAACAAGTCTCAATATATTTAAGAAAATTTAAACCATATCAAGCATTTTTCCTTACCAAAATGGTTTGAAACTACAAATCAATCATAAAAACAAAACTGCAGAAAACACAAACATGTGGAGGCAAACAGCATTCTGTAATCAACCAGTGGGTCCATGAACAAATCAAAGAGTACATGGGGACAAATGAAAATAGACACATAACAGTTCAAAATCTTTGGGAGAGAATAAAAGCAGTTTTAAGGGAAGTTCATAGCAATACAGCCTATCTCAGGAAAATAGAGCAATCTCAAATAAATAATCTAACTTTATAACTAAAGAAACTAGAGAAAGAAAAACAGAAAAGCCCAAAGATAGTAGGAATGGGGATATAATAAAGATCAGAGCAGAAATAATTGAAATAAAGACTAGAAAATAATAGAAAAAAAATCAATGAAACTAACACCTGCTTCTCTGAAAAGATAAACAAAATTGATAAATCTTTAGCCAGACTTAACAATAAAAAAGGAAGAGGACTGAAAAATCAGAAATGAAAGAGAGATTACAACTGACATCATGGAAATTCAAAGGATTGTAAAAGAACCCTATGAAAAATTAGATGCAAGAAAATTGGACAACCTAGAAGAAATGGACAAATTCTTAGAAACATGCAATCTTCCAAGACTAAACCAAGAAGAAATATAAAATCTGAACAGGCCAATTACCAGTAATGAAATTGAATCAAGAATCAAAAAACTCCCAACAAACAAAACTCCAGGACCAGATGACTTCACAGATGAATTCTACAAAACTTTTAAAGAAGAGCTAATACCCATCCTCCTCAAGCTATTCCAAAGAAGAAGAAGAAGAGTAAGGAATGCTCCCAAATTCATTCTCAAAATACTTCAACATAGTATTGGAAGTCCTAGCCACAGCAATCAGACAAGAAAATGAAATAAAAGGCATGTAAATTGGTAAGGAAGAAGTAAAATGTCACTATTTTCAGATGACATGATACCACATTTAGAAAACCCTAAAGACTTCACCTAAAAACAAGTAGAGCTAATAGATGAATTCAGTAAAGTTGCAGGATACAAAAATCAATATACAGAAAGTTGTTGCATTTCTATGTATTAAAAATGAACTACCAGAAAGAGAAATTAAGAAAACAATCCCATTTATAATTGCTTTTACAAAAAGAACAAAATACCTAGGAATAAATTTAAACAAGGAGGTGAAAGGTGTGCACTCTGAAAACTATTTGACATTGATAAAAGAATTTGAAGAAGACATAAATAAATGGAAAGATATACTGTACTCAAGGATTGGAGAAATTTGTGTTGTTAAAATGGCCATACTGCCCAAAGCAATCTACAGATTCAATGCAACCCCCATCAAAATACCAAATGGTATTTTTTTTACAGAACTAGAACAAACAATCCTAAAATTTGTATGGGATCAAAAAGACTCTGCATATCCAAAGCAATCTTGAGAAAGAACAATCTCCCTGATTTCAGACTATACTGCAAAGCTACAGTAATCAAAACAGTATGGTACTGGCACAAAAATAGACACATAGTTCATGGAAAAGAATATTGAGCCCAGAATTAAAACCACAACTATATGATCAGTAATATATGCAAAGGTGGCAAGAATATACAATGAGGAAAAGACATTCTCTTCAATAAATGGTACTGGGAATATTAGACAACTACATGCAAAAGAATGAAAATGGATCACTATCTTACACCATACAAAAAAATAAACTTAAAGTGAATTTAAAGACCTAAATATAAGACTTGATACTGTAAAACTCCTAAAAGAAAACAGATGGTAAACTCTTGTAAGTCAGTCTCAGCAATATTTTTTTTCTGGATACAGCTCCCAGGCAAGGGAGACAAAAGGAAAAAGAAATAAGTGGAACTACATCAAACTAAAAAGCTTCAGCAAAGAAAAGGAAACATCAACAAAATGAAAAGGCAACCTTCTGAATGGGATAATATATTTGAAAATGATGTATCCAATAAGGGGCTAATATCCAAAATATATGAAGAACTCATAAAACTCAACAACAAAAAACAATCTAATTAAAAAATGGGCAGAGGACTTGAACATTTTTCTAAAGACATATAGATGACAACAAGCACATGAAAAGATGCTCTACATTGCTGATTTTCAGGGAAATGCAAATCAAAACCACAGTGAGACATCACCTCACAACTGTCATAGTAGCTAGTATCAACAAGACAAGAAATAACAAGTATTGGACAGGATGTTGAGAAAAGGGAACCCTCCTACACTGCTGGTGGGAATGTAAATTGGTGCAGCCACTATGGAAAATAGTATGAAGGTTCCTTGAAAAATTAAAAATAGAAATACCAAAGTACCCAGCAATTCCCCTTCTGGGAAACTACCTGAAGAAAAAAAAATCCCTGATCAAAAAGATATATGCACTCTCCTATACTGCTGGTGGGAATGTAAAATAATTCAACCATTGTGGAAAGTAGTATGGAGGTTCCTCAAAAAACTAAAAATAGAAATACCATTTGACCCAGGAATTCCCAATCTAGGAATTTGCCCTAAGAATGTAGGATCCCAGTTTCAAAAAGACATATGGACCCCTATGTTTATTGCAGCACTATTTACAATAGCCAAGAAATGGAAGTAACCTAAGTGTCCATCAGAAGATGAATGCATAAAGAAAATGTGGTACATATACACAATGGAGTATTATTCAGTCAGAAGAATAAAACAAATCCTACTATTTGCAATGACATGGATGGAGCTAGAGGGTATTATGCTCAGTGAAATAAGCCAGGCAGAGAAAGACAAGTACTAAATGATTTCACTCATCTGTGGAGCATAAGAACAAAGCAAAAACTGAAGCAGCAAAACAGCAGCAGACTCACAGGACCCAAGAATGGCCTAACAGTTACCAACGGGAAAGAGACTGGGGAGGATGGGTGGGAAGGGAGGGATAAGGGGAACAAGGGGCATTACAATTAGCACACATAACATGGTGGGGGGACACGGGGAAGGCAGTATAGTACAGAGAAGACAAGTAGTGACTCAGTAGCATCTTACTATGCTAATGAACAGTGACTGTAATGGGGTATGTGGTGGGAACTTGATAATGGGGAGAATCTAGTAACCACAATGTTGCTCATGTAATTGCATATTAATGATACCAAAATTTAAAAAAGATACATGCACCCTTATGTTCATTGCAGCATTATTTACAATAGCAAAGATAGGGGAGCAACCTAAATCCATTGATAGGTGAATAGATAAAGAGGATATAGTATACATACATGATGGAATATTACTCAGCCATAAAAAAGAATGAAATCTTGCCATTCATAAAGACATAGATAGACCTATAAGGTATTATGTTATGTGAAATAAATCAGACAGAAATATAAATACAATATGATTTCACTTATATGTGGAATCTAAAAAACAAAACAAACAAATGAATAATCCACAGACTCACAGATATGGAAAACAAACTGGTGGTCACCATAGGGGAGCAAAGGGAGAGGATGGGCAAAACAGCTGAAGGGAATTAAGGGGTGAAGACTTCCAGTTATAAAATAAGTGAGTCGCACTATAGACTATCTACGGTTAAGGGAACATATGGGATGTGAACGGGTCCCAGAGATGGGTTGCTTTGATTTGTCTGATTTCTCTCAGACTGTTCAAGTACAGTTGGACAGTGTCCATCATGTCATGGACAAGTTTTCACAAATGCCTAGGGTGCCTAAATGGTTTTCTTGGCTTCACTGGAGATGGCTGGTAATTATAGATTTGCTTTGTTTATGTTACTGTATTCCTATTATGTTAATATGTGCGCGCAAGTTAGTTAGTAGTTTAAAACCTATACATGCTTAAGGTACTCTACAAGAAGATATGTCAAAGAAATAATCAATCCTCCCATGTTTTCTTTCATATGCTACCTCTACAGCTTTTCTTCTTCCTTCCTAATTACAACCCTTAAATAGAATTCGTGCCTCATATCGAATTTACCGAGTATCATAATTCCTCCAGGTGGTAAAGATACCTTGAGACAAGTGCTGGGCATAGAAGCCACAGGGCATAAATCTGCAAAGAAGCAAAAAGCTAACCTTTTCAAACAATATGGCTTCTCTCTCACTTACCAACTTTACATCTCCCTGTATGGCCCCGTAAGATGACTGGTTAGCCAGAGACGGGTAAGATTCCTCAAGGGAGGAACAACCTAAGACAGGCACAGTCGCAGGGGGGCCATCAGGTGAGAAATCGGGGAACAACAGTGGTGAAGCTTAGAACCTCATCCCCCCCTGTTTTGAGAGAAAGTTTCTGCATCCGTGGATGTTTTATTGCCCTTGTCTAGCTTGGATTAGCACATAGTCTACAGGCACACACCTGATCATCTACAATTGCTCTCTTACAACACTAAACTATGTTTTCTAACTTTATCTCGCATCTACCTACCACTTCAGCATTTTATTAAAAATAAAAATAATAATAATAATAATAAAGGGAGAAATGTGGGATCCACATATAAATCAAGTATAAAAATCAAACGAATATTCATATTTGACCTGATTGTTTGTAGTTCATAATGCGTGATCAAAACCGAAGGTTTCTGTGATGAATGCCCTTGTACTGTTCACCATGTAAGAACTTATTCACTATGTAAGAATTCGTTCACCATGTAAGAGCTTGTTCGTTATGCTTCAGAGGATTGGAGACTGACAAGAATTGGGCTTGAGATGGATTAGTGATTGTGCATTGAGCATTGACCCCCCTATACAGAATTTTGTTGTTGTTAACAACCATTTGATCAATAAATATGAGAGATGCCCTCTCAAAAAAATAAAAATAAAAATAAATAAATAAATAAGTGAGTCGCAGGGAAGTAATGTAAAGCATAGGGAACATAGTCAATAATACTGAATCTTCATATGGTGGTGAGCATTGTGTAAGATATATCAATGTCAAATTACTATTTTGTAACCTAAACTATTAAAATATTATGTCAACAATACTTCTATTTTTTTTAAGTGAAAAAAGTGGTTAAAATGGCTAATTTTGTATTTTACATATTTTACCACAATAAAAAAGGGAATGATTAACAACCTGGTCTATTTTTATAGTACTTCCCCAATCGAAACCGCCATTTACCAGCAGGTGCCTTGCCAGCTCTAGATGATATGTAGATATATGACTAGGGCTTGGGAAGCCAGCCACTCCCTGACCTCCCGCCCAGCTGGAGATGGGTCTGAGCAAGGCTGTGAGAAGGCCCATCCAGTCATCTTTGGCAGCACAGGGACTCAGCCTCAGGGTGGGGCTTTTCTCACTAAGGCCCATTGTTTTAGATGCCATGAAATTAAGGGGAGGAAAGGGTTGAAGGAGAAAGAAACAAAGCAAACATAAAAGCCCTAAGAGGAAGCCCTGGCAGTGGTCACTGACACTGTTTGCCTGTGAACAATGGGATGTCTACTAATGTTCTGAGGAATTTTGTTGCCAAACCCCATGAACTTGGCCTGGAAAAGGCTTTGATAGCTCAAGTCACAAAATAACTCTTGCCCCCAAACTTCATGAAGAAGGATGTAGGTTGTGAAAGGGTATTACATCCATGGAGGGTGGTGGTCAAAGAAGAATCTCCAAAAGGGTGGGGCCTGGGACTGCAGAACCTCCCCAGGGGCAAAGCCAGTGTCCTGCAGAGGCACATGTCCCCACAGGGCAAGGCCTGCACAGCCCTGCTTGGAGAGATTCCATCAACCTTTCCCCTTTCCCAGCAAGAAGTTTTATTACAGACACCCTGCTTCCCTCACCCATAAGGATGGACAATTCCAAGACCACTGGGACCACACTTAGCAAACCTTGACCCTGGAGAAGTACCTGCATTTCCCATTGGATGCAGGACTGCATGGGGTGGTCACCACCACTGGGGAGGGAGAGGCACACCTTCTCTGTGCAAGAAGAAAGGTGAGTGACCCCACAATGGCCAGGGAAGTGGACTGCGGCAAGACTGCCGGCTGTGGGCCAAACCCATGCCCTCCGCCCACCATGCACAGACAATGCCAGCTATTCTACATGCTCAGCCTCCCTTGCAGTGAGATGTATCTGTGGAATCTGAGCAGAAATTATGCATATCATGTCCAGGTCCAGGCTTTTATGAAGAGTGGCTCTGCTAGATTCTTTCTCACATTTCTGTGGGCTACTAGATTCTGTCTCATGTTTCTGTGGGCTACATGCAGATGAAGAGGAGAAGGCAAACCAGCCAGCCAGCCAATACCTGCCTTTGACAGTGACATGAGCAAGAAATACGATTCTGCCATACAGACCCATTTCCTGTTTTGGTGTGTTGGTGATTAACGCCCTGGTTAATAATCAGAATAATGGTGCCAGTGACCAAAAATGGGGGTTGAAAGGGGATTTGAATCACTCATTTATTTAACATTATTATCTAATTTGTGTTCAGTCTGAGGTTACAAAAGTGACTAGGTTTTAGGAGATTATGCACACTTTAGCAGGAGAGACAAGCAAATAACTTATACAAACTGATGCTGGCAGAGCTGCCCAGTCTTTGGGAGCATGGGAGAGACTGATGGGGGTTTTCTGGAGCCTAGAACAGAGTTTCTCAGGACTCTTTCCTACAGCCCTTGATGCATGAGTGGGAAGTGGTTGGGTACAGGAGGACATTCCAGATAGAGGGCCAGCAAGACTCTGTCAGAGGCGTTTGTAGAAACACAGATATTTGGAGTGGCTCAGACTTAATACACACAGAGGGCATTGCCCAGCAAATGAGATTGGTGTAAATGGCACTGGGCTGAAGAGGAAATCTGAACTGGATTGTTGGTCCTTTATAAATGACTAACCATGAGCTCACCCAATACGAAAAGTATGTCTAATAGCCAAAGGAACACATACCACCCTTTAATGCACTTATGAAAAAATAAATGGAAAATCAATGAGCAAAGCATTCAAGATGCTCAAAGTCCAACATAGAGAAGACAAAGTAAACCTACAGAAAATTAGAATAAGGAATCAATAATGATAAAAGAAATGAATTATACAGAAAACACACAAAAGAATAGTGAACTTGATTTAAAAATCCCAAGCTCTTGAAAAGTCTTATGAGTGTATGTTTAAGACTTATTTAATACAATTTAAAAATCTGGAGAAAATGAACAATTATCAGAATAATATGAATTATCAAAATTGACTCAAAACACAGAAAAACCTAAACAGATGGATAAAAATAGAACAAATGTTAATAGATATAAACCTCTTCCCCTGACAAGAATACCAGACTCAGCTAGTTTTTTTTAATATGGAAATGGACCCATCCTGTGCAAAGCCTGACCCACACACATCTTACTAAATGCTTATTTAGTGAGATGCCAAGTAGGCAGGACTGGTTTGGCAGGAAAGCATATGTCATGAGGGGTGCAAAGCTGGGACCCATCCAAGTGTCCAACTCAGTCCTGCAGATGGTAGAAGCCCCGTATGGCCATGACAGCAGAAGTTCAAGATGGGAACTACATGTCAGGGTGTAGGATGGACAGTGCTGGGGATGACCAATGAGGATAGCTGTGTACCTGCTGTGCCAGATCAGCATGGGGCCTCAAAGAGCTCTGCCACCTGCCCCTATTGACCTCGCAAGTACAAGGCTCAGTCTCAGGCATCGTACCCGGGGTCCACACAGAGCCAGAACTAGCCTGCCCCTGGGGAGCCAGACAGAGGGGCAGGCCGGTGGTGGGCGAGGGCTGCTGCTGGGGTGGGAGCGGAGGGCTACGTGCCTCCAGAGACTAAGAGGGTCCCTGTGGAGCTACTCCCTCCCACCTCCTGGCAAAAGTGTGCCTGAAAAAATGCCTGGTACCCAGAACAAAAGAAGAACTCCTGCAACTCAAGGTGATGACAACTTCATTTATAGAGACTCACCAAAGAATACCCAGTAGGCACCAGTACAGTGGTAGTTTAAAGGACAAACCAATGCTGGGGGGACCTAGCACTTGGCACACCCAGCGTCTTCTGCTGCCATGGGGATGTGAACAGGCACCAACACATTGAAAACCAGCTTGGCAGCCTATGCTAAAGCCACACAGACAGCCACAGGACACCACTTCTTGAAGCATGTCCCCTAAATGCACCCATGACACAAGGACCTGTACTGGAGAGCTCCCAGAAGCTTCACTCATGGTAGCCAGACCTGGAAGCCTCCAAATGTCTACTAGATGGCGAACAAGTAATGGACAAGCTGACTGCAGCACATTCCCCATAGGAGGCTGCTCAGCATCGGACAGGTGACAAGGGTGGGCATGTGCTGACAAGAGCACAGTACGGTGCAAAGGAAGAGCAGAAAGATGACATTCTCAATGATTCTGGTTATATAGAAAAAGCAAAACCAAAGGGACAAAAAAACAGCCCAGTGGTTTCCAGGGTCTGGGAGTGGGAGAGGTGAGGACAGCAAAGAGGTGGGCTGAGGGGAGTTGGGGTCAAGGGGACAGTCTGGATCTGGCTGGTGATGGCGGTTGCATAATTAGATATTTGAAAAATGGGTACATGGGACCTGGGAGTCACTGTTCCAGCTCCTCGTGGCCCTTGGAGCAGAATAGGGGAGCCGGTGGGCACCTGTGAGCTGCCAGACCTCAGACAAGTGATATGTTCAATACTTCACAGTTTCTGTGCCTGTGAAACAGGGGTGAGGGGCCCCTGCTGCAGAGAAAGCCCACCATTCCATTGAGATTTTCTGTTGTCACAAAGATGACAGATTGGGGCCTGAGATAAATAGGAGAGTGAGGGCTCCCCACCCTGTCTGGCGCTCTGGACCTCAGGTTGCCTCCCAGCCAGCTCTGACAAAGCCAGAACCATCTGTGTCCACACATGGGGGAACACATGCCATGAACACAGGGTCCCCTCGCACACCTTGTGTGTGCCCGGCCCCCTTGCTCCAGGTGGCAGCCATGTGTCCCTTGGAGAGTGTCACTCCCAGGAGCCATCTGGTCCCGTTTGGCTTTGCCCCCAAGATGCAGCATCCAGGAGAGCAGGACTCCATCTGTCCTGACCAGGACTCTCTGGCATGGCGGTTCTCACTGCCCAGCAACTGCTCCAAAACTGGAGGCCAGAGGGGCCTGTGGCCTGGGGACCATCCCGCCCCAGGTGTGGTCCTGCAACTCGGTGCTGGTCAGGCAGGTGCTCTTGCCACCACAGCTGGCACCCCTTCTTTCTTGCTCAAAGAGCCTCTGTTTCACTTGGGGATCTGGTAAGTATGCCCAGAGCTGGGGGTGGACCCACCTGGCCTACCCACTCATGGTGAGAAGCCAGGAGGGAGGCATCTGGTGAAGACTGAGGCAAAAACCCTGCCCAGCTAGTTTTGAGAGCGTCGCTGGGCCTGTTGGCACCTCTGTGCTGTGTGTGCACCTTGCAGCCATGAGGGGAACCCAGCAGCAGGGTAGCTGTATTGGGCTGGGAACCACCTACTTGTCTGGACCCCTTACTATGTAAAGTCAGGAGCACAACCTTGAGCTCTGTCCTGGTTGGATGCCCAGCACAGCCGAACAAGCCCTAACTGCCCTGTGGGGGCTACCAAGGGCCCATTCAGCCAGGGGAGATGCTCTGAGGGGTGTCAGCAAGGTGCAGTCAGCAAGGTGCAGTGGGCATGCACTGGCAGTCACCTCACCCGGGCCTGGGAAAGCGTCCAGGGGCCAGACAGGAGCTGGACTCTGCCTCTGCCTAGGTGGCAGGAACACAGCATCTGCCCTGGCCTCAGGACAATCCCACCCATGTGGCAGCACCATGTCCCACACTGCCTATGGGCCAGACCTCCGCCCACAGACTCTGCCCCCTCTACTCCCTGCAGACCTGCGCCCCCTCACTGCACGCTTCCTCTGGAACAATCCTTCTGGGACCCGGCAGTTCGTACGAGGTCTGGACCTGGAAACCAGCCCAACTAGGAGACAGTCACTTGCACCAGGATGGTGAGGCAGAGCAGCTGTGGCAGGCCCTGGCCTGCCATGCAGCCTGTCACTGACCCGGCCGGGGCTGCTGGTGAAAGGTTGTGCAACCAAGGCTTTGCTCTGAGGGCTCTGGGGTGCCCTGAAGAGAGGATGACGGAAAGCACAGTGTCAGAGGAGGGGCTCCCACAGCCAGAGGCAGACAGAACTGGTCCAGGATGGGACTGAACTGAGGGTAGGCAGCAGGACTGCAGGGGAGGACAAGCCAGGCTCCCAAGGACAGCACCGGGCATGGGGCACCCATGGAGGGGTGGCACCGGCTCTCGGTGGCATAGGCCCTGGTTTGTTGCATTTTCTGATGTAAATACTTTCTCTTTGGCCAATTTCAAGCATGCCAGCACCACTGAAGGAGAAGCTGGAAAGAGACACATGTGATTGGCTCTCTGAGTATGTAGGCAGGTGCCTTCCCAAGAGCCCGGCAGCCCTCTGTGCTCACAGCCAGCCTTGTAAGGGAGAGGCCTTCTCTCACTACAAGTCTCAAAAAGACAGCGCATGCCCCCCTTGGGCCCTGCTCTCCTCTTGGCCACAACACAGGTCAAATCCCAGTGGGCCCACCTGAGGATATTTGACCTGTAAGGAAGAACAAGGATGGTGTGGCAAGGAGCCTCAGGCCTGGAAAACACGCCCCAGCAGGAAGTGGATCCTGGGAGCTGTAGCACTCTCCTTGATGCAGGAGGCAGCCCCCCGGCAAGGGTCCCAGGAGACGATTCCAGTACATTGTGTGGTGGCTCTTGGAAGTTTGACAAAAGCAGTGGCCCACGTTAAATGAAGTGTGTTGCAGGCTATGAGGAAGCAATCAGAAGGAAGAGAGAAATGGTGTGATAGCATCCATCTGCTCTATGAGTGGTCATTGCGATCCTTGGGAGGCAGGAAGACACTCCATTTGCCAAGGTTTAGGGGAGGCGCTGATGAGGGGATACCAGCTAGGAAGCTCCAGGGGGCTGACCTCCGTAGAACAGGCTGATGGGAGGCAATGCTGTTTCAGAACTGCCCTCCCTGATAGCAAAGGGGGTGACAGATCCCTCAGTGGCAGAGAGCAGAAGCAAGATGGGGGTGATGACAATGTCAGGCAGCAAAGGGGCTAGCCTACAGGGACCCGAGGAAAAGGCTAATAGAGTGTCGCAAGGAAACAAGGGAGGGTGAGCAGATGGCGGAGGCCGGCCGCCCCAGTGCAGAGTCACAGTGAAAGGGCACAGGTTTCAGACTCAAGCCAGTTCTCAAACTGAGAGCCCATTGACTGAGAGAGGGGCTGAGTTCCAAGAGGAAAACTCTGTAACACCCTTGCAAGTGTGTGTAACAGGGATTGATTTACAGGCACACTTTGGAGATGCAGGTTCAGTCCCAGGCCATAGTGATAAGGCAAATACTGTAGTCAAGTGAGTCAAATGAATTTTTTGGTTCCCCAATGCATATAAAGTTATATTTACATAACGACTGTAATCTGTTAAGAAATAGTACTATGTCTACAAAACCAGTGTACACACCTTAAAAATACTTTATGGCAAAAAATGCTCACCACCACCTGAGCTTTCAGCAGTCATAATTGTTTTGCTGGGGGAGGGCTTGCTTCTATGCTGACGGCAGCTGGCTCATCAGGGTGGTGGCTGCTGAAGGCTGGGTGGCTGTGACCACCTCTTAAAATAAAAAAGCAATGAGTCTGTTCCATCAAATGACTCTTCCTTTCATGAATGATTTCTCTGTAGCATGAGATGTTGCCTGATAGCATTTTACCCACAGTAGAAATTCCTTCTAAATTAGTCAGTCCACTCAAACCCCACTGCTTCATCAACAAAGTTTATGGAATATTCTAAATCTTTTGCAGTCATTTCAACAAACTTCACAGAATCTTCACCTTACAAGAAACCTCCCCTCGCTCATCCATTCAAATTTTACCATGAGATGCAGCCACCCACATCTCCTGGCTCCACTTCTAATTGTAGTTCTCTTGCTGTTTCCACATCTGCAACGACTTCCTCCACTGAGGTCTTGAACCCTCAAAGTGACCCATGAGGATTGGAATACAATTCTTCAAAAGTCGTGTTCATGCTGGTATTTTGACCTCTTCTCATGAGTCATAGGTGTTCTGAATGGCATCTGGAATGTCACCTTTCCAGAAGGATTGTCCAGATCCATCAGAAGGATCACTGTCTATGGTAGCTATAGCTTTATGAAAAATATTTCTTAAATAAGACTTGAAAGTCGAAATCACTCCTTGACCCACAGGCTTCAGAATGGTCGCTATGTCAGCAGGCACAGGAACTGCATGAATCCCACTGTCCATCTCCATCAGAGCTCTTGAGTAAGCAGGTTCACTGTCAGTGAGCAGGAATATTTTGAAAAGAATCTTTATTTCTCAGCAGGATGTCTCAGCAGTGGACTTAAAATATTCAGTAAAACAGGTTGCCAACAGCTCTGCTGTCATCCAGGCTGTTCTGATTAGAGAGCCCAGGCAGAGCAGACTGAGCATAATTCCTAAGAGCCCCAGGTTTGGGAGACGGTCAGTAAGCACTGGCTTCAGCTCAAAGTCCTCTAATGAGAGAGTCAGCCTATCCCCTGATGCTTTAAATACAGACAGGCACTGACATCTCTCTGGCTAGAAAGTCCTGGATAGCATCTTCTTGGAGCAGAAGGCTGTTGCATATGCCCTGACAACCTGCTGTTTCATGCAGCTGTCCACGTGAGTGATCTGAGCCAGAACTCCTGCATGACTGGCCACAGCTTCTCCATCAGCACCTGCTGCTTCACTTTGCACTTCTGGGTCATGGAGGTGGCTTCCTCCCTTCCGCCTCATGAACCAACCTCTGCCGCCTCCTAACGTTTCTTCTGCAGCTCCCTCCTTCACAGGACTGAAGAGCTAGGGCCTTGCTTCAGTCTTTGTCTTCAGGGAATGTAACAGCTGGTTTGATCTTCTACCCAGACCACTAACACGTTCTCCACATGAGCTGTGAGGCTGCAGCACTACCTATCAGTCGTGTGGTCACTGGAGAAGCACTTTCTGTCTCCTTCAGGGACCTTTCTGTTGCATTCACACCCCAGCTGACTAGACAGAGGCCTAGCTTTTGACATGCCTTCCTTATGAAGCTTAATCATTTCTAGATTTTGATCTAAAGTGAGAGACATGGACTCTTCCTTTCACTTGGACACTTAGAGGTCATAAGGTCATTCATTGGCCTAATTTCAGCATTGTTGCATCTCAGGGAGTATGGAGGTCCAAGGAGAGGGAGAGAGATGGGGATGGTCAGTCCATGGGGCAATCAGAGCACATGCATTTATTAAATTTAGCATCTTCTGTGGGCTCAGTTTGTGGTGCCCCAAAACAATTACAGTATGAACATCAAAGGTCACCAATCAGAAAGCACCAGAACAAATGTAATCTTAAAGAAAGGATCTGAGCACTTGAGGGTGAAAATTGGTTTAAAGTGCATGCAGGGCAAGGAAAGAATTCTTGGGAGTTAGGCTGAGCCAGGAAAAAAAAAAAGAATGCATCTGAGATATTGCAAGAATTACCAAAATGTGACACAGACACATTCGCCCCAAAGCACAGGCTCCCTCTCCAAAGGTGACCTGGCCTCTGCTGCTGGTTAATGTATGGCCCGACAGCTTCTGAGACCATCGCTGAATCCCTGGGGTGACACCATTCCTCCGATGGACCACCTGCTACTACCTGGTGACAAGTTGACTACACTGGACCGACTCTACTCTGGAAGGGGAAACAATTCATCTCACATTCCAGGTGCAAATCCACCTTTCCTCTTTCAATGGCTCAGCCAGACCCACTGACCAACCAATCAGGAACATGTCTGATGTGCCCGCAGCTTACCTCGCACAAAGGACCACGTTGTGGCAAAGGGGGCTCAGCAGTCAGCGCGTGACCACAGGACCCACTAGTCCTACCTCCTAGAGGCTGACAGCCTGGCTGGGTGGTGGGGCAAGGGGACACTGGGACAGCCTCGCAGGCACAGCTGAGCTGTCAGCTTGAAGACGACCCCCGCAGAAGGGGCCAATGTCCTCCAAAGCTAGGATGGCCACCCAGCCACACTGAGTCCCTTGTGCCAGTAGCCAGGCAGGCAGGGAGCAATGTGGCCAGGTGGCGGCTGACCTTGTCATTCACAGGGAGGCAGGACCACTGCCACAGGAGAGAGCAGGACAGCATTCGATGACCCACCAGGGTGTCTCTGGTGTTCTTGTGCCTAGTTGTGACCATATAGACAACATACGGGCATAAACAGAGACCACAGCCTGATGAGGAAAGGCAGGACGCAGACTCCTCGTGGCTCGGCTTAGGGTCACCCCTGCAGGAGCACCACCTAGATCAGGGCTGGCCACAGAGGGGCTCCGGAAGGGGCGGGTGGGGAGGCAGTGAGGACCACCCGAGGAAGTGGGAGCTGTGGTCATCTCCCTGAATTTCCCCGTGAGTCTCCCCATAATCCCGGAGAAGCTGTGCCTGAATGGGGCAAGCCTACTGTGAGAGGTAAGGAGATTTGGGCCGGCAAGGGGTGGCTGGGGTACAGGCTATGGCACCCCACCCCACGGGGCCGCACACCCAGCTCCCAGCGGCTGCTGTGAGCGGTGGCTGCTGGCTACGCACAGCTACACCCTTCTCCTGAGACTTTCCTGGAGCTGCTCACGTGAGACTGTCCCCTCCCCTGTGACCCTCAGCCAATGGCTCCATTACCAGGGCAGCAGGGAGGCGACAGGATGCAATGCTCTTCAAAGCACCCCAGGACTCAGCTGAGACTCCACGTAAGTTGAGCCCACATCTCGGCCTGGTTCCATTCCCCCTTCTATTCTCACCTGCTGACAAGTTCTGAGAGTGCCCAGCATAGGCCACTTTTCTAAGGATCCCAGTCTCAGGCTCCACATCGTGGGGACCTCACCTCAAACAGATACAAACTATTTCCGCTTTCAGCAGCACCAGGCCTGGTAGCAGTGAAGCACAGTGCGGGCACACAGTGAGCATGGGGTGAGGCCCTCCTGGGAGAGCAAAGGAGCTATGACTGCACACCCTCTCCCAGGACTAGGCTGCAGTTTCCACATGATTTCTCATTCTCATGGCCCGTCTGAGCCGCGAGCTCTGCCCAACAGTTCTGCAGGTCATTAGAGTGAACGGCCAGACAGGCAGCAGCAGGTACCTGCAGCCAAAGAGGCCTCTGTCCAGCAGCCTCCCAGCCGTGCCCTCTGGCCTGAAGCCCTGGGGAGCAGAGCACACCACTTTGTCTTTGCACCGCCCTTCCCTGGACTGCTAAGGGCCAACAGCCACTGGGTGTGTGCAGCAAAGCTCCCACGGTGAGGGGTTGACATCCAGGTCTCACCAGGCGAGAAATACCGTAAATACCACATTGTTCATACGGGCATGTGTGAGGAGACTCCTGGAGCTGATGCGGGCTTGTTGAGAGTAATTCCTGTCACATCTGGCCTCATTTTCTTTCTCTCTTTTCTCTTGTAGTGCTTAAGAAACTTTTTGTAATAGAGAACTTCAAACACATACCAAAGCAGAGAGACTAACATAGCAGCCCTGATGTATACCCATCACTCAGTCACCCTTGATGTGTGCATGAGTGCTCTTCAGCTAGAACTCTTCAGTTGTGACTCCCCCCCTTTTAACAGGGGGGGTTCTGTGAGTGCTCGTCGGCCAGACCCTCCCTCCAGGCCCAGACACTCTGCAAGGACAAGGGGTGCAGTTCTGTTTGCTCCAGTGTCCCCAGGGCATAGCACAGGCACGCACTCATCACTCCTCCATAGACACTCATAGAGGACCTGCTGCACACCCATGGTGACTGATCTGTGCAGGCACTCTGAATTTTTTAGGGCCTGGAGAAGGCAAACAGTTAAGCCATGGCAAAGTTGCCTAGAAGCACAAGGGAGGAAGCAACCCCTTTTACTCAGGCTCTGACATGCCAGTCCTGGATGCTCGTCTCTTCTCCAACTCAGTCCCCTCCTTAGGTGCTCTTTCTGCTTCTATGGCCGGTCTGCTCAGCTGGTGGCCCTGGCCCTGACCTCTGCTCCGAGCCCTAAACCACAGTACCAGCTACCTCCTTGACACCACCACTCAGCGGTCTGATGGACATTTTCCTGTTTCCTCTATGCTGGGGTCATTTCTTTGCACTCAGTGTCTATTCTAATCCCCTTTATGTACCCCAGAACACAAGGGCTCAAAGGCTGAAAATGACCTTTCTCAGACTCCCTTAAAGGCAGGATTCTGCATGTGAACTTGGGCCCTGCCACGTGTCACATTCCTGTGAGAATCAGAAGGTCTGTGGTAGCTGACTTGCAAGCTTTGACTGACCTGAACGTTGTGGTGCCTGGGCCCATGACCCAGCCTCATGTGACAGTGGGAATAGCACCTCCCCAGCCCGGGATCTCATTGCAGTGAGTGGCAGTGAAGCCCAAGCCCACTGTGGCCCCTGGTTCTGCTCCTTCAGCCTTCCTAATTCCATTACCAATCCTTTTTGCTTGGAATTCCTGGATTGGGTTCTTTTTCTCCCGAACCCTGACCCTGCCATGCTGAGCCATTCTCTTCTCACAACTAGATTGAGGCAACAGCCCCCAGTCACCTTGTTCCCATCCACACCGCTATGACCTTTTCTCCACTTAGCACGCAGAGTCCTCTTTGAAAAGCATGAAGTGAGTAATGTAACTCCCTGATCAAATACTTCCTAGGATTATGATTAGGATACCAGGACACCAGGAGGCTGGAAAACTCAGGCTACCAGGGGACCAGGAGATGGAGAAGCAGGAAAGCAAGGACAGCAGCCTCCGCAGCAGGCACTGTCTGGCCTTTCCTCCCTGACTCTCTCACTCCTCTGCACCCCACCAAGCTGCTCCCACACTGACAGCCTAGTGACAGAGACACAGAAGGTGTACTTAGGCTGAGCACCAACAGCAGTCAAGGCCAAGAGGCTGGACAGAGGGTGCAGCTGGATGGCCAGTGTGGCAGTGCACATCAGGCTGTGAGGCTGGAATGTGCTCTGATCTTGCATCTCCCAGCTGCCTTCTGCTGAGAGACTGGCTCTGCACTGAGGCCATAGGGGGGGTCTGTGCAGGAGGACACACACCTGGGCTTGCACTCAGATGGCTCCCTCTGAAAGCAGTGAGAAAGATGGACTCACAGGGAAGGACCTGCAGTGGATGGGCAGCAGAACTGGGTGTAAGCGTGAGGACAGGAAGGCAGAGGGCTGCTCAGGGTTAGCAGGCCACAGGAGAACACAGGAGGAGTGACCTTTGCAGGATAGACAGAGAGCCTTGCTCTAGAGCAGATAGCAGGTCTGTGAATGGGAGTCAAAGCACAGGTGACTCTCTTTAGTGAGCTGGGTGGTCTGCCCAGGGGCCACGCTCCTGCGAGGATGGTGTGGAGGTTCAGGCACATGTGCCCAGAGCAAGACCCATGGTCTGTCGCCCCACAGCAGCTCTCTAACTCCTGAAAGCAGCTGCTTCTGGTGTCCTGGGCAGCCAGAGGCTCCAGCTGGGCTGACAGAGCAGCCCTGCAGCTCTGCAGGGGATGCTTACCCCAGCAGAACCCCAGTCCTTGCTGCAGATTGTACCCAGCAGGAACTCATGCAGAAGAGCTCTCCCCGCTCTCTGGTTGCAAAGACGTGGGCCTAAGAGGCCAAGGGGCAACAGCTGAACAGAGAGCAACCTGTCTGTCCACCCTGAGGCCAGGTGCTCACCTCTCTCAAGGGGAGCTCAGGGAGCTGCAATGATTGGAGGCACAAATCTGGCTAGGGAATAGAGAGGGCAATGGGCTCCAGCTGGTAGGGCCTGGGACATACCATAACGCTGGAAGGGGCCAAAGGTAACTAAAAGCTTGATCACTAGGTCACCTATAGAGATAGAAACAGGAGCAGGGCAGTGGAGACACAGGAAGGGAGAAATGGGAAAGGTCAGGGTCAGGGCAGCCAGCTCCAGCCCCTGGGCACCTTCCCTGGGACACGACTGATGGTCACCCTCCCCTGTGCTGGACCCAGCCAGGTTGTGCACTGGTTCCTGCCATAGCCGGTGGGCTCACACCACATCCTCCCATATCTGAGGTGCCAGTGGAGGCTTAGGAGTGCTGGATGGCCCCCAGGATGGAGAGGCAGGCCTGTGACAGCACCTGGCCTGGCAGGTTCAGGATGGAACAGAGGTAGGAGGGTGGCCTCCTGCAAGTGCCCAAGCTTTGATTGTCCTCAGCAGGTCCACTCATGGGGGACGCAGGATCACGAAAGGGGTCCCCAGCCAGCAAGACCACTGCACCTTGGGCAGAATGGGAGACGTGCCACTGGAAGCCGGAGTCCCGCCTGCTAACACGTGTTCACACTGCTTTCGTGGATCCTGAGTAAGGAACACTGAGTCAGCCACCCATTAGTGGTCATAGGATGTTCCGTGTGTGTGCACAGGTGAGACTGGCAGTGGGAGCACCTACCACTTCTTCATGATCAGCTGAAATATGTCCCTTAGTGGGCCTCTCCTTGGCTGATTCAGCAGGTACCATTTGTTTTCACTGATTTTTTCTTTACAACTTTAGGCATTTGTGTTTTTCACAGTATGTTCCGGGCACACCATGACCACAAGCAAGCCCAGGGCCTGCACAGACAGGGAAAAGGTTGGTGCCCCCAGGCATGCCTGCCTTGGCTTGTGCCAAGGGCCCAGCTTCTCCTCACATGCACCACCAGCTGCAGTGGGGTACCAGAGCTTCCCTGGAGGGTCTAGGGTCTAATCTCTATTGCCTTGGGATGACTTCGGGGCAGGGGGGTACACAGGGAAGGCAGCCACGAGCATTCCAGTCTATCGCCACTGCCCACTGCCCTCCTGGTCCTGCAGGTGCAGGCATCGGCCAGCAGGTCCACACGCATCTCACTGCGGGTCCTCTTGACCTGCTCCTGCCCCTACAAGGCATGTGGATGTTGCAGCCCCAGGTCTTGTTTGTCTGGTACCCGGCTAACTGGCACCGCAGGAGCCAGTGTGGGGCTGCAATGAGTGGAGCAGCAGGATCATTCATGCCACCTTGCCTTAAATTGGTATTTTGTTCCTCATTCTTTTTTGCATTTATATGATTCTTCATAATTTGCATTAAAATACTGTCTATCTTGATGACTTATGTTTTTGGCATATTCCCTTAAAGTGTGTGCCAGAGGCAGTGCCTCACCTGCTCTTGGTCCTGTAAGGTGTTGGTGGCCCTCCAGGGCTCTTGGCCAGTCAGGCAACCGACTGAGACCAGCACTCCCTCACCTGTGGGGCGTGGAGCACTGTGTCCCCTGGGACAGGCAGGCAGGGGCACTGGCTGGCCTGACAGCCTGAGAACAGGCTCCCCACTCCAAGTCTGTGAGCCGACCTAGAAATCCCTCTCACTGTCACCAAGCCCCTCCCCACATGTGCCAGGGACACCACCTCCCTTCTCCCTCGGGGGCCTCCTAAGGCCCCTTGGGCACAATCTCTACCCAAACTCCTGCTCCAGCACCACAGACCCCGGGTTCACTCTGGGCCTCCACCTGCCCTCCCGCCTACGGCTGCTGGTGCCCTGCCTGGGCTGCTTGTTTTCCTCTGACATCATTTAGCTCTGCCAGGAGAAGAACCAGCACTGTGTTTCTGCTGACCTTGTCATTTCAAAGCAGGAGCAGAGAAGACACACAAGGAGGAAACCCTGCCAAAGAGGCTGGGTCCTGGCCCCTGGCTGGAGCTGTGGAGTGTTCCCCCTGCCCCATTGCCAGCTTTGCCTCCTTGCACACTGCTTGGGCACAGGGCTGGCTCAGATGGCTGATTTCTCTTTGTTTTAGAAA
Source organism: Manis javanica (assembly GCF_040802235.1). Taxonomy (NCBI): domain Eukaryota; kingdom Metazoa; phylum Chordata; class Mammalia; order Pholidota; family Manidae; genus Manis; species Manis javanica. The sequence continues at coordinate 108,562,555 of NC_133161.1, read as the reverse complement.
AAGCAACTGTTCTCTGCCTCTTGCCAGGAGCAACAGCCTTCCGGCTCCTTGTGAAGAGATCCCTGTGGGGAAGTATGGGGTCTGAGAGTCATGGTCTGCAGAGCCTCTCTCACTGCCCAGCCAGGCAGTGGGTTCTGCCCACTAAGACCCTGGGCCCCAAACCCCCAGCAGGGATGCTGAGCTTCCCAGAGCCTCTACCCAACAGAGGTGGCTTCCTGGACCTCCAGGTCATAGGGCTGGAGTCTGGTACAGCAGTACAGGACCTCGCCTGCCCTCCCCTGACCCCCCATCCACTCCCTACACTCTCAGCACAAAATCAGCCCCAGGAGCAAACCGTGAGCATGCGAAGCCAACCATGAAGCGGGACCTGCAGCAAGCACTCTGGAACCCGGACACAGTGCAGAGCTACCTTGTCCTTCTTGGCACTCTCCATCCTGGCTCTGTCATCCGGCACTGGGACAGCAGCCAGCCACGAGAGCCAGGCTCTCAGTGCTCCCCAACAGGCTTCCAAAGCAGGAAATCCCAAGGCTTCTTCCAGCCCAGCTCGTGGCACCCAGGGGGCCTGGTAGAACACAGCCCACCTTCCAGCTGGTCTCTGGCTTGAGCTTCAGCCACACAGTTTCTTCCTTTTCATTGTCCCCCAGAGAGAGATGAGCCTTCTCTCCCAGGCCTTGCCCACCTGGGACCTGTCCTGGGACTCTTCCCCACCTAGGCCTGGCCAGGCCAGGTATCTCAGCGTGGGGCCATCGCAGGCTCCAGGCTGCTCGGTGCTGAGCCGTGACGACGTGGTGTCCTCTGGATGGACCTGCAGGGACAGCCCTGTACCTTGTGCCTGCGGGCAGCTGCAGTGACTGCTCCGTCAGTCTCCAGCCTGCCTCCTGGGGCCCAGCCACGGCCCAGGGTTCCTGCTGCCACCAGGTGTGAGAGGGGATTCCCCTGCCAGGGCCCTCTGCACTCCTGCCTGTGCCCGTGCTGCCGTGGCAACCAGCCGGGGGGCCTCTGCACTCATGCCCACAGCCTCGGCGGGCCCGCCGTCCTCTCATTAGAGCTGCCATGCAGAAAACTGGGGTTGATGCAGAAAGCCTCCATCCCCATCACCATAGCAACAGCCCAGTCACCTTGTCACTGCAGACTTTTCGACCTATGCAGCCCAGGGCAGTGTCACAGGCTCTTCTAAACTCAGAGGCCCTGGAGTCTGGGAGCCAGAGAACAGGGAGTGGGCAGCTTGGCCACCGGCACTGCCATGCGGCCAGGACACCACGAGACTGGTCATTGTCTTCTCTGTCTCCCGAGATGAGCCAGAAGAGTGGGCCCAGCGGGAACAGAGCCCCTGGGCCCAGTTCTCAGCTAGGGCGCAGGCACACCCACACCTCTGGGAAGCCCCCAGGAACAGAGCTGAGCAGCTGCTGACTCAGGGGGTTCACTTAACCACTCTCTCAATAGGTGCCTCTGTCTAAGAATTGGGCCTGGTGTGCACTCTGTGCATACAGTTCTTCTCAACCAGGACTGGCCACACTGCAGTGCCTGCCATGACTGGTGGCTTCATACCAGACAGTGTGGTGCCACGCCCTGGGCCAGCAGCTTTTAGAGGTCCAGAGCAGACGAGTGGCCAGTGAGACCTCTCCAGATGAACACACCCTAACACTCCTAAGCCAGCTTCCTGTTGCCGGTCACCTGGCCGGTTTCTGTTTCCCTGTTATGAATCCTTGTGTTTGACCAGAGTCAATGTGTGCACATTTCTTCTGGATGCTTCCTAGAGGCCCAGTTGCTAGGCCGAATGCTGTTGGCATGCTATATTTGGGTAGAGAGTCTAGCCAGTCTAGGCAGCATTCTTGGGGGCTGTTTCCTTTGCTGTCGGTATTAGCAACTAATTGTCTAAATGTAAATGTGGCACCTGATGCCCTGCCTGCCTCAGCCTCAGCTCCCCTGTGACTGATCATCTCTGCCCAGTCCTGTGCTAATACTGCACTCAGTTTGTATACATAACTTTTTAATTTTTTGGTATCTGGTGGGGCAAGCATCCCCTTTCTTTCTACAAAATTTTCTTTACCATGGGCCATTTATCTTTTACATAAATCTTATTATCTACTCATCCCATTGTGAAATGCACTGAGCACATGCTCAGACCCTCCTTTATGTCCTCCAAGTGAGTTTTATCGTTTTCCTGTAAGTGTGCAAATCTCACACACTTCTTGCTAGATTTATTCCTAAAGAAAGGCAATATATCTGGTAGGATATGGAGAGATTGTCATTGTAACTGGTTTAAGGCTGATTAAAAATGTATGGTCACCAAAGTGCTTTGCATGTATTCTGTCATTTGCTCAGACAGTCCTGGGGCAGCAGGCAGGATGGCATTATTATTACCACTTTCCAATGAGGTCATGGTGAGGGGTAAAGGCACGGCCTGCAAAGAAAGGTCTGCACTTACCGTTCCCCAAGGGGTCCTTGGCACAGCCTCCTGCCAAGGACAGGGGACAAGGCAGTCCCTCATGCAGAAATCCCAGGACCCACCGCATAACTCTGCCCTCCCTGGCCACAGGTGACTGGAATGTCACCTGATCTAATAACAGTCACACTGCATGAGGGCCAGAGTGCTAGGTGTGGCCTTTTAGGAGACATCTGCCCAAGAGGGACTACTTGAAACCATGGGTGGTTTTACTGAGGGCCTCAATGTGGCAGACATTAACCTCTCCCAAAGGACAGCCTTGCGACCCCTCCCTGGAGTGAGGCAGAGATGGGGTGCACACTTAGCTGAAGAATCTGGGGACAGGGTGGGGCACTCTCCTCTCCAGTAACTCCTGGACTTGAGCTCCAGAGCAGCCCTGCCAGCCCCGCCCCCAGCGGCACCTGCCCACCCTGGGACCCGTTAGACCTGCACAACCCCTTGCACACTTCCGCAGAGTGTCAGACTCAAAGTCCTTAGCTTTGCTCTGATTGGACGGCCTACCTGATGGCCGCGGATGGCCTGCATTGATTGGCTGAGGCCTAGCTGATGTGCTTATCTGTAAACCAGTCTCCGTGGTAGTAGGAATGGGCTTGTGTTGATTGGCTCAGACCGCGGGGGTATGCTGGGGGGGGGGGGGAGGAGCTGGGGGAGTTCAGCTGGGGGAGGTCGGTGCTCAGAGTGCTGATCAGGGGGTGGGGGAGGTTGGGCACAATGTTCTGAAGGGCTGGGCTCACAGGGGTACTTGGCGGGGGCTAAGCCCCTGAGCTTTCAGATTCTTGGTGAGGACTTCTGTGATCTCTCCCAGCCTGCTTTCTGCTCTTGGGGGTCCTGGGGACCAGGCTGCCTTTAGGCCGAAGACCCTTTGGTGGTGGCCTGTGGGTAAAATTGAAACATTTCCTGAATAACTCGCCTGGCCTTAGTATCAATAGGCGTTCAGAGGTGGAAAGAAGTGTGGCTTTAGTACATTTGCATCTTTCCTCAGGGGTGGAGAGAAGTTCATCTCCATTTCAATGGGTGATTACCTGGGCAACAGAGGGCTTATCTGTACCTGAGAGGTGAGGGGAGGGCCGGTGTGTGGCTGCTGGAGCAGAGAAGAAAGACGTATTGGGACTGCAGTTTGTGAGAAATAAACGGGTCTTAAACTTTATTTCTCCCTTTGACTGATTTTGGTTTTTAGAAGTATTTTGCCCCAGGATTTCCTTTCCCCGGACCTACATGGCCAGTTCTGCCCCTCTTACAGGGCATCTGCCTGCCTCCTGCCCCTCTTCCTATTCTGCAGACTCTTTCCCACTCCACTTTATGTGGGAGGTTCAGCCATTCAGGTCAAGCCTAAATGAGCATGTGCCCAGCTTGGGCCACACATTCATCTCTGGGCTGCCCCTAGAGACGGTGGGGAGCTGCCCGGAACCCCGCCCCCGTGGATGGCGGGGAGGCCCAGGCGGGTGCAGCGGCAGAGGGTGCAGCTTCACCTGTTATTATCCCCCCAACTGTGGGGCTTCCAATTGGGGAGCCCCTAGTGGAGAATTGGTCTAGGGTAAAGTACCGCCTGGAGGCTGGGACCTTCCCCAGAACTGGGGAAAGGTGGCAACACTGGAAGATGCAAGATTAGGTCTCCACGAGTTGGAAAACTGCTTAGATACCTTAGGGGACCGCGTAGCGGCTGGCATTGTAGGGTCTCTTCGAGATAGTGGAAAATGTTATACAGGAGAGAGGATTATCGAGAGGGTTAGCGAGGAGATAGAGGGACTTAGGTGGGAGAGAGACACACTTTGGCATCGCTTGGAGGAGCTGGGCGATAGCCTATGGGGTGCCGCTAAAGACGAGAGACAGTTACTGAAAAGCCAGGAAGATTCCTTAGCAGCAGCGACGGGGGAGGTGGCAGAAAAAGCCGCGTTGTAGGGAGCCGTGGGGGAGGGGAGGAAAGAGCAGGGCCTTCAGCCCCGGAGATGGAGGAGGAGTGGGGGGGGGGGGAGGCGGGCCATGGGCCGATCTGCTGCGAGGCCACTGCCTGAGGTACCAGCCTTTCCGGTCTTAAAGGACCACCGAGCTGTGATTAAGAAAGTAAAATGAAACAACCTCGGGCTTGTCAGGGGGAGGAGCAGGCCCCACTCCAGGTTGTGAAGCTCTCCATGCTCTGCCCCTAAACCCAGAATGGGCTGGTGGACAGGAGCGTCAGGTACAGACAGAGACAATCGGATTCTCTGCCTACGTGGCTTTTACATCTCTGGGATGTGGGTGTGGAAAACATTGTTGTGTCGGTTACTGAGATGAGTATAATGGCTTCCCTGAAGGCTCACCCTTCCCTCCGGCAGCAGTTGCAAAATGACCATCATGCCTCAGGGAATCAGACACTCCTGGAATGGCTGACAGCTGCCATCAGGATAGTTTGGCCTAATCAGGGTGATTTACTGTATTTTCCCAGTACTTGGAAAATGTATGCAGAGCTCCAACTGTAGGAATTGGGTATGAAAAATATCATCTATAATATGGACCCCCAGGGCCCTGATGAGGACATGTTCACTGTAGAAATGAGAAACCTAGTGCTCCATACAGCTCCCACATCTCTGTTTGGGTCCCTAGTGACTACTGAAGGGCCCCCACCAGTAAGATGGCAAACTTCCGGCTTCTCTTGGGGGGGGGTCCTCAGTTCCCGCCAGCGCCACCTGAAGCCCAATCACCTCTCGCCCCCCCTCCCAATCCCAGCACCTAGCCAACAGTCAACAGCCCCGTAGAAGTGACACCTCAATCAATTCATGCCCCTTCCTATATAACCCAGCACCTTTCCCTAATAAAGCAGAATTCTCCGGTGAATTGCTGCTATGTGTCGCTCCTTTCCTTTAATTGGTGCCGAAACCCGGGAGATGGGACACCCCAACTGGGCCCCGTCTTCCCCCCGACACCAGCAGCAGCTTGCCCTCGTCCTCTTTTTCCGGCGCTGGCTCATCACACTCACCACTCCTCTCTGGCCTTTAGGTAAGTTTCCCCCCCCCCACCCGGAGTGGGCCACTCTTCCCCGAGCTATCGCAGTGCCATTGACCGTGATCATCTGGCAAGGTCCTGATGCTCGGGGATAAGGAGGGAACTCTCCCCGCCTCAGGCCTTCATGGCTGCGGCGGACCCTCAGGCCCCTCCTCCAACAGCCATAAATCCCCACCTCAGGCCTTCACGGCTGCGGTGGACCCTCAGGCCCCTCCTCCGGCAGTCATAAACGCACTCACTGTACCTTCCATCAGTGCCGAAACTTTTTAAGCAAAATTTCCCCGGGGTGGGCCACTCTTGCCCAAGCTATTGCAGTGCCATTGACCGTGATCGTCCGGCAAGGCCCTGATGCTCAGGGACGAGGAGGGAACTCTCCCCACCTCAGGCCTTCACAGCTGCGACAGGCCCTCAGGCCCCCACTCCAACAGCCATAAACGAGGTGACCACTTTGCGGATGAGAACGCTCCCTTTCCACCCCCCCTCCTCCTTCTGTTCCGTCTGCCGAAATCTGTTCTGTCTGCCAAAAACTCCTAGCGCTAGGTACCTCGTGACTCCGGCAAACTGCCTTCTTAGGGAAGTCTGGGTGACGACCCACACTTCCTAAGAAATTCCGACTAGTGTACGAGTTTCCGCAGACCACCAAGGATCATCGGGGACGCCCTTTGTCTCCTTGCGGTCTGCTTCCAGTCCGAGGATCTCCATTCCTCTTCCCCTGTTTGTCTCCTCTGTCCTTTAGCCATGGGAGCCTCCTCATCCCTCCCTGAAAGTTCACCGCTTGAATGCCTGCTTAAGCATCTGGCTACCCTCTCCCTGATGCCTGATATAAAACCAAAACTTCTCCGTAAATATTGCTCCCAAGATTGGCCGACATACCCCCTAGACAATAACAACCAATGGCCTGCAGGAGGAACTCCTGATCCTAACATCACTCGCAATCTCTTTAACTACTGCCAGTGCCTGAAAAAGGAAGGAGATTCCCTATATGGAAGCTTTCCGCCTCCTCCTCTCCCCCACCCCCTCCCAAGTTCTCCTAGCCTGCAAGCCGTCTCCCTCCCCTCCACACACTCCCAGTCCCTCTTCGATTACCTTTGACCCGGCCGACAAGCCTCCGCCATACAGACTTCCCCCTTCAGCCCCTCCCCCTCCTACAACCCCTCCACCCTCCGCCCCCGCCGCTGCCTCTTTCCCCACGGCGAAAGACTCCTGTCCTCTCCCTTCCCCTTCTTCTCCTAAAACAGCCCCTCCCCCTTCCTCTGCCGACCCCGTCGCCTCTTTCCCTGCAGAAGCCTCCCGTCCTCTCCCTTCCCACTCCTCCGCTCCCTCCACCACCATCTCCTCCCCCACCTCCCCCCCTCCATCCCCCTCACCTCCCCCCCTCCCGCAGATCGAGTCTGAGCCTTTCAGCCCCCCTCTAAGTTCCAGGAGCCTCCTCCGTCTTTGCCCCCTCAGACTCGGTCCCGAGGGCCTCCCAAAATTATCGCGGCTTTGCCCCCATCACCTGTTTCCTCAGCACAGACTGAGCCAGAACCCTTCAGTCCCCCTCAGACCCGGTCCCGAGGGCCTCCCAAAATTATCGCCCCCCTCCGGGAAGTAGCAGGATCCAAAGGCATCATGTGCGTTCACGTCCCTTTATCCTTAGGAGATTTAGCCCAGCTAGAGAAACGCCTAGGTTCCTTTTCCACTGATCCCATGACATACATCAGGGAGTTTCAATGGACCCTCCAGTCTTACAGCCTCACACATCATGACATTTTCATGCTCCTGGCCAATACTCTCCACTCTGAAGAGCGTACATGAGTTTGGGACTTTGCCCAAACGCATGCTACCGAAACCCACAGGACTGACCCCACCTATTCCCCTGGCCCCACTGCTGTCCCCGAACAAGACCCACACTGGAATTATAACACCACCGTGGGTCTCTACTCTCGAGATATTTTTGCATCCTGCATAATAGCAGGTCTGAAAAAGGCAGTTCGTAAAGTAGTCAATTTTCAAAAGCTCCAAGACATAATTCAAAAGAGAGACGAAACCCCCTCCAAGTTCTTAGACTCACTCAAGCCCCATTACAGTATAACAGCCTGGACCCAGAAACACCTGAAGGAAGACATGTCCTTATGACATACTTCCTAGCTCAAAGCTACCCCGACATTAAAGCTAAACTCAAAAAGTTAGAACAGGGCCCCGCTACCCCACAGACTGAGATCCTAACAGTGGCCTTTAAAGTCTTCCATAACCGGGAGGAGGAGAAAGAACGCCGTAAACAAAAGGCTGATCAGGCCAATTTCCAAATGTTGGCTCAGATGATAAAACCATAACCTGGGCGCCCCTCTACAAACAAGACCCCCCCAAGAGCTTGTTTCTGGTGTGGAAAAGAGGGACATTGGTCAAGGGCGTGCCCCTCCCCCAGATCTCCTACCACCCCATGCCCCAGATGCCACAAAAAAGGCCACTGGGGGTCTGATTGCCCAACCATCTGAAGGGGAGGCTGGATGAACAACCCCCATCCTAAGCCCGCCGTAGTGGGGCTGGCAGAAGATTGACGGGGCCCGGGGGCTTCTCGCCCAACCATTTCCATCACCAAACAGGAGCCCAGGGTCACTTCAACAATAGACGGTCGCCCCATCTCCTTCCTCCTAGATACAGGAGGCACCTTCTCAGTCTTGTGAGAATACCGGGGCCCTACCATGCCAGCCATTACTCCTATAGTCAGGGTAGGAGGTAAACAGATTTTCCCATTAAACCCACCCCCCTTTTATGCACAATCCTAAAAAATCCCATACCTTTCTCCCACTCCTTCCTAGTTATGCCCCAGTGTCCCATCCCTTTACTAGGACGAGACATCCTTTCCCTCCTCCACGTTTCCATAACTATATCCACTCCCACAGCCCCCAGTACTCCCTTTCTGATGGCCCTCATAGCTGACAAACCCCCTCTACCCAATGAAAGCTCCAGTTCTGCCTTCATACACCCTGTAAATCCCAAAGGTTGGGACATTACAAGCCCCTCCGTGGCCCTATGTCCCCCTGCCTCTATCAAATTACATGACCCCTCTCAGTATATCTGTCAGGCCCAATATCCCCTAACCACTTCAGCCCTCATAGACCTCCAACCCATCACTCAAGATCTCTTAAACAAAAATTACCTCAGACCCACTCACTCCCCATTTAATACCCCCATATTAGCTGTTAAAAAAACCAATGGATCTTTCTGCCATGTCCAAGACCTTCGCCTCATCAACATAGCCGTTGTCCCTATCCATCCCTTAGTTCCAAATCCATACAGCCTTTTATCGCAGATCCCTGCCTCGGCATCCCACTTCTCAGTCCTAGATCTCAAGGACGCATTTTTTTCTATCCCTCTAGACCCCTCCTCCCAAGATTTTTTCGCCTTCACCTGGACGGACCCATGCACCAGACATTCTGAACAACTCACTTGGACAGTTTTGCCACAAAGCTTCCGAGATAGTCCCCATATTTTTAGACAGGTCCTAGCTCAGGATCTCAAACAGTTTCATCATGATCGCTCCAAGTCCACTTTATTACAATACATGGACAATCTTCTACTCTGCAGTCCCTCATGGGAACGGTCTCAACTTGACACTGCCTCCCTACTTAACCTTCTAGCTTCCAGAGGTTACCAGGTATCCCCCGTCAAAGCTCAAATCTCTTCCCCTCCTGTCACTTACCTCAGATTCCTTCTATCTCAACAAAGAAAGTCCATTACCTTGGACAGAAAACGGCTCCTCTCTGACCTGCCCGTTCCCAAAACCAAGACAGAAATCCTTTCCTTTCTAGGCCTGGCTGAGTATTTTAGAGCGTGGATCCCTAACTTCTCCCTGTTGGCAAGACCCCTATATGACCTCAGCAAGGGCCCCCCTAAAGAACCATTATCCTCCTCACCCAGACACTCCTTCGTTAAGCTCTGTCAAGCCCTTGTAGAAGCCCCAGCTCTCCATCTCCCTTCTCATTTGTCGAAGCCCTTCTCATTATACATTCATGAGAGGTCCAGTCAAGCTCTAAGAGTCCTAAGCCAATATTATGGCCCATCCTTTCCCCCAGTAGCTTATCTCTCCAAGCAATTAGACCCCACAGTTCGGGGATGTGCCCCCTGCCTATGAGCATTAGCCACTAGACAGCTCTTGCAGAAGGCAGCTCATAAACTGACATTCAGGGCGCCCCTTACCATTCTGTCCCCACATCACCTAAAAGATCTCTTAACCTACAAAAGTTTACAGACTCTCCCTCCCTCAAGACTCCTGACCTTACTGTCCTCTTTCCTCCAAAATCCCGTTCACCCCCTTTGCCATCCATACCCAAATCATGACTTTTTCCTCCTTTACTGCGCTCTCGCTTTTTTTCCGTCATTCCTATTGTCTTCCCCACCACCCCAGCCTCCTTTGTATGGCGATTCAAAGTCAGACTTACACACAGCATCAAACAAAAGTTACTGCCCTCATTGCCACACCAGACTGCCCTCTGAAAAGCTGCTCTGAGCCTTTATACCTCCACTTTCCTCCCTCCACTGAAGTGTTCACTAGCCGCTACCCTTATTCTCCCTACCTCTGCTTACTCTATGACCAAAAACAAGCTTATTCCAGGCGATAGCCAGACACCTACAGATGTCCCTACTGGTCTTGCGCCATTCGCTACATGGGTAACTTCCAGTACCCACAGTATTACTCCTTCAACCGTTTCATGAAATATCCCAACGGCTCATTCTCCTTATCAATCCCAGATCCCTGAGACTCTCGATGGGCCGCCGGAGTCACAGCCTCAGTTTACTATGGGGGGGTCCTCAACCCCCCACGGTACCCTTCATATCTCTCGAAAGTATGTTCCCTCTCATTCCCAGATCTCTCAAGTTGCATCAGATAGCAGACATTCCGAAAAAGTCATTATCCAAACTCTTGACAGCGCCTCTTCATCTTCTTATCCCCGCCCCTCTTCCCATTTCTCCTACTCTTCATTACAGCTCATTCAGGACACCACCATCTTTCTCAACCACACCCTTAACACAGCCAATTGTTTCTTGTGTGCATCACTACAGCGCCCACTGCTGGCCGCCGTGCCCCTTAATATTTCCAACTACTCCTTCCGTGCAGAAAGACAACCCCTCTGTCCCCTGGCAGACATACCCCTATGGGAACCAGAATATGCAGATAATCTCACCATCCACCACCTGTGTAGGCCCAACTCTACCCCCCTCCAGCGCACTTCATTGCCTCTCTATCTACACCCCTACCTCCGGCTCTAAGACTTTTACGCAACCGGGACACTTCTTTTGGTGTAATGGCAGTCTTTTCAACTCACTGCCTCTCAACTCCGATACACCCTGCATTCTCATCACCCTAATCCCACAGCTTACACTTTACAGCATGGCAGAATTCCTTGAGCTCCAACCTCCCTTGCCCTCGTGCACAAAAAGGGCTGCTTTCCTTCCCATCATGGTCAGTATCTCTTTGACCACCTCAGCCATTGAGGCAGAATTTTCTGGGGGAGCCTTGGGTCACTCTCTATGGGCAATTAAAGATCTCAACGCCAAACTTGAGAGAGGCCTGACATCCAATGCCGATTCCCTAGCCTCTCTCCAAAGACAGGTCACTTCGCTAGCTAAGGTCACCCTTCAAAACCGGCGGGCCCTAAATCTGCTTACAGCCAAGAAGGGCGGCACCTGCGTCTTCCTCTGGGAAGAGTGCTGCTATTACATCAATGAATCCAGCATTGTAGAAACTGACATTACCAAACTTACCCATCTTGCCTCCAGCCTCCACTCTGCTTCCAATTCCAACCCATTCTCTTCAATACTAACAAACCCCCTCCTCACCTGGCTCTGGCCCATTGCAGGCCCCATAATAATCATTCCCCTCGCCTGTCTCTTCTTACCCTGTATAATAAAGTTCATCAAATCAGAAAAATCTCTAATTAAGCTTTCAACCAGCTTTTACTCAGGAACTACCAGCTTCTGGCCACAGAAGATCCCTCACCCTCACGTGACCTCCTCACCACACGCTGAGATGGACCCCTCTCTCCACTGGAAACTGTTCCTGGAAACAATGGCTGCAGACGCCTGGCCCCTGACACCCATATCCTCTTGGCACCATTGGAATCAACAGGTCCTCGACCTATGGTTACAGGGAATCTTCATTGATTTCCAACCTGAAGAAGTCCACATCTACTCATCCTTACTGTGGGGAGTCCTATCAACCCTTTCCTCCCAGTCCTCAAGCCCTCACTCCCTTCTCCGTCCCCATTCAGCAGGAAGCAGCCAGAGAGAAAGCAATGTTCACAACCCCATAGAGGAGAAAGGGGGGAATGAAGGGCCCCCACCAGTAAGATGGCAGACTTCCGGCTTCTCTTCGGGGTCCTCAGTTCCTGCCGGCGCCACCTGAAGCCCAATCACCTCTCGCCCCCCTCCCAATCCCAGCACCTAGCCAACAGCCAACAGCCCCGTAGAAGTGAACACCTCAATCAATTCACGCCCCTTCCTAAATAACCCAGCACCTTTCCCTAATAAAGCAGAATTCTCTGGTGAATTGCTGCTATGTGTCGCTCCTTTCCTTTCAACTACTCTTGCCCCCCAGCTAGGACAACCCATAAGAGAGGCTACTCGTACTTTAGCAGATCTGGGGGAGGATGAAACAATAAGGGCACATGGGGAAGTTCAGGCCATGACTGAAAGGAGAGGTGCAAAAGACCCTGAGAAGGTCTCGAGGACCCAGATTGTGGGTTGATTTGATAAAGACCAGGGTAGTGAAAGAAAAACGTGATGGGCAGCCCAATAGAATCTTAATAGAACTGTAGCACAAATTAAAGTCAGAGCAGCAGTTCCGGCCTCTGAGGTCCAGGATGTGGAAACCAGAGTAAAGGCCTCATGCCCGGCCTGTGTCCCTGCAAAACTTCCTAGGAGACAGTACTCAGGATTTGCCTGAGCCCTCACCCCCACAGGGGGATGATAGGGCATCACAGTTCGACTGAGTGGGAGGTTAAGGACCCCACCTTGGGAGACATGGTGGGGACCGGAGGCCACATGTAGAATTAGCAATTCATTGGTCCCCTGTGTATGTACAATGTGTCCTCGCACTGGTGGACACAGGAGCTGAATGTTCTTTGATTTATGGCAACCCTGAGTGTTTTCCTGAGACCCCCCTGCTGTAATAGATGCCTATGGGGGTAAGGTAATTAGAGTGAAGAAAGCCCAAATCCCATTGGGGGTAAGGCGCTTACCCCTGAAGAAGTACACCATGTACATTTTTCCCATCCCTGAATATATTTTGGGGTAGATATCCTGCAGGGCCTGTGGTTACAGACCACTGCCGGTGAGCTCCGACTGAGGGTATGTGTGGTTAAGCCAGTTCTGAGGGGACATGCTAAGCACCCACCTGTAACTCTGCCTGTACCTCAGTGGGTGACAAATATTAAGCAGTATAAAAGCCTGGGGGGCACAAGGAAATTGGAGAAACTCTACAGGAGTTGGAGAGGGTGGTCATCATAAAGCCCATTCATAGTCCTTTTAATTCCCCAGTGTGGCCAGTGAGAAAGCCAGATGGCTCCTGGCATATGACTGTAGACTACAGGGAATTGAATAAAGTCACACCCCCTTTGCATGCTCCTGTTCCCTCTTTAGCAGACATTCTGGACACCCTCAGCCATGAGGTGGGAATGTATTATTATGTAAGACTTTGCTAATGCTACTCTTCTCTATCCATATAGCACAGGAAAGCCAGGAACAGTTTGCCTTCACATGGGAAGGCTGGCAGTGGACATTCACTGTCCTTCCACAGGGATACCTCCACAGTCCCACCATCTGTCATGGACTTGTAGCCCAGGACTTGGCCACATGGAAGAAACTGCAAATGGTGTGGTTGTATCACTACACTGATGATATTATGCTCACATCTGATTCTCTTTCAGATTTAGAAGGGGCAGTTCCTAGACTGTTGCAACATCTACAGGAGAAAGGATGGCTGTGAACAGCATGAAGGTTCAGGGACCTGGTTTGTCTGTAAAATTCTTGGGGGTTGTCTGGTCAGGTAAAACTAAAGTTGTTCCTGAAGCAATCATAGACAAAGTCCAGGCTTTCCCCACCTCTACCACTGTGGCAGTTTTAAAAGAGTTTTGGGGTCTTTTGGGCTACTGGAGAGTGTTTATCCCACACTTGGCACAAATTCTAAAGCCCTTAAACCAGTTGGTATAAAAGGGCATCAGATGGGACTGGGATGAGACATGTGCAGCAGCTTTTATTGCTGCCAAGCTGGCAGTCAAGGCCATACAGGCCTTGAATGTAATGGACTCATCAAGGTCCTGTGAACTACATGTTCATGTAACTGAAGATGGTTATGGATGGGGTCTTTGGCAGCCGCTTGAACAGACACACCAACCCATTGGATTCTGGTCACAACTATGGAAAGGAGCAGAGGTCCAGTACACCTTGGTAGAGAAGCAACTGGCTGCTGTGTACCACGCCTTGCTGGCTATGGAGCCCATCACTGAACAACTCTGACCAAGGTAATAACCACCTATCCCATCGTGGGGTGGGTTCAAGACTGGACCCAAAGGCCAAGAAGTGGCATGGCACAGACACCTACACTGGCCAAATGGGGCACATATTTACAGCAATTCCGTGCCCTCTCTACTGGCCCCTTAAGTGGATAACTCTAACACTTATTGGACCCAGTGACCTATACCAGTGGAAAGCAGGAATAAATTGCTTTGGAGCCATTGGTAGCCAAGAATCTTTATCATAAGGGAAAAGCCCCTATACCTGAAGATGCTTGGTATACAGACGACTCCAGCTGTGGTCAGCCCCCGAAGGGGAGGGCTGTGGCTTTCCATCCTAAGACTGAGACAATATGGATGGAGGACAGAGAAGGGAAAAGCAGTCAATGGGCTGAGTTGCAGGCAGTATGGCTTGTGATCACCCAGGAGCCTTCCCTCATAGTTGTCTGTGCTGACAGCTGGGCCATCTATCGGGGCTTGACCCTTGGCTACCAACATGGTACCAGGCCAAATGGATGGTTGGTCACCAGCCCCTTTGGGGGTAAGAGTTGTGGCAAGACCTATGGGCCTCTGGTCAGACTGAATGTTACTGTATATCATGTGACTGGCCATTGCCTTTGGTATCCCCAGGGAATGATAAAGCTGACACATTGGCTCAGGTGCGTTGGCTTGAAGGAAAGCCTGCCTCTGATGTGGCCCAATGGCTACATCAGCATTTTTTGCATGCGGGGCAAAAGACAATGTGAGCTGTAGCCCGTTGGTGGGGCTGAAGAAATCAGCTGAGCCGGGCAGGAGTGCCTTGTGTGCTCTAAGAAGGACTTATACCAAGTCTTGCAGCAACATGGGACAATAGTAAGATGGCCTATACCGCTTATCAGGTGGCAGATAGACTATATTGGGCCTCTGCCCATAACAGAAGGATATCATTATGCCATGACTTGTGTGGACATGGCAACTGGACTACTGATTGCTTTTCCTGCACATTGTGCAGATCAGCAAACCAGCAAGAGGGGCCCAGAGCATCTCTTTGCAGCCTATGTTTGGCTGTAGGTGATTGAGAGCGATCAAGGCACCCACTTTACTGGACATGCGTTAAAGGATGGTTACAGCAATTAGGAATGAAGTAGAAGTTTCATGTACCATATGGCCTTACTGTGGCAGGCATGATAGAGAGGGACAATGGTTTGTTGAAATCTGGCCTGAAGTTAGACACCAATAGTCTATGGGGCTGGTCAGTTCGCCTTTGGACAGTGCTACAGCATTTGAATGAGAAACCACGTAAAGGAGCTTTGAGCCCTGTGGATATGCTAACACACCTTGCTGCCACTCCTATACAACTGTATGTGCAAATCAAAGAAGTTATCAAAGCCAGGATGGCCAGCAGAGCAACATCCTGCTGCCAACCCCTACTGCATTAAACCCTGGAGACACTGTTAAATGGACCTGGCCCCGGGCATTTCAACACATGGACCAGTACCTTCTGGCACCTTGGGAGAAAAGGCCTGGATGGTGGCCTCCTGTGTGTTCCTGGAGTAACAGCAGAGTGGCCCCCAAAGATCATGGTGGTGTACCCAAAACACACAGAAGGTAAGAGCATCTTACATGGAAGTTTTGTTCTATCTTTATGGCAAGTGCATGTACCTCCCGTAGCCCTATATTGACCCATCTGTAACTCCCACAGGGAGGCTGTGAAAGTCTGGTATACTAGACCAGAATGAGATCCCATTCCTGACACTGTTGTATCACAGGACTACTCTCTTGCATGTATCCTAGCTGATGGACAGGATTTGCCTATGCTGATGTCATTAAAACATGTATCTTATCACCCTTAAGGTTATTTTCTCCTACAGTCCTTGTGGCCTGAATGCGCCCCCTGGCTGCAGCTGCTCCGTGATAATTGCTCTGGACCCTCAGCTACTGCCTGCCTATGGAATGGACGAGCTATAGACTTAATCTGCCTAAGACTTTGAACCTATGTGAATGGTCCGGCTTGATGATTATCATGATTTTATTGCTGTTGCTATTGTAGTCATTAGTCTGGTCACAGTGCTCCAGTTTTCTTGCCCAGGGGGAATGAGTAGATTGTAAGGCGAGATTTCTGGAGGGGTGGCCTGTGGGTAAAATTGTAGTATTTCCAGAATATCTCGTCTGACTTTAGTGCATCTGCATATCAACAGGCGTTCCTAGGAGGTGTAGAGAAGTAGGTCATCTCCATATCAATGGGTAATTACCTGGGGGCCTGAGGGCTTATCTGAACCTGAGAGGTTGAGGGGAGGTCTAGTTTGCTTCTGCCTGAGCAGGAAAAAGATGGCCCCGGAACGCAGTTTGTAAGCAATAAACGGGTTTTAAACTTTATTTCTCCTTTTGACTGATTTCGGTTTTAGAGGTATTTTGCCCTGGGATTTCCTCTCCCCAGCTACACACGCGCTCACATCCCTGCAGGAGGATTTACAAAACACCTTCCAGGAAGGCTGTTCGCCCAGAGATCAAGGTCCCTCCAGTACCGTGTCCAAAGGACTGGCTAGGTGCTGCTCTAGGTCTAGGGCGCAGTGAAGACAAAGCGGCCAGGTAGGCAGGCAGGCGAGGGGGTGGGGCTGCCCGGAGGGGCGCGGCATGGCGCACACGCATGCGCTGCACCCCACCTTATGCCCAGCGTGCGTATTTCCGGCTGCACTTTCTGCATCCAGGGCAGGAAAACTCTTCGCTAGGTCTCGGGCTGCGGCCCTCGGCCGGAACCGGAAGTGGACACCGAGCCTGGAGGAAGAAGCCGGTCCGATCCGTCAGCAGCGGGCGGCGGTCCGGAGGGGCGGTGTTCGCGCCGCTTCTTGCGAGGCAGACCCGCGGTGGCACCATGAAGTTGTATAGCCTCAGCGTCCTCTACAAAGGCGAGCCCAAGGTAGTGCTTCTCAAAGCCGCGTACGACGTGTCCTCCTTCAGCTTCTTCCAGAGGTCCAGGTGAGCGGCCCGGGAGGGGAGGTCCCCGGGGGCGGGGGAGGGCCTGTGGAGTCCTGGGGCCTGGGTTGGGGAGGTCCTCGGTCCGAGTCGCGGGATGCCTGGGTCGGGCGGGGGTGTCTGCGGAGGCCCGAGGCTCGGCCATCCGCAGCGAATCCGTTTTCTCTCGTAAAAAGACTTGAGCAATTCTTACGTATTGAGTGTTTTTCAAATTTCTGTAGTATAAAAAGTATAAGTGGACTTTGAAGAAGTGCACACTCCCCAGGTTCATGCCCAGATAATCTCACTAGCAGATTGAGGGCCAGAAATCTGTATTTTAAACAATACCTCCCATTCCATGATTGTGACCCAGGCAGTGAGGTGCCATACCTTGAGAGCCACGTTTGTAGTGTCTCGTGGGGCTTTCCAGCCATTCATTGAGAGAGATTGGCGTGCTCTCCCTTTCATGGGTGAAGTCCCCAAGGCCCCAAATCATTTATGCCAGAACCAGCCAGGACTCAAGCCCAGGTCGTATTCGCTTTATTGTTAGGCTGTAGTGGTACAAAAGATTTCTGCACTGAAGATTTGAAGGAAGCATTTGACTGTGGGGCTTAGAAGCTTTTAAACATTTCTGGGGCCCTGTAATTGCGAGGTGTACAAGTACTGCAGGTTCTCCCAGCCCGTTTGTGAAAGAGATGGGGTGACTCAGGCACAGAACGAGAAAAACCCAGCACAGTCAGTGTCTGGGCACCCCGGCTCCCAGTCTGGGGGGATCTGCCATCTGAACCGTTTTCCCTGCTGCGGTGCCCCTGTTTGTTCTTGTTGAGGGGGGCTGCTGGCAGCATCTAAAACAACTTGTTTCTTCTGAGATGTTCTGCTTCTCTGGGTCCTTCTTGAAATACCTTCTTGGTACTTAGCTTTCTTTATCATGGTCACTCTGCTCTGTGTTGTTGCCTTTCTGTGATGGGCCTTTCAGTGTCTATGTGGCTCCCTCTGCTCGTGTATACACTGAGGGTCCTCAGGTTTGAGATGTCCATACCAGTCTCAATGGAAACACAGCGCAGTACTAAGGAACATCTCTGCTAGCATCTCCTGAAACAACACGCATTCCAGCTGAACTCACTGTTTCTCTCATGAGGTCTCCTCACATCTGTCCTTCCTGCCTCACAATTACCAGGCTTCAAGCTTAGAACCTACAAGTGGTTTCCTGGCCTTTCAGACCCTTGTGTGCAGGTTCTCACAGTGAATGCGGCTCATCACATACTACAGGCCTGCCCTGAACTCTCTCTCCTGACTTTACTGCAGGGATGCCCTCATTCAGAAGCCTCTTTAAGGAATTTTTGTGATCACATCTCTCTCACAAGATGATAGCGAGTGATGTTGTGCATTGTGCTGCTGCCTCACATATGTTAGCTCACTTAACTGTCACATATCTCGGCTATGTAGTTGAGGCCCAGGGCCTGAGATCATAGTCTCATAACTGGTGGAGCAGGGGCCCCAGCTGGGAGAGTCCACTTGCGAGTCAAGGGTCTTCACTCTTCCGTGTCTTATAATTGCAGTTTCAGAGGTTTACAAACCTGGAGCCCAACTGTGGACTCACAAGATTCTGCCCTGATGGCCCTTTATATGGCATTCCTAGTTGGAGGCCTCGTGTTGGCCCCTGTTCTTCTGGCTGGACTGCGGTCACCTTTGACCGTTCTGGGCACATCTCTCTGTTGGTCCCGTGAATCTCCTCTTCCTCCTCAGGCTTGGCACAAGACATTTTCCATTTTCTTGTCTTGGATGACAATTCCTCTCCATTCCTTAAAAAGTGTTTTGAGCTCGTACCATGGCTGAGCCCAACAGACTTAGGCCTGTGCTCTGCCAGAGCTGGCATCCTGTAGGCTCGCACTGCATTGCGGTGTGCATGTGTGGCAGCAGCTGTGACTGGTTATGTGTCTGCCAAACAGTTGTTGCCACTGGGTTTTTTCCAGTGCAGTTTTTGTTATGTTCCTTGGAAGTTGTGGGATCTTGGGAACAGGAGCCGGCCTGTCCCAATCATACTCTGACCAAAATGTTAAACTAATCATCACCCATCAACATCTGGAAGCTGGCTGTTGGGGAGAGCTAGGTGGCAAACATGTCCAAATGGCTGTGATGCTTTCTCATGAGTGTATGTGTTCACTCCATGTTCGTTGTTTGTCACCAGGGTTGGGAGGGAAGGGAATGAAACAGAGATACAGTGTCTCCTTCGTGTATAAGCTTAGAGGTCACTTTCCATTATGTTGGGGACAAATGACAGGGATAGGTAACATGTTATGTGTTATGTTTCTTAGTGTTCAGGAATTCATGACCTTCACAAGTCAACTGATTGTGGAGCGCTCGGCGAAGGGCAGCAGAGCTTCTGTCAAAGAACAAGGTAAGAGGACCTACCAATGGCAAATGTACTGGCCAAGCTGCTGCCTCAGCGGAGACCCCACTCCTCTGCCAGCTTGTACTCTCTTCCCTCTTCTTCCTGTTTACACAAAACTCTGCCCGCCCGCCATGGGTGTCTAAGCTGCCTGGTTAAAATCACCCCCAAAGCTTAGACTCACTCAAGATTAGGGTCCCACTCTCTTGGAGCAGAAGTGGCCTTCATATTGTATCTTCTCTTTCTCCCTCAGAGTCCTAGACATCTCCCAAGGATTCCCAGCCCTGTTATGGTAATGCTGCATCCTGTGTTCCTTAGATTTTTGACCAGGATTCTGAAAACTCAGTATTTTCCTCTTGACCATTATTTTTTCTTCTTCATAATTCAGGTTTCCTGTAAGAATTTTTAAGCATTTATTTTAGAGGCATATGTTATACAGATTAGGAAAGGTGTCTGTGAACTTCATCAAGCAGAAACAAGGGCCAATGCATGTTGTGCTGGCCTTGGGTCATGTGATGTGGAGATACTGTATCCATCATGTAACCATCAGTTACATGCAGGTGATGTCAAAGGTGTATGTACTATGTGGGGTCCCTGTATCGTAAATGTCCCAGAAGTGAAATTGAATCATGAAAATTTATCCTCAGTTCTCCTCAGACTGCATCTGCCTTCCCGACATTGTGACTTTAAAGACATATCCTCACACACCATCCCAGCTTCTCAGATTCCGTGGAGTGTGTAGCCCCATGTTTGAATCTTACTTACATGGGAATATCAAGTCTGGAGAGTGTTGGTGATGATCTGATTTTAGGGGCTTACTGTCTCTCCCTCTCCTCTTTGTTTTCCTTGTTTGACATTAGCATCTTCCAGGTGACAGTGTTATGGACAAGAAGGTTCTTATTTGTCAGCTATAATCCTTTTGTTCCTTTTAGTTTGGAAATATGGTTGATGTTTCATCTCTGAATCCTTTCAAAATGACAAAACAATCTTGTGGATTGTGAATTTTTTGCAGAAGCCCTTGTACAGACTATACTTTTGATAATTTCAGCACAATAACACTGCACAGCCAGTGGGGGCTAATTTTTTCCTAGATGGGCTTTCTCTCCTCTCTTCTTCCCACCCAGTCTACCTATGGCCCACCACAAAACAAGCAGGCCAGGGTTGCTTTAGTGAGGAAGCCAGAGGCTCCAAGAGGTGGTTTCCTGATTTGGGGCCACACTTGCATGGCTTTTAGGAAGTGGAGGCTGTGTGACTCGTCCAGGGCCCCCTCAGTTGGGAGCAGAATGGAGCCTCTGAGAGTTGCAGCTCCCAAGGAAGAGCCACCCACACCTGTGCACTGGGGTTGTCCTCTGCCCCAGTGGTGGTGGCTCCTTTAGACCCAGGCTTTGCGCCCTGGGCCTCTGGGCATGCATTTGTCCTGAAGCGGATGTGGGGCCAAACCAGCAGTAGTCCCACATGTGCTGTGAGCATGCGGAGCTGTGCTCCAAGTCCTGCAGGCCCAACTTGTGGTGTGGCGCTTCAGTTTGGGGGTGAACGTGTCTAAGGTTCCCCACCGCCAGCTGTGTGCCTGTCTCTCCTTAGAATACCTGTGCCATGTCTGTGTGCGGAATGACGGTCTTGCAGGAGTGGTCATTGCTGACAGTGAATACCCGTCCCGGGTGGCTTTCACCTTGCTGGAGAAGGTGGGTTTGCAGTTTGGACTTGGACAGACAGGTGTGGACGGGGCCTGAGGCATGAGAGATGAAACAGCGTTTCCAAAGTCAACACTTTCAACTTTGCTCCTCACTCTGAGCCAAGAGACAGTGGCTTCCCTTTCCAGCCCCCAAGCAGCCATGGCTGTGTCCTCACCCCTGCTGCTCCTCTGGTTGGCCCTTGTCCCGCCTCTACCCGCTGTAGCCATGGCTTTCAGTTCCTCTGAACCACCTCAGATTCTATGCTTTGACCTGTGACCCACCTCCCCTCCACCAGGTCATCCCTGCATGCACAGGGTCCTCCCCACCTCTGTGCTTCTGTTCAGGGAGTTTCTCATCCTGCAGTGATGGGGGTCCCTTCCACAGTGTGGGTCCTGTCCCATGATAGGGCTCAGCACAGCCACACACTTCAGTTTCTTACATGATGCTAATTATAAGCTGCTCAGAGACATTGGCCTCTAGTCCCCCAAGCACTAATGCATGTACAAGCACATGAAATCTGGTGGAGTTTAAGTCCAAAGGCCTTGATACCCTTTCTGAAGAATTGTTTTGGAAAATTAAAGGGCTAGTACCTTTTTTCCTGGAAATCATAATGTGAAAATGGAAATCTGTAGTTCAAATTCTAATAACTTTGGTCATTCACAATGAGGTTCATCTCAGGCCGGGCCTACTTGGTTGTTAATTCCCTGAGTATGTAGGTTGGGGAAAAGTGGGCCTGGCTTTCCCCTGCCATTAGCTGCCCTCCTCCCTGCTTCCTGGGTCTTGAGAGCCTCTTGCCAGCAAGGCTCTTGGGTCAAGAGAGAGCCATGGGCACCGGCAAGTGCAAGTGGGGTGGTGTTGAGCTCCTTTATCTTGCAGGTACTAGATGAGTTCTCTAAGCAGATCAGCAGGACAGAGTGGCCAGTTGGATCTCCTGCTACCATCCAATACACAGCCCTGGATGGGCACCTCAGTGTGTACCAGGTAGGGTGTAACAAACCCCATGTGGAGACTTTGTGGCCCAGGACCACAGGTGGTGGCAGTGCCAGTGGCCCTGATGGTTGTGGCTCTGGGTAGTTTCCTGACAGCCTTGAGGTTGATGGCCATTTGGAAAATGCAGGGACCCACATTGAGACCCAGAGCCTATGCTCCTAGGAAGATGTTTGCTTTTCCATCGTGGTTGTTGATTTGCCGCTTAGTTTTGAATTTTATTTCCAGGGAGCCCTCCACTCCTGATGTTGCTCTTGTTCTGGGCTCTTTTGTAGAACCCCCGAGAAGCTGACCCCATGAGTAAGGTGCAGGCTGAACTTGATGAGACCAAGATCATCCTGGTGAGTGGGAGCGGGATGGCAGGGGCTGCCAGCCGTCAGGCACGTGGTCGGTGCTTGTTACCGCCACTCTCTGGAAGTAGTGTTGCCGACTCTCCTGCTTCAGTGGCTCACAGCCAGGCTCGCCGCACAGCCCCCACCGAGCAGCGGCACCTGCTGTACACAGGTGCCCTGCCCACTCCCTGCCTGAGTTTGGTGGCCTTGCCTCTCCCACCCTGCTGCCTGCCTTTGTCCCATAGCCCAGCAGGTGCCTCACTGGACGCTCTGGCCTCGGGGTGCAGACTGAGCACAGGCCAACATGTCAGGCCATTTTGGAGGAGTAGGAAACCTGCATTGTATAAATCTCCTGACTCATAACAGCTCTGCAGACTATTTTCTTCTATTTTTTCAAGCTCTGAGCTGCCTCAGGCACTCAAGCAGCATCCACTATGGCTTCAGGTTTGGTCCTTGTAGGCACTGCCTCTGATGGCCCTGGCTTCCTGCTTCCAGTCTGTCCACCAGGCGTGAGCCATTCTCTGTCACTCTCCTGCTTAGCTGGCCCTTAGGTCTGCTCCATGATATGGTCTCAGGACCCCATCCCCTCTGATACCCTTTTCTGCCTGCCTTCCACACAAGTGCCCCTCGATTAACTCTCCCAGGTACTTCCAAGTACCAGAACACCACACATATTCTGAGTGTCACTGCACCGTCACCACTTCTTCACATGGTCTGATTAGTGTGTGTGAGCTCGCAGGATCGGGACCGTGTCCTTGCTTTTGCCTCCTTACTCATAGGGCAATACCTAGCTTTCCCAGAGACCAGCAATTAACAGACCCTAAGAAGCAAATAGAAAGCCCAGAAAAGCCTGTCCCAAATACAAGCCTGCCAGAGCTCACTTGGCCTTCTTGCACAACAGCATCTTGGGGCTGGGTTTGGTCTGGGATGGAGCATGGGACTGCATTCCATAAAGCACCCCAGGGGCTATAAATGTGGGTGTGCAGCAAGTTCGGGTGGCTCTGGAAGGAAAGGTGGGAGAGCCTTCAGGTGTCTGTATCACACGTGTCTGTGCGTTTCCTAAGCCCTGCTTATTATGCTCCAGGGTCTGAGTCTGAGCGCTGCAGAGCCGGGCCTCCACTGCAGAGCAGATGGGTTGACTCCCAGCGCTGTCTGGCTGCAGTGGTGAAATCCAGATTCAGTTGCCCTGCCTTTCTCCTTCCCTGTGTCTTGGTCTACTTGTGGTGGAAACCTGAGCTGCTCTGCTTCATGGAGATCAGGGCGTTTCTGGGGGCTCCTCACTGCTGCCCTGTGTGCACACTTAGGGTTTGTTACCAGCCCCCAAGGGCCCTCGGGAGGCCTTGGAGCAGCTCCAGCAATGGCCGCCTGGGCTAGGAGCAAGCCCCACTTCCTGATGTCCCTGGCAGGGGCTGTGGGCTCTTCTGGGAGCCTTCCCCTCCCCGTGGCAGAAAGGGTTTCTGTGGCTCGTCGCCCCCCCAAGGGCATGGACGCTCTTGCAAAACTTGCAGTAATGACAGTTCCTCTTCAGGGAAGCAGGGTCTTTCTGTCCCATGGGACAGACTAGGATTTCTCCTGGGCTACCAATCTTAGTCTGCTGTGGTAAAATTTTTGGGAAGTACTCTCTGTCACCATTAGGACTTTCCAGGTTCCACTGAAGGTCGCTGAGGCCTGTTCCTTTCCCAGGTCTGGGGCACCAAGTCTCGATGCTGGGGGATGTGGGGGGTGCCACAGGAGTGTGTTCCCAAGACCGACTTTTCCAAGGGGCGCAAGGCAGCTCACCTGGACTCTACCTTTCTGTAGCACAACACCATGGAGTCTTTGCTGGAGCGGGGTGAGAAGCTGGACGACCTTGTGTCCAAATCGGAAGTGCTGGGGACACAGTCAAAAGCCTTCTATAAGACGGTGAGTGCTGGCCACTGCTCAGGGCCCCTGAGGTTGTCCTGCAGCGCCCGAGCAGTAGCAAGTTCCTTCGGTGGGTGTCCAAGCGAAATCAAGTGGAGGCCTTGCTACACCACGCTTGCGCCTGCAGGCCTGGGTCCCCACCCTGTTGGAGCAGTGTGCTGCTCTCTGACGGAACCACCCCCTTGCCTCAGCTGCAACGGGCACTTTTGTGAGCCTGGCTGGGCCTGGGCACAGGGAGCAGGGGCCCTGTAAGCCACGTGGGGCTCTCTGTTCCCCGAAGACCCCCACTGTGAGGCCTGCAGGCATAGGGCAGAGTAGGGTAGTAGGTGCTCTGCCAGCAGTAGCTTCACTCCCTGGCAGGACCCTAGTGAGTGGGCAGAGAATATGGGGGTAAACTGCTTCTCTGCTTCCTGGGGCCACCGAGGGCAGGCCGGCTATCTCTGTTGTGGCTCCAGTTCCTCTGCCAGTTGTAGGGCTCTGGGCCTGGCGCCCCCAGCAGAGCTGCCGCGTCCCCCCTGCTGGGTGTGGTCAGTGCCGCCCCCCCTCAGAAACACTTTGTCTCTTTCAAGGCCCGGAAACAAAACTCGTGCTGTGCGATCATGTGAGGCAGCCTGCAGAGGCCCTGCGCTGACCCACCACCTTATTCATGGCAGTGCTGCAGTCCCTGGAGAGGCAGAGCCGGAGCCGAGCAGCAGACTCCTCCCGCTCCTGGAAGGACCCGGGGTGGGGACGGTCACATGCACGTGTCTAGCGAAAGTTTTGAAAAGATAATTTGAGGCTCCCAAAAGTGTATTTTTGGGCCAATTGAAAACATAAACTCCATGAGTCATGTAGATGTTGAAGGGCTCATCTCTAACCCTCTGGGAAGGCCCTAGGGCTTGGAGCCAGCCCTGGGTTCTCTGTATGCCTTTGGGTTTTATCTGTACACTGACTGTTAACATACCAGTGAGCAGGGTGCTCCCTGCTTACAGGGCTGGGCAGGTGAGCCTGAGCTCAGTCCCAGGGGAGATGGAAAATCTGCTGCTGGGCCACAGTGGAGGGGCTGAGCAGGGCACCTCACTGGGCTCCACAGATTCTAAGGCATTTGCAGAGGTTGGCCTCCTGCTTGAGGGCAGGGCTTAATCCTAGTAAGTCCCACAGAGGTGCCTGGGAGTGTTTGAAGAGAGTGGGGGTGCTTGTTGACTCGTAGCTTGGCTATGAATAGCTGGATCCCAGCCGTGATCTTGAACCTGTTTTCATTGGCTGCAGGCACCATGACCAACTCAGCAGCACCTGGGGCCTGTCTCAGCAAGTGGCCTTTCCCTGGCCACTATAACAGCACCAGAGAAGGGGCCAGCCAGCCCAGGGACTCCCAGCCCCACTGTGGTCTGAGCCACTGCCCCGAGCCAGGCCTCCAGCAGGACACTACAGGCCCTATAGCCTCAAGGCCGGTCTGGAATCAGCACACAGTGATGCCCGGGAGGTCCTGGGCCTTTGGGCGTCACTGCCACGTCCCAGACTGCCTCCTCCTGAAAACAAACTCTAGATGCCCTTGGCCCCTGCTTCCCACATAAGCCCCTGCTGGCATGGCATCAGCCAGTGTGGCCTCGTTATGAGGGTCCTTCCCAGAGCATGCCAGCTCCTGCTCTACCTGGGAGGCCTCCCTGCCTTGATAGAAGTGCCAGTGGCCCTGAATTTCCTCGCCGGGACCAGAAAGTACGGTCTGTGTAGCTTTTGAGGACCCACCTAGCAGGCTAGCCTCCAGCTGCACTTTTCCCTTGGGCACTATGCTGGCCAGAGGACCTTGGCCACCTACTGCCTTGAGAGTCTCCACTGCCACAGATGCCCTGCAAGGCACAGCTCCAGTCCATACACTGGGCCTGGAGCAGCCGCACCTCCCATAGGAACCTGTTGCTGTCTGCCTGGCCTGCCACCTGCTTTGGAGGAAGGGTGGGGGGTGGGGGGCACTGGTGAACCCAGGTCCTGGTGTGGTCTGATGTTAAGTCATTTGGCAAACAGCCTGTTTTAATAACTACTGCATAACTTCTGTGTTCTGTGGAGAGGCCCCTATCTGCATAAACCTGTCTTGAAATTCTATAGTGGTCCCTGTGCTTTGTTAGAGCTGCAGGGCCCCTTCCACCTGCAGGTTGAGGAGGATGCAGGATCTTGGGGCAGTGCTGTCCAGGGAAGGCAGCATCTGCCTTAACCTCCAGGCCCAAGCTGTAATCTTCCTTAGACATTCTTAGCACAAACTGTGAGGGAGCTCTGGGGTAGACAAGCCTGGCTGTGAATCCCATGTCCTGGTCCACTACAACCAGGAAACTCCTGGGAAGCATCCCTAGGGCCACAGGCCAGGCTGCACAGGTGGAAGCTGCTCAGGAGCTGGGAGCCAGGCTCTGCAGGTGTGGGGTGCCACCTCTACTTCCCTGGACCTAAGCTGGTCCTAGTTTAGAGAGGGACCACGGTGGCTGGTCATTCGAAGATTTGCAAAGATTTTGCAGCCTGCTTCATTGTTGGCCTGGGGCCTTGCTTTCAGCCTGACTTGGGACTGTTGAGGGCAGAAGCAAACAGTATTTCTGGCTGCACCAAGTATGCTGGCTTTTCCTGCTAGGCCCCAGGGCTGCCCAAGGGCCAGGGAGCTTTACCCAAAGCAGGTACTGTTTAAAAGCAGAGGCTCCTCTGACTTGCCTCCACTATAGTGCCAAGCCAGCAGCAGGCTCAGTGCTGCTTGCTGCATCCTGCCCCCACGTGCGGGTACAGGGTCGACATCCTAGTTGCCTCAGGATCCACATTGGGGGTGGGGCAGGTATGCCTGTAGGGAGGCCTGGCCTGGAAAGGCTCCTTGGATTACAGCCCATAGGGAGCGGAGCCCTAGATACTGTGCAGACTCTCTGCTCCCAGTCTGTCCTAGATTCTCCACACCAGCTCTCAGCCCCACCATGGTACTCCCTGGCACAACCCACCCTCCTGTCACATCTGAGATCACCTGGCAGGTGTAGCCCACAAGGATCCAAGAAGCTTGACTGAGGGCCTCCTGGCCCATGGGAAGGTGTCTGCACCCAGATGCTGAGGCAGGAGGGGAGGCCACCCTGTCCCAAGTGGTTGGGACTGAGATGGTCCAACAAGGCCTTGAGGTCCCTATCAGAAGTCCTTTGGACCTGTGGGGTGTCTAGGGCTTCAAGAGCACAGGCATGAGTACTGACACGCAGCAGCAGGGCCTGGGGAATCAGGTGTGGGGGGTAGACTGCCCATCTCCAGGTGGAGCGAGTCTGGGGAACTGGCAGGGCTGCCAAGGTCTGTCTGGGAGGGAGGAAGGCCAGCAGAGCACAGGTGGGCCACAGCTGACCTTGCCCCACCAGACTGCAGCCCCGCAGTCACTAATTCGGCTGGCACGGCCCAAAGGTGGGTGTGCCCAGAGGAGGCCCCAGCAGGTGTGTCCCACGCTGCAGGGGTACAGTGGGCAGCTGGGTGACATGTTCCTTTGGAGGAAGAGGCCAGGTGCACACAGAACCCAAAGACAGGAAACACCTTGGCAGGGGTTGCTGAGAAAAGATTTGCTGTTTGTCGGGGGCAGGGGCACCTGCCTGTGCCAACCCTGGGCCCTCGCACCCTCCCTTTCCCCAGCCCAGGCACCACGGGGTCACTGGACCTGGCGTCCTCCCATCCCCAAGACCTCAGGGGCGCCAATGCGAGCTCCTTGGGGAGCATCTCCTGGTCCTGGTACATCCACTCTCCCAAGACTGACATTGGTGTCAGCTGCATGCTGACCCTTGGGTTGTCTGCACAGCTGGTGTCCTAGCGTGTGGGCATCTGGGCACTGCTGAGCACCACATGCATGTAGAATGGCTGGGCAGAGGAAGACTCCACGGGGCAGTCCTCTTCCCACACAAAATGGTCTTCCTAGCTCATATTTAGAGCCCTGGAGAGGTGGGGGTGTTGGGGCTTGGGGCCAGCAGAGGCCACAGAAGACCCTTGGTGAGCCTCCACTTCAGATGGGCTCGAGAAGTTCTAGCCTGGGGCCTCTGCAGCCAGGGCCAGCTCTGAGGAGGGACCAGTGGCGTGGCCAGGGCAGCAGGGACCCAGCAAAAGCGCCCGCTACCCTGCAAGTGTTTTGTCCTGTTTCTCTTTTATTTGCAGTTTCCCGAGACAGAACAAAATTTTTGTACACTTACAAGGCTCAGAAAGTAAAGACAATGAAACCCAGCAAAAAGAAGAGGAAAGGCCTGCCGACACCACCACCCCATGGACTGGAGCTGGGATAGTGTGGCACGCTCATGAGGGGTCATGCAAAAGAACCCCACCCCAGAAAAAGTCCCCAGATTATCCCGAACAGGCAGCTTCCTGGAGGTAACAGGTGACGGGGAGGGCAGAAGCCCCAGGAGGTGATGTGGCCAGGCCACATGAAGTCCATGGCCAGCCCTGTGCTGCCCAAGGCCGGGGGCATTGACAGATGTCACCCTGTGTCCATAGGTGAGAGCAGCTGTCCTGAGCTCACCCAAGGACAGGCAGGGGATCCCACTCTGAGCATGTCAATGGACAGTCCCTGTTGGAGGTCAGCATCCTGTGTCCTGCCCCCCACTCTGTCCCTCCCTTGGCTCAATTTGTGGAGCAACATAAATCTTTGTTGAACACATGAATTGAAGAAGGCAGGTGTTGGGGTGGGGGGCCTGTACCTCTGTGATCTCAGCTGCCAACCACCCCCAAACCATAACGCAGCAGGCCACCCCCAGCCAACCGCCCTTGGCTCTCAGTGCTGGATTCCCATGCCCCAGCATGCTGGGGGACCTCAAGGTAAGCCCAGCCCGCCTTCTCCCCACTTTGGGGTCCCTGTAACACACTGTAGCCTCTGAGAGGCCTGGTGGGGTCCTCTCTGCCCTGCCTGCTCCTGGCCCAGACTCCAGAAGCACGGGCCTCTCCAACACCTGCCTGGACCCTGCCTCAGCCTGGGGGCCTGGGACGCTGCCCTGCCCCCAGCCTGCTCCTTCCTGTGTCACATCCCCACCAAGCCCAGCACCCTGGGTCCTTGGGGCTGCCTGGATGGCTTGTCATACCCCTGGGTGGCCTGGCCTCTGCACCCATCATCCATGCTGGGTTGTGCGACCCTGAGCAGGGGAGGAGGAGAAGGAATGGGAAGTGGGGGACAACAGGACAGCCACGCTCAGGCTCCACCTTCCTGCCCACCGCCTCAGATGACGCCTAACACTCCTGACTCAAGCCAGGCAGGCAGGGAGGATGCGGTGTCTGGGGGCAGGTGCCAGCTGATGCACGCTGTCTGGGAACAGCCTCCTGTGTACATGTTAATGGCCTGGCCAGCTGTCCTCGGAGGCCAGGCAGACAGACACACGGGGCTTGGATGAGGAGTAGCCAGTTGGTTTGAAGCCCCACCGAAGCCAGTGATTTTTACAGTGTTTTCCTTTGTTTCCATATCAGTCCACATCAATTTTTTGGGGATTGTTGTCATCTTGTTTTTAAAAAGAAATCACATCTGGTCTTGGTTTTCTGCAGACACGGGCACCAGGGGAGGAACGAGGCAGACACAAACATGCGACAGCAGGCCGTGCACTGGGGGGCGGCCGGGCTCCAGACGCAAGTCAGTCCCGCAGAGTGGCCGCAGCCTGAAACGGTGCGAGGCGGGTCAGCTGCCCCAGTGCGTTGTCCGATGGCGGGCCTGCAAGGCTGCCAGCCTTTACGCCCAGGAGCCACTGGGGTCCCCACAGCCCCCACGGCCCCACATGGCCCCTCCCGCGGTGCAGGCGCTCACCTTCACTGCAGTGGGGCCACGGGTGCGCCCGAGCAGTGGAAGTGCACGTTCTGCCACTTGCCGTCACGGCGATGCCACACACGGGTCTCCTCGGACTGGCTGGTACGGGGCCGGCCCTGCCCATCCATGTACTGTGTGAGGCGGATGTAGGCAATGCAGGCTGCATCCTCGCCAATGACGTGCACATGGGGGTTCAAGATGGTCGTGTGGATGGGCTTGCTATTCTTGGCCAGCACTGCAGGCAGGCGAGTAGGCAGAGGGCTTGGCACTGTGCTGCCCCTGTGCCCCCACCCAGCACCTCCTCCCAGGGTGCCCCAGCCTGACCCACTGCTCCACTCACAGTTCTCAAAGTAGAATCTGTGGAAATCCATCCCTTCCACCAGGTTGCCCAGAGCTTCAGGCTCAAAGGAGGTCAGACCTGGGTCGCAGATCTTCCTGAGGGGCAGACACAGGTAAGCAGGGCCCTCTGTGCCCACCCTTCCTATCTCCCTGCTCCCTGTGCAGCGGCAAAGAGCCACTCGGCTGCCCGACTCACGCGTAGGCCTCGAAATCACCGTTGTTGACCGCCTCAATGAGCTGCTCTGTGATCTTGATGACCTCCTGCTTCCGTGCTGTGGAGACAGGGCTCACCCAGTGACCCGAGGCCCACCCCAAGCAGCCCAGCCCTCAGCCCTACTGCCTCTCCTCTCCAGGAGGGTCCCTGAAGCCTGGAGCTGGCCCCAAACCTAAGGCTGCCAAGGGCGGCCATGTTTCCAGGTCCAGTGACCTCCTGTCTGTCTGAAATAAAACATCTCTAAATAACCAAAATACCTCAGCCATGGTACAGAACGTCTGCAAGATGCAGAAAGCCAGGCCCAGCCTGCCCTGGGCCCTGCAGCTGTGACCCTGTGACCAGCCTTCCTGGCTGTTGCTCTCGTGGTCCTTCCCGTGTCCAACTCTTCAGGGGAACCTGGTAAGGACTGGTGTGTGAAGCAGGGAGGGCCTCGGGGGCTGCAGGGTGCGGGGGTCCAGGCCAAGTGGAGAGCAGAACCTGTAGGCTCATGCCTTCTTCTCCAGAAGCCCTGGGCTGCCAGATGGCTTCCAGCCGTCTCTGTCTCTGCCTGGGTGCAGTCCCACCTACATGCCAGCCCTTCAGTCCGTGCCTCCAGCCTCTTCCAGGCCATGCCCACTTGGCCTCTGCTGTGGACAGGCCAACCCCCAGGGTGCTTGCCTGGGGACCCCCACTGTCTCTTTAAGTAGTTTATTGTCATGCAGAGTATTTTAAAGAGATGAAAGAAACAGAATTGCTGATTCAAATCTGTACAACATTCATAGCAGCTTCAGACAGTTTGAGAAAGGACACCTGAATGACCCTGGCACATGCTCCCCTGAAACGTTCCTTCTCATGCTCCCTGGAGAGTCCCGTCCAACAAGGTTTTCAACCACTCTGGGCAGAGATGTGCACACTGATGCACATGTGCATGCACACACAGGACATGTGGTTTCTATAGCAGTGACGTGCTGGTGGCAGAGCCCAGGCTTGGTGCACCAGGCAGCTCCTGGGAGCTCTGCACCAGATCCTTGCTGGGTCCTGGCCATACCTGCTACTCCTGCCTGTGTGTGGCCCCCATGGCTGTCTCCACTCCCTAGCAGTGCGCTGAGACCAGCTCTGCACAGCCACAGGCAACCAGGCCCTTCACACTACAGCAGCCAGGGCTGCTGAGAGTGGAGCACCGTGAGCTGATCCTTGAACTGAATTCCCATGGCATGACTACTGAGTCTAGGAAGGGTGCCCCTGGTACTTTAAACTCATGCCCACGGCCTCTGTAGCCCTGCCAGCACCCCCTCCTGCAAGCACTGCTGGCTGCCAGGGTCTCCCGTCCAGATATCCACTTGGAAGGTGGACCGAGTCCATGTGCAGGACGTTGCTCTCTGCACACCGGGAGCCTGGGTTGCCTCGCACAGACTGGACAGTGACAGCAGAGGGGCTCAAGACACCTGAGGGGTTGGGTGCATGCATGCATGTGGGTGATACATGGAAGGGTGGGCCCACAGGCGTGTGCAGGCTTCCCCTGTCCTGAGAAGGTCCTCACTCCAGACCCAGATGCACTTCTGCTCTGGTCCAGTTCCTGTGTCTTGTGGAACTCTCAGGGTTTGTCCCAGGCACCCCACACACACCTGGGGGGCTTCAGCAGCATCCAAGCCCATCCTGACCCAGGCAGTGCCCTGCCTGTGGGCCGCCCCCGCCCCCCGCACCACCTGGCCAGGCTCTCTCCTCTCAGGGACTGCCCTCATCCCACCCTCCTCTCCGTTTTCTGCCTGGGTAGTTCCCAGCTCTGAGTGCCTGTTCTCCCTGGGGACCTCATCCACACCCTCCCGTTTACCGTTCCCTTTGTGGAGGTGGCCTCCAGCTTCAGGCTCCACTAACCCCAGTGCAGCCCAGCTCCCGACACCTCCCCCAGGGCCACAGCTCACCAGGACCTCACCTCCTTCCTGCGGCCCCCTGGAAGCCCCGACTCCTGCCTGGATTTACTACTGGCCCCAGGAGCCAAGGGGCAGTCTGAGCGGGTCCACAGGTCTTGACCCCACCTCACCTTCTTCACTGAGGGCACAGGCTGCCCCTATGCCACATGCCCTCAGCTGATAGCCTTGCCATGGAACAAGTGCCTTCTGTTTTGTCTCCAGGGACTGACTGCATTGTCGCCCTAGCTGTGGTGAGTGACTTCCACTTAATGAAGTGATGCTGAGTGACTATGGGGTCGTGGCCCCAGCCAGCGAGCTCCAACCCATCTACACACTACGACAGCTGGCAGGCACACTCCTGGGAAAGCAGGGGTCCCATCGCCCACCCAGGGCAGCTCACTGGTTAGCCCTCCAGCCTAGCAGAGGCAACCCTGGTCCCAGAGTCGGAGCGTGGAGACACGCAGCTCAAGCACAGAGCCCCTGAGGCTTGCTGAGCCAGCTCCCTTCTGGTTGACCCAACCAGGCCTTCACCTGCAGACTCCCCAGCACAAGGAACCAGGAGACTGGGGTCTTGGGAGGGCATGTGCAGAAACAAGGACCCCACTCTACAGGGGAGCCAGGCAGGGAGCACCCTTGCCCTCAGCCCCAGCACGCTCCGCCATCCTATCACCCATGGTCTCTACCTCCCCAGTCAAGCTCAGGGCAGACTCCTAAAGGGATGGGCCTGTGTTGCAGCCCCCAAGGTTAGCCTGGGCACCCAGTGCCCACCACAGGCCTGTTCTAGGAGCTCACGGTCTCATTGCATGTGGCCCCCTTGGGAACACTCACCCTGTCTACAAGCCTCAGCTTCATCTGTGAAGCCAGGGGCCATGAGTGTCTAGGAGATGGTGACACGGAGGCCTCTACCCTCAGTCAAGACATACGGGGTTCTGGCCACCCACAGCCCCACTGTACACCTGTGCCCTCACCAGCAGGACCCTGGTCTGTCTTGCAACTGTCCTCCCATCCCCAGAGGCCTCCACACTTTCCTCACCCGTGGGCTAAGGCAGGAGCTGCCCATGCCCTCCTGGGTCCTTGAGCCTGCAGGCTGCACCCCCTGCCCTACCCTGGGCCCAGGCCTGGCTGCCAGGGATGGGCACAAGGCAGCGCCCCAAGAACTTACCCAGCCACTCCCCCGCCATGCCAGGCCCTGCTGCAGCGTCTCCAGTGCACCTCAGTGCCACCCCTGCCTGTGTTCCCCGCACCCTGCAGCCCTGGGGTGTCATCCATCCCTGTAAGCGATACTGAAGGGCAGGTGGCAGGCGGGCTGGAGCAGCCGGCTGTTCCCTGCCCTGTAGGCAGCGCTGCCCAGTGCAGGCCACCGCAGACTAGGTTTTTCTGCTCTCCCACCCCAAGCACCACCATGTGAGAGAATTGCTCCTGCACCCTCAACCCCAGGGCAGGGCTTGACCCCAGACTCAACCCTGCTGCCTCGCCACTGCCGCCCTCCGCCACACCTGGTCGCCTCCATAGCAGAAACTCATGGTGGGGAGGACCAGCCTCCCACTCTGCGGACACCTCTGGTTCTCTCCCCATGTGTTCACACTGGGCATCTGCACACCCAAGTCCCCCAGCGCCTTTTTTGGCCCCCAGGCTGGTCCCTTCCCAGAGCAAGGGGCAGCACACTGCCGTCGGGTCTCAACACCCCCTGGGCTCCCAGAACAGCCAGAAGGGCCTCATGGTGCTACTTACAGGGGGCAGGCAGGGGGCCTGGGGGTGCCGGAGACAGGCAGGGGCAGGGGCCCTGGGCTTCCGGAGTCCCCAAACCCCTCCTCACCATGTTCAGGGTGTCAGAGATCCTGGGGGCTAGGGCGGAACAGACGAGACGTGAACATGAGACAGGTGGGGGGCAGGTGGGGGTACAGGGTAGGTGGGGGAGCACAGGCAGGCTGGGGGCAGGTGGGGGCAGGCACGGGGTCATGCATGAGAGAGAACCTATGGGCTGATGAGCCAATCAGAGGGGTAAAGGGGTCATGAGGGGACATAGGGTGTCATGCGGGAATGGGGATTGGAGAAGTATGTGGAGGAGGTGGGACACCGGGGGACATGGGACCTGGGGTGTTGGGAGGACAGAGAAGGCATGAGGGATTTGGGGAGATGGGGGACATGGGGGATGGAGGGACATGAAGAACAGAGGGGTGTTGGAGTAACAGAGGGGATGGAGGACATGGAGGGTAGGGGGCACAGGAGGAATGGGGGATGGGGATGGGGGGACAGAGGGGATGGGGTACCTAGGAGGACAGAGAAGGAGAGAGGGATTTGGGGATGTGGAAGACAGAGGGAGATTGTGGGGCATGGGGCACAGAGTGAGTTGGAAGTACCTGGGGGGACAGGGAGGACAG